>NC_134271.1:4930626-5241876 GCF_031893055.1 Leptodactylus fuscus | reverse complement strand
AGCTTAGCCTCTTAGCAGTCATTGCTAATCTCTCTTATTGATTGGGATCACCCAGGATAGAAGGGGAAAGTGTCTGTCTCATAGGGTAAAAGCTATAGGTTGCTAAAATCCCTGCCAGTTGCCTCCTGTCTTCTGTAGTCACCAAGGTGGTTGAGAGTTTAAGCTTGCGGATATTAGATTCATAAGTCACACCAAGTGGTGGGCGATCCACTGAGCAAAGCAGAAGTCCTCACATGATGACTTCAAACAAGAGACATTACCTTCCAGCATCTGTTGGAGAGACTGGATTTTAAGACACTTGTATCTCCAGGACAGCCAACTCTAACAATGGTAAGTCGCAATTTCCATCCATTTACCCTATTCTAAGTCTATTCTCCTCTGTTTTTGTTTTTGTTTTTTTTTTTAAATAAGATCTGCTCATGCTTGCCTCTGTCCTCCTTGCAAGCTTATAAGACTTCTATGCATTTAAGAAAAGCCACCATAACTGTGCTGGTGAAGAACTTAATAGAAATGTTCGGATTTCAGTGTCTGAATGCAGCCTGCGTATTGCAAACTTAGAGCTAGCAGCTCGTATGGGGACTTGTTATTCCTCCTAGTGCAGTGAGAAGGATCACACTGGAGGAGGCTTTTGCATGGGATGGAGAAGAGAATTACAGCTAGGATTTCTAGGAAAGCAATGGAGCTGGACGAGGTGACTGGTGCCTAAGTCCATAGGTGACTATGGGAAAATAGGGTAATGCATTTGCCAGGGATAGGGGTCCACACAACATGTGATCACCCATTAACAGGACGGGTTTGGCAAGGTACTATTCACGTGACAGAGTGTGGGTATGGACCAGTGTGGAGCATTAGGAAGACTTGCTTCATTAAAGCCCAATAATTGGAGCCCTGCATAGAGGTGATGGATTCAGCACCATGGACAGCAGCCCTGGCTGATAGAGCTGATAGGGAGACTCCAGTGCATGAAGCTGCTGAATCCTCATCCTCCTCATCCTTCTGTCTCACTCTCTCCCTTCCTTCCTATCTCACATGGCATCTCTTTTGATTTGCTTAATCCAAGCTGGCTGAAGAGATTACACCACTAAAGGATGAACCTAAGTTTTCTCTCCCTTTGGAGCATGTTTGGAGATTTCCCAGCGAATGGATAGTGTTAAGTTTAGGATCTATTGTCATTCTTGTATTAGCTTGCAGTAAGGTAAGCAGGGGGTAGATGGTGCATTAGATATCTATGCAATGCTGTGATTTTGCTGCCTCTTCCTTATCCTATTCCATGTGTCATTCATTAGCATGTTGTTGTGCCTTGAGATTGTTTTTAGTGCAGCATCGGTGTCTTACTTCACTGGAGGCTTGTACGCCTAGACCGGGGGGGGAAATCAATGATCTCAGTTATTTCTTATGGAAAAAAATCAAGTCTTAATATAGGCGCTTTGGGCTTCCTTTCCATGTCTGTAGGCTGCATTGTTGCTAATAATAAAATATAGCCGCGCTGCTAAAAATAACAATTGGAAGTCAGCAGTTTTTATTTAAGCAAATCACAGGTAAGCCTCTAGGTCCCAAGATATTAAAGAGGGTGCTCCTCAGCAGCTATTGTAGCCCTCCTCCTTGTCTTCTACAGGCTGGATGTTCCTGAAATCTGCATCCTCGGCGCTGAAAGGGTTACCATTCATAGGAGAGGATATACCTTAACCCCTTACAGCTCCCCATAGACATTCGCACAGACTGCTGGCGATTCAGAGGTTAAATCAATCCTGGATTTATGTTCCAGGTAATTTAGACTGGAGAAGGGGGGGTTGGTTAAAGGGTGAATGGAGCCTAAAAAAAAGTCTGCTTGTAGCTCTTTGGGGAATCACCGATAAATTAAAATGTAATGTATTAAGTCAGCATGACATCAAATATTCTGCTCGAAAGGTCTTCAGTGTAGTGTGGATGGGAGCAAAGATCTCCTACATCACCTCTCTGGCTCAGCCAAGACAATACAAAGAACCTCCTTGCAAGAAACCAGCTTTATATTTGCATTAATATAAATTCTTGAGACACGCCAGACCCCCCTCCCTCCTCCCCTTCACCATTCTGGGGCCCCACGTCTTTATTTGGGGGTGTCCAGACGCAGTACGCTGTGTTTATTCAATGTCTCCCCTCAATTGTCTCGCACTAGTAATCTATTTCTACTCCATCATTAATCTTCCTACACATCTTCATGGCGGGGAGAGGACAAAAAAAAAACACATGATATCAGGCGATAGAGGAGAAGAAGATGGCACAGAGATATTAAGGGATCAACACCTTATATAACCCAGGCGAGATGAGAAGACAGGAGAGGATGCGGGTGGTGCAGAGGAGAAGACAATAATGAGAGTAAAGGGTTGGTGGGTGGGTGGGTGGGGGTTATATCTTAACCTGGAGAGAGAATGGACGGAGCACAAATTGTTCTCAAATCGACCTGTTTTCTGCAGCTCCTGGAGGGGGGTTTTCTGATCAATCTCATGAAATTTCCAAGCTTGTAGCAAAGGAACTCCAGCCCAAGCCACCCACCCACCTACCCAGATGGTACTTCTTTAAATACGAATCTGCAGGGCTGAACATTACAACTAGAGGCTGATTAATCCACAGCAATTAAAGGCACAGCGCCTCCTATTCCTTCCACCATCCTCCTCCTCCTCCTCGTACAACTCCGCCGTATAAATATCTTCACTTCCCCAGCCCCGAAATAATATTATTAATAGCTGAACTGTGATTGCCAATCCCCGGCCCCCTCCCCTTTTCGGTTTACACTTATTACAGTTGCTAAGGGTTCCCAATAATAAAGGGAATTTTAACCCCTGCTCCGCCAGCCTGGCTTCCGTCACCCCCGACCACACTCAGCTGCATTGCGTTGAATCTCCCGGAGTAATAGAATTATCATCAACCTGCCAATTTGTCTGACAGCTGAAGTGAGAAAATTACACACACACTTGCGGCGGATAGCCATTTGGAGCGGAGGGGGGGCTGAAATGTGTAATTTACTACAAGGCTCGAGTGTAATTTCTCATTCTTCCCTAAATGTCCTCAATCGTCGGCGTTACTCTGTGTATCTTTCCTGCTTATTAACCCCCATTGACTAGATTAGCTCTTCTGTATAATCCCGGGCAGCTCAATCTACGCCATTGACCGCGGACAGGGCTCACATTATGGAAAGCATTTGCATAATTCATGCATATTCATGGGAAATTGATAATACGGTGGAATACGCCTTTAATTAACCCTTCTCTATTCCTGCTTTGCAATATCGTAATAACTATATCATCGTATCGCATCGTTGCGTTATATAAAGCTGTAATAGCTGCACTGGGATGGGGATATATACAGGCAGGGGAAATGGGATAGAGCAACGAGATGATGGCCAATGCTATACCCAGAAGAGCTTGCAATCTTCCCCGTTGCCTGTAGATACTGTAGATTTCCTTCTGAGCTGGATGGGAGTCTCGGATTGCTAGAGGCTTTCTGACGTCAGTAGCAACATCCAATACCTTAAAGGGAGTGTCAGGTGTTGCTACAACGTTGCGCCCTCCCACTCCGGAATTCCATGAATGATGCTCTGTAGACTTCTCTGCAGTCACTTTTTACTACAATGGAAGTTTTGGATTGGTTACTGAGTGTGTGGATGTTTGCCTGGCCTCCGCTCTACTCCTATGAGGTTACAGCTTCACTTTCTAGCTTATAGATATTGCGTACATAAAATATGGCCACGGAAAGCCTCAGATCCGATAAAAAGACGCTTTAGGCGCCGGGTGGATGGATAGAGGGGGTTACAATAAACCTATGGGAGATTCTTAGATATTTATAATCAATATACATTTAAAAAAAATTACAACATTCTATATTTTTGGTTGATTTGACTTGGGATTTGATTCCAGTCATTATTAATTATTTAGATAGCGCCATTAATCCCATGGACATGTGAAGGGGATTATATAGATAGGACATGGAGGATAACAAGTGTGACAAACGCAACGATAGCAAGGAGGAAAAAGAGCCCGGACCGCAGGCTTGCAATCTATAAAGTAATGTACAGATGGAGCCAAATTTAGATAGAATTTTGATGCAGTGAGCAAATAGTTGCCAATAACATTAAATGGATGTTTTCCAATTGTTTTCAATGGCTTTTGCAGTGAGGTATCAGATTCAAGTTGAGGATGGCTACAATTGTATAGGAAGGGTTCTGCAAATTACAACTGCAATATAATAATAAGAATACTTAGCTATGGCATTTACATGTAGGACATATATATATATATATATATATATATATATATATATATTACATATTGTACCCTTTAGGCGTGTAGATATATCTGTAGTCCTATACCAATGACATTTTGGCAACTGACATATTCAACTCTGCTGCAGTGACGGACTCAGCTCTGCTATATATTTCATACTGCTATATACACAATAAATATACCTATATACCAGGACTGGCCTGACCGGACTATCAACTCTCATTAAATAAATAAAGGACCCTACTATAAGGGCCAGAAATGTAAGAAAATGTGACCACAGCAAACCAGAAATACAGAACTGATTGTACGGCCCCGCTCTAGCTGAAAATATTATTTATATCTGTATCTATTTATATTAAATAGATACATAGAGAGATGGAACGATAGATAGATAGGAGATAGATAGATAGATAGATAGATAGATAGGAGATAGATAGATAGATAGATAGATAGGAGATAGATAGATAGATAGATAGATAGATAGATAGATAGGAGATAGATAGATAGATAGATAGATAGGAGATAGATAGATAGATAGATAGATAGATAGATAGATAGGAGATAGATAGATAGATGATAGATAGATAGATAGATAGATAGATAGATAGATAGATAGATAGGAGATAGATAGATAGGAGATAGATAGATAGATAGATAGATAGATAGATAGATAGGAGATAGATAGATAGATAGATAGATAGATAGATAGGAGATAGATAGATAGATAGATAGATAGATAGGAGATAGATAGATAGATGATAGATAGATAGATAGATAGATAGATAGATAGATAGATAGATAGGAGATAGATAGATAGATAGATAGATAGATAGATAGATAGATAGATAGGAGATAGATAGATAGATAGATAGATAGATGATAGATAGATAGATAGATAGAAGATAGATAGATAGATAGATAGATAGATAGATAGGAGATAGATAGAAAGATAGATAGATAGATAGATAGATAGATAGGAGATAGATAGATAGATAGGAGATAGATAGATAGATAGATAGATAGATAGATAGGAGAGAGATAGATAGATAGATAGATAGATAGGAGATAGATAGATAGATAGATAGATAGATAGATAGATAGGAGATAGATAGATAGATAGATAGATAGATAGATAGATAGATAGATAGATAGATAGATAGATGTCATATTAAGGTTTGCTAAATCTACAGGTAGATAGACTGACATGTAAAGAGATATATACGGCGAGTGTAACTTAACATAAACCAACTTGTTTTGCCATCAGAATTGTTTTGCAGGAGAAGATATTAGGAGGAATGTCACAATTCTTCTGCGGATATTATTTGGAGTCTTCGTAACAAAGTATAAGCACATAAGCGTGACGCCATCTGGATTATATATTCTAATGACTAATATTCGGCCTAGAAAATCCTCAATAATAAATTTAAATACTTTCAATCCTTACAAAATGTTCTTAGTTTTACAATAAAAAATTTAATAATTAAAAAATGGGTTTACCAATAAGAAGAATCGAGTTGCTTTCAAATGTATAGAAGCGGCCAGGACTGGGAGACTCAAGATGGAGATTGGGGGAGAGTTTTGTGCCAAACATGCGCCATTATATTTACATTTTATAAAAAAAAAAAAAAAAAAAAAAAATTCTCATCTTCAATTATTACTTTTGGTAAATTTTTTTCATTGACATTTGAGAAACCCTACATTACACAATATGTGCGGTAAATTTGTAAAGGCCCATAAGATCAATGTTGACCAAACTGGACAATTTTTGGATCATCTGATGCATTTTTTGGAGATCTTCCCATTCTACTCCAAAGCCACATGCGGTAGAGGGGGGAGGCAATCAGATAGGCTGAATTTGTCTGATCCTTTTCACATACAAGAGATAACGATATGCAAGAAGGGCTTAGCCGAGGCTTGATCCTCCCGTTGGGAAATTTAGAATTGGGTGTAAGCCAAAAAAAACAATCATCCAACATTCATCTAAGGGATGAATTTCTAAATATATATTTCATCAAATAAATTTATAATTCTCACAGATTTTTTGAATTTTTTTAAATTCATATCATCATTTAAATTATTTCCATCATTCTCTTGTGGTACCATCTATTGAACCTCCTATTACAAAAACATAGAGAGAAATTTATTATTCAATTTGCATTTCAATATTGGCTCAAAAAACCGCAG
Source organism: Leptodactylus fuscus (assembly GCF_031893055.1). Taxonomy (NCBI): domain Eukaryota; kingdom Metazoa; phylum Chordata; class Amphibia; order Anura; family Leptodactylidae; genus Leptodactylus; species Leptodactylus fuscus. The sequence goes on along the minus strand of NC_134271.1, from coordinate 5,235,433 downwards.
CAAAATTTTCACACAAAGAAAAAAAAAAAAAAGCTGCTTTTACCCGCAATGTGGGGCCTCGGCTTCATGCATTTTTTTTATATTGATTTGCACCGATTGTGCCCTTTTGTCCTGTCTGACACTGTGGGCACCGTTTACTCAATGCACCTAATTTATTAATTTTGACTTTTTCCCCAAATTTTTGGAAAACTTCTATCTTTACTACAAAATGCACCAAAAAAATTGTCAATTCTGGTGCCCTCCATCTTAGAAAATTTTGGCAAATTTATGAACCAGCAAGAGTCATTTTTATAAATTTGTAGAAAAAAAAAACACTGATAAAAAAAAAAAAACCTCAGAAAATTGGCTTAAAAAATTCATGATCAATCAGCCCCCTAGTGCCTTCTAGTGGTTTTAATAATATGGGGTCATAAGGGAGGACTTACCATTGCCCAGAAATATTTATTAAAATCTCTCCCAGCCTATACATATGTAAATGAATATTAACATAAAAAAATTTAATTTCTCATTTTTAATTTCTATATTTTTGTATTAGATCTGTATTAATTTCAATTTTTAATTTGTATATTTTTGTATTATATCTGTATTAATTTCTAATTTTTAATTTCTATATTTTTGTATTAGATCTGGAGATTTAGATGTAGATTTTTTTTTTTTTTTTTTATTGGTAACCTATAGTAGAAAGGTTTACCGAAAAAAAAAATCTTATTTTTGTGCTAAATATAGGAATATGTATTTATAGAAAACTTGATAAATTCCAGCACAGGTGCATCCTGACTCTTTCCACCGAGCTGCAGATTACCGTTTGTGCCCTTCCAAGCTCCACATTTTTCTAATATTGTGGCATAAGAAGCGTCATAAAACTCTGCAAACATCTGCTTTGACATCTGTTCTGTTGTGCAATAGAAAATCATCGGTAAAAAAGAAGGAAATAAAAAATGGAACTTCATTTCACATAACTTAATAGAACTACATAGATAGAGAACATTTAGAAACATTGTCCAGTGTTGGAAATAAACAATATTTACGGTGGAATTTAAGGGGAAATTGGATCCCGTTTCATTTGGGCAAATATTCTGTTTATCTTCTTATATGGTTCTATGACTATCAATGGAAGATGAGAAATTGACCCCTTGTTAAGGGGAACTCCGTTTTTACCCATTGGGTCTAAAAAAAATGGTGCCCATTGTGGGAGTACGAAATATGGCGGGAGGTGACACAAGAAGAACATTATTACAAAGATTTAACCTTGTATTACAAAAACATAGGCAGAAATGTATTGTTCAATTTGCATTTCCATACTGGCTTTGGCTCAAAAAACTGCAGCAAAATTTGCGCCAAAAAAGTTTAATTTCTTAATAACAAAATCTGTTGATATTATTAACAACCTGTGGATTTTCCGTGAACTAATTGTATGTTAAATAAATAAACACCTATCAAACAAATGATTGGGACTGACGAATGTCAAAGCCAAATTGTGTCTCTATCAATAATATAAAAAGTCAAAAACTCCCTTTGTCCGTTGAGCAAAACAATTTTTTTTTGTAACGATTGCGGAAAAGAACTTTCGACCTAATAGATAGACTGGACGATATACAATTATCAAATTAAGGAAGTAAAGAATAAATTTGAATTTTCTTATGGTGTAGACAATGTATCAATAACTACAAAAATTACCAAAAATAGATCTCTACAAAAATGTTCAATCAATACTGTTATCAATCAACCAAAATTAGCTCAGCCCCGTTGTCTTCAGGAGAGCCAAGCTTGAATATACCCTTAGGCCAGGCATGGTATCATTTCTCAGATTTTTTAAATTTTGGACAACCCCTTTAACCCATTTATGCCTAGAATTCCAACTCAAAAAATTCAACCTCCGACATCAATGGGTTAATGTCTGTTTGAAACCCTAAATATTTGGAAGGGGTTGTCCAAGACTCAGGAAGTGATCTCAAATGCGTTGCTAGAGTTCAGCCCCATTTCATAGTCTTGGACAACCCCTTTAGACTCGTCACGCCAGTGTGGAATCCTATCAACTTTCTTCTAACCCAACTATAAACTAGAGTTATACAAGACATAAACACAGTAAAGGTCGGCGATCTTTGGGATCCTTGGGGCCACAAGGCTTCCGATAAGTCAACCAGCGTATTGGAAGTCATTTTTTGGAAAAATGTGGTCGTTTAACAAGTGTATAGGAAATTAACAAAAAAATAATGTAACTATATCCATTTGTACTGACTCTCCCCTAGACTGACCTGGATACAATGCTGAACTACCAAGTTATATTTATGATAATCCAATGGGGTAATATTGTCACATGGCAGATTATGGAACTTTCCAGAAAATTGTGCGCCAGATTGGTGGAATTTACTGTAAAAGGGTTTACAAATTCTGGTTTCCTTTTTGTTGAAAATTTTGTTGGTAAAATTATCTGGGGCGAAACCAAAAACACTTTAAATTATTGTGTCAAATAATATAGAAATTAGGAATATTGTTAAGATTTAACTTTATTTCACCAAACAACACGAAGGCATCCAAATTGTCACTGATAGAATACAAAGTCTACAATACAAATACAAAACATGTCTGAGAATTCTTCAGAAGATGTATTGTAGCCAATGGATTGATTATTCCATGGAATGTTAAGATTAAATACATAAATATAAGCAAATTGCTACATTGGATTCTAGACCTGTCACCATATGGGGGAAAGGACCTTCATTACAATATTAATAATAGGAGTCGTAGTAATAGTAATATTAGTACAAAGAAGTCATGGAATTACGCATTTTCATTGACAGCCGGAAGGCAAATTTTTGCTATAGGAATAAAATTCAGCCAAAGAAAAAATTCTGTTAAATATTACATTACCCCTCCACTGCAGAGGCAGTCAACTGATATTGAAGAGATTGGCAAAACTCCAGTAAGCCATGACTCATCTACTGTCGCTGCTATCGGTAAAACTGTTCATGGGAAATTTGGGCTCATTTTCAGGAAAAAAATAGAAAGATGAAATAACAAGGGATCTATCTATAAAATATATATAGAAATTCTTCCATCAGAAAATACTTGATTGGCATCGTCCTCTTATACAATGGTCTTGACCGAGTTGATGATAGAAACAACATGATATTGGTTTGAATGTAATAATGTTGCAGCAATCGGTCAATTCTATTGTATTGGAGTCAACTACAGATCTACTGGAATACTGGCAAATCTGTGGTCACCCTTAGGACTTGTTTGGTTTGCTGGTAAGGTCTAATGAAATTTTTAAAAATATTAAATGATACAATTGCTAAATATTTCCGTTTTTTTGTTTCTGCATTGATATAGTTCACGCCATGTCAATTTCTAAAAGAAAATTATCAACATATGTTAAAGTCTACACAGCAATATTATATTATTATTATTATTATTATTATTATTATTACATTTCTATTATATTATTATTATTATTATTATTATTATTATATGTCCATTCTATTATTATATTTATTATTATTATTATTATTATTATATTTCCATTCTATTATTATATATTTTTTTATAATTATTTCTAAATTATTTCCATTCTATTATTATTTACTCGCACGCATTTTCTTGTCACTGTCAACAGATTACAAAATTCAATCGCAACACTCACGACAAGATGTAATCAGCCCTATTGGTTACCTTGATCCACATCGTATTTTATCCCTAACATTAAATAGTATAAAAATAAAAATTATATAAGAAAAAAATCTAAATAGAAAAAATTGTTTACATTAAATATATATTTTTCTATAACTATCCACAATTCACATATACACATAGAAGTTCTATGAACAACAACTGGTTTTGATTTTTTAATAGAAAATATATTTTAAAAAAATTGGCACATCTCATACCTATAAAAGGCTAAATCGTGTTATTTTAAAAACAGAAAAAATTTCACATGCTGAGAAAGAGGTTTGAGGAACACAAGGTGTGCATGACCACCATTGACTTAAAATTTGGCCAGACGTGGCCAACTAGTTTTTGACTTTTGTATCTCCTAAAGTTTTATCGATTGCCTTTTGCACCTTCTTAAAGGGGTGGTCCAGTTTGAGCAAATACATTGTAATGTTTTTAGAATGAAATTATTAAACATATTTTCTGTATCAGTTTCTGATGGTTTTCTAGATCTCTGCTTGATGGAATTCTCTGTTTACTTCAAGTGGATAAAAATCAGTCCATGGTCATGTGATGTGCAGTCGGTGGTTATGTGATGGGCAGTCTGTGTTCATGTGATGGGCAGTCCGTGGTCATATGATGGGCAGTCTGTGGTCATGTGATGGGCAGTCCGTGGTCATATGATGGGCAGTCCGTGGTCATGTGTTGTGATCAGCGAATAGTATTCGAATCCTAGATTCTAATGCCTCCGCTCCCATAGGAATACATGGGAGCAGACGATTGCAAAGGGGTTAAGTGCCAACTGGTGCCTTAAAAGCATTCCTATGGGAGCGAAATATTCGAAACTAGGATTCGAATACTATTCGCTCAACACTAGTCATCTGATGGGCAGTCCATGGTCACGTGATGGTCAGTTCATGATCATGTGATATACGTCCTGTGACTGTAACAAGCTGTACACCTATGTGTCCATCACATGATCATGGATTGTATATAACATGACCACAGACTGTATGTCACATGACCATGGACTACCCATCACATGACCATGGACAGTCCATTACATGAACGTGAACTGATTTTTATCCAGTGGACGTAAACAACAAATGACAACAAGCAAAAACCTAGAACACCATGAGGAATGGATACAGAGCGAATACTGAAACATTTCATTACAAAAACAATAACATTTATTTGCTGAAACTGGACAAGCCCTTGAAAAAAAATGTTTATTTTTATGTTATTATTATTATTATTATTATTATTATTATTATTATTATTATTTTTAATCTTCTAGCCTTTAGTTTTTAAGGAATTCCTAAAAAATTCTATTCCCTCTAAATTAAAAAAGAAACTCAATAACACTAACAATCAACCTTAATAATGTCACTATGAATAATAAACAAAAAAAAAACACAATATAAACATGACATAAAAAGTATCAATATAAAACAAATATCCTGAAAATCATTAACCTACCGGTGACCGATTTAACTTACCAAATTGTGCCAAAAAGAAAATTTACTTAAGACAATTTGCAACATGAGGATAAAATGGAACATGTAATATAATCCATGTAGAATGTAATTAATCTACTTCATAAATCGTTGACACAATACAAGTCTCTAGCGCCGGCCTTACCGCTGCAAAGTCTTGAGTCTCTCGGTCGGTTAAATCTTCCATTTTTAAGTATATAATAAAAAGTAGCAAAATACAAGCGCGCATATAAATATCTTTCATCAAATATTCTCTCTGAAATCTGCAATCTGATTGGCTCCCGGGACTTCCATCTGGCACAATAGATAATTAAGTAGCCCAACTAGCATGAAAGGTGTGTGATAGCTCATGAATTACAGAAGGTGTGTGGGCACGGTGACACCGCGAAAAGCTATAGATCAGACCTAACTATCTCATCCTTGTGGAGATAATTAAGACGGAAATGTGGGTGTACAAACCTGTAATCGGCAGAACTTATTACTGTACTTTATGGACAACTGACAACTACCCCCACACTTCTCCGCTTTCGTCACATTGATACAATGTCATAAAATAGATCCTTTTTATCATCTAAAATTTCACATCTTTAATAAAATTTCAAAAATACAAAAAATTGTTTTATAATTTTTTATTTATTTTTTTACCTCCGAGATATAAAATGAAACGTAATTAATTTTTTTTTCGATTCCTCCCCGGAATCCTCAGCCGCCTGACAATGAGAACGGTTACAGACTGAGCTGTATTTACCGTTGCCGCTGCCCTAGGCACTCAGTGTGATTGCTCCGTAATTTAGCAATTGTGTTCCAATGTGGTTATGCCCCATTACCCGGCACCTCCTACTCTATTATTTTTTATGGAGAAAATTGAGTGGTTAGTAAGACGGCGCCGCTTAAAGGGATTGTCAAAAAAGAGAAAAAAAAGAGAAAAGAGAAATTTAAAAAAAAAAAAAAATAAATAAATTAAAATTTTAGATATAAAATAGCACAACACCTTCCCTTTATTATATAGACTGTGCTGGCATAGATGGGACTTGTCTGCATATCTACAGAGTTTTCCTTACTGGTAGATTACGGATATAACGGTAGATTGCGCGGGTGTCCTCCGCTCTCACCGTTGACCATACGCTGGGAAAGGTCACAACCAATATTTACCAAATTCTGACAATTCTATGATTTGGTTAACCGTAGATTCTTACATTCACAAATCTCGTTGGGCGCTTTGAGTCATGGTTTCTGGTTTATCGCAATCTGTTACGATTGAACATTGATTCAGCAGATGGAGGTGAATCGAAGAGATTGTAATTTTGAAGATTCGTTGAAGACTTTTGTAATTATCCAGTTGCCACAATAGACTTTTTTATTTTCCAGGTTGGCTCCACGCTCTAGCACAATGTACTAGTGGCCAAATTTGCACTTCCTTCAATGGGTTGCCATTAGAAGTGATGACATAACAAAAAGGTCCTCGTTTTTTGGGGTTATTTTATGTGACTGGCCCCTCCAACCAGTCTCTGTGGCAAAGAACTTAACTAGTGCCGTGACTTTTTTAGAAACATTTTCTGCAGAGCATAATCTCCTATCTACTCCCTCGATAAAGAACTACAACACAACCCCATTCATTGTGGGTTATAGCCCCAAAGATCATAATGGCAACCCATGGAAATCCATAGCAATGGTATAGATAGAGAAGAAGTTATCCATAAAGGATCAGAGCAATGGGTCACCGGGGTATATAGATGTAGCCAAGCTTAACATGACTTTTAACTCAGATGTAAACAGTTACTAATTGTTTTAACTTGAATTTTCGTTCAGTGGCTTTTGTTGCGATTTATCACGGTGCAGCGAGTTATCAAATTCAAGTTAAGGATGTCTATGTCTATGGTGCTACTGAGTGGATGTTACTGTAACTATTACTATAGTTATGTTAAAAAGAATGCGATCCTTATATTAATATGTATCAAAGAATTTTTTTGTTTTTTTGTAAATTTTCCATGTGTGTATTTATACTTAAATTGCAGTTTTCACACTGGACACTAATCCTAATAATATAGTTAGTATGGTTGAAAAAAACATATGTCCATCAAATTTAACCAGGGGATGATGAAGGTCAACACTTCCTCTTCTGTAGAGATCACTTCTCTGATACTTCCTCTTCTGTAGAGAACACTTCTCTGATACTTCCGCTTCTGTAGAGATCTTTTCTCTGATACTTCCTCCTCTGTAGAGGTCCGTTCTCTGATACTTCCTATTCTGTAGAAATCACTTCTCTGATACTTCCTCTTCTGTAGAGATCCCTTCTCTGATACTTTCTCTTCTGTAGAAATCACTTCTCTGATACTTCCTCTTCTGTAGAGATCACTTCTCTGATACTTCCTCTTCTGTAGATATCACTTCTCTGATACTTCCTCTTCTGTAGATATCACTTCTCTGATACTTCCTCTTCTGTAGAGATCAATTTTCTGATGCTTCCTCTTCTGTAGAGATCACTTCTCTGATACTTCCTCTTCTGTAGAGATCACTTCTTGTTATCATCACAGACAGGATTACATTAACAATATAAAGGAAAGTCTTCTGATTCTCCTCTTTTATTGACCCAGTCTTTGTAATTGGCTAAACTGAATTCAGACAATCATCAGTATGTTATTAAGGCCTAAACTTGTCCGTACATGTTAGGCTTTAGTAAGACAAAATGGTGTATATTTGGCCAATACGTAATTATAAAAATAGCAAGAAATTTTGGGGTGATGTTCAGCCAAAAATGAGAAGGTTTGATGTAATTTGCCACTTTTGGCTGATTATCAGCCAATTTTTTGGAGACTGACTAGTCTTTGCCTTCCAATATGTCACTTTGTAGGATCTCTCATACCGAGCCTATGACGGGTCGACTCATGACCATCGAAAATCAAATGTGCACAGTCAGTCCGTGCACATTAGATATCTGTGGGTCCTACAGTCTTCTCTCGGCCCCCTCATACTTGGCTGAGTGTGCATGCGTTTTTAATGAAAAAAAATCGCCAGAAAAAAAACATTGACAGACACCTCTAGAGTCAGCTAGGAATATTTGGACTGGCAAAATCCAACAATTCAATCCTTATCTCTTTTGATATGTCTTATTGGTGAAAAAGATCTCCATGGACATTAGATTATTAGCCGGTCCCGGGGTTTGACAGGCCCACCAGTCTACCATAGGATTCATCAGAAGCTCCAGGCTCTAACACATTAATGTCTCAACGGAAGACCCTCCTATTTTGTAGGGGTTGTTGGATGGCAGGAACTCCAGTATGATGTTGGCTGGTCCTACTGAAATTGGTGGGATTGGATGTCTTTAATCTAATATGTATGGCCAGTTTAACTCATTTATGTACTATATTGCGCAATATACACAATGTAATGGATAATTCCACTTTGCTACATCATTGCTATTCCAATTAAAACATTCCTTTGAAAGAGTAACTTATCTTTCACTCAAGAAGACCCCCAGCTTTGGTTACCAAGAGATATTGTTGGTCCAAACTTCTCTGAATCTGTGTAGTTGTTTAATGACTATGTGTCTTGTAGAATATTGATGGACGGGTCGACTGAGCTCTCATGCCAGCCAGCGCATTCCATGTCTCGCTGTTGCCAAGGATTGAATTCTTACATGATGTTGGAACAGGTCATTTGTCAACTCCTTGTAAACAATGGCAGAGAGGCCGTCATGTTGGCCAAAGCCATGTGTGAGAGATATGGGAAAACCCAAGAATGAAGACGTTAAGAGGTGCAGAACTAAAATAAAAAAAAGAAGAGGAAAACAGCATTCCTAACATTGACAAAGTTCCCAAGGAATGTAGACATGTGGTAATGGTTTGTTTAAACTGCTCCATGCGAGCAAAGTGCAATGACTTCCTCATTTTGTAACTTCAATCTCTTCTGTTGTTTGAAAGGGGTTGTCAAAGTTTTTAGAAAAATTGACTAAAGGCAGGAAAATTAACAAAAACAAAAATAACCGCGCACCTGTTGATCTATGGCTTGTATTCCAGTGGTCCCCAATGGTCTTGTAGACTTGTCCTCAGTGATGATATACTTGGCTCACAACCACTGTAGACAATCACTGACCTTAGTGCCTGAATATACGGCCCAAGACCACTGGGCCAGTGATTGGATGCAGCAGTTATGTGTCATTATTGCAAGCCAAGTCATCATGTCGAGACCACCAGAGCAGTAGAGTGGTTAGCATCCACCATCGCAACTCCTAACCCCTTAGATGCTGTGGTCAATTTCAACCACGGCATCTATGGTGGTGAACAGCCAGAACCTGGATGGTCAGTTGAAATAACTGTGCCTGGATGCTGTACATGGAGCAAAGCATTCGGCTCCCAAACCTATATGTGCATAGGACAAGTGCCAGAAGCAGCTTCGATCTGGGGACTGGCTATTGGCCCATAGGATAGCCCATGAAAAGCTTGAGCTTGAAAACCCCTTTAAGTTATACCATGCAGTGGATGCTCTTACTGTGGTGGAGCCTACATTGTCCATCCATGTAATAATATTTCCTTCCCTTCCCTTTTCCTGGAAAAAGTTCACATATGCCCAATTTCCTCCTAACCTATCGGACCGTGTAGCCCGACCCCATTCCCAGTCATCTTTGATGGATCTGTCTGTATTTGCCGTCAGCGTTGTAACAACTAGAGAAAGTTCAGGATGACAAGTTTCATAGTCATTTGTCAACTTGCGGAATTGTCATGGTTTGATGTCCACACATGTGACAATGGAATGGGAAGAGTCGACGCTCAGCCAGCCAATGATCTGTAGCGTCTGCAGCTTGCGCTTTTCTATCGTACATGTGCTCTTGACCTTACCTGCAATCTCAATGTCCTTCCTTGTCATTTCAAACCCATTAACATATCACCTTGGGCTTAGAAGGAACTGACAAAACATGTTTCTCTGGACTGAATTTGTTTTTGTCTGTGTTACGATCTCGCAGGGCAGCTGTAGCTCAATTTCAAGGCCTTTAGGGAAATAGAAAGGTTGACCGTACACAGAATAGATTAATAATATGTATCTCAGTTCAGTAAAGGAAAGAAGCTCTGCCAGCCCGAGGCATTAGCATTACACACTAGCAAATATACATAAGGGGAAAGCTTTATGTAGCCGACACGTGGCTAAGGCTAGGTGTACAGGATCCGATTCCTACCCCAAGTAGATGTTTGGTAATATCATTAAAGGGGTTGTTGAGCCTTGTACTTAAAAAAAAACCCCTTAGTATGTTATAAAATGGGAAAAGAAGTAACATTTTTCTGACTTATCTTCCATTATACGCGTCAACCCTTTCTGGTCCACCATTGGTCTTTGTATCCTGGCCATGTTGGAACATCATTGAGGTGTAACAGGGGGCAAAATCCACTGGGGAACTTGGAAAGATTGATGTGGGAGACAAGAGAGAGAAAAAAAATGCATAGTGGCAACATTTTTCATTGCAATTTTGCAACGTGGGGTTTCATCCCCAAGTGGGTTTATGGTATTAGGAAACAGCAACAGCTACACTCTTGCCTATAAGCTGTCTGGTATTGCAACTCAGCACCATTCACTTTATTGAAGCACCGTTGCAATTCCAGACACAGCCTGTAGACAAGGGTGGTGCTCTTTCTAGGCTAAGAAAAGAAGGCTCAGTGGTTTGCACTGTTGTCTGCAATGCTGCGGTCCAGGGTTTGTAGCTAACCAAGGACAACATCTAGAAGACGTTTGTATGTTGTCCCTATATTTGCATGGGTTTCCTCCCACACTCCAAACATGTGCTCCCCTATTATATCAACCATTCCATATTATGTGACATCCCTTTTATCACCATCTACACACGACTATCATAACATTACACTAATGGTGATACAACTGGGGTACATGTGTTTGCAGACGGATCGTCACCAGCACATCGTGAAAGTTGCTCGGTGCATTCAAAGTTGTGTCCTTAGATCGAGCTGTGGTGCTCAAGGTTCAAGGACTCTCTTAATCCTCCATCATTTATGAAGCACAGACATGTAAGCAAAGCTGTGATTGATACTTCAAGTAAAGTACATAGCAACGAAGAGCATCCCGACAAGGTTCAGTCTGGTCTTTGTATTTGACCGAACACAACTAGACTCTGGAAGACCCTCCGAAGGTCTCAACTAAGGGGTCACTTACTTTACTAGTACTGACTCTTAAAAATGTAGGTTTACCAAACTGTGCGCAGATTAAAGGGGTCTCCCCATGAACATAACATATTTATATTTGTAGCCAATTGAAAGTTAAACATTTTTGCAAATATAAATGATTACAAATTTTGCAGATTCTTCAACATTTCCATCTGTTGTCTTGACCAGTTACCAATGGAGATGACCATGAATGCAGGAACTTTCTATGGTCTGGGACTTGTGATGTCCTTATTGTGGACAGGTTATCAGATAACCCATCCATAAGAATCATGGCCATAATTCTGACCCGTCCCAGACCAGAGAGAGTTCCTACGTTCATGGTCGTGTCCATTGGTAACTGGTCAAGACAACTTACTGTATATTTGCAAAATGTTTAACTTCTAATTGTCTACATTCATAGGAAAATTCCTTTAAACAAGAATAAAGAAATCCAACCAATGGGCAAAATTGGCCAAAAAGAATATTAATAAATCAGAGCAGAAATGATAGAATTCTGTTTTACCAAATGATATTTGCAACATGTCACCAGGTGATACAATAGATACAGCTGAGAATCTTCAGTGTCTGACCTGATACCTTTCAATGGTTAAATGGAAAGAGGACGACAATACAAAGACTAGCGGACTACTTAAGTCTTCTCATCAGGTAGGCGATGGCTATGTCAGATGGAGAGACCTACTGTAAGACGTCTTGAAAGCTCCCTATTATCATCTTTTCAGGTCTCCAATGAAAGGAGCGCAGTCTCTTTTACCTTTTAAAGAGATAAGGGAACTAATCTGATTTGCAATGAAGTGACAATGAAGCAATGAATATGCCGAGCTCTATATAACAAATGACACTGCCTGTTGTAGAGATAATATTATACCGACACATCAAGTCAGATAATACAACCGTATACTGCCCAAATGATGGTGCCCTATTAGGACCACATGCACTAAATGATGCAAACATTGGCCTGAGAGAGTTACATATTACCAAGATAAATAGTGCAAACACTCCCCAAACCTGTCCCAACGTTGCACTTACAGTATTACTATACAATAGTGACATTTTAGGCTCAGAAAATTATGTCAAGGCTCAAACAGTGCGCTATATTTTACCATATAAATAGAGCAAATGGTACCCACGATGCGTTACAGTGTCCAGATAGTGTCATCTAGAGTTTATACAATGTATAAAGTGTCTAGAATAGAATAGAATAGAATAGAGTCTATATAATGCCATGTAGTGCCTATAAATATGACGTATATACCATGAATAATCAGCTCTTCCTATGTGTTATCTGTCAATCCTATGGCAGGTTACCTTTAAGGACGAGTACATGACCTTATAATCTACCTGTAACTATTAAATCAATTATCAATATCAAATTGTATCCAATCAAAATGTATCAAGTTGTCCGTATTGATGTGAATAACCGGTCCTGTCCGTGTCTGCGTCTCATTCCAGTCCAGGGGGTTATTATTTGGGGGTGATATTGTAGGCACGCTGACATTGATCACTAGTCTATGACTCCAGCACATAGAGCGTGTATAACACTGTAGGCTGCCACCCTGCCAACCTCCGTACCACGTCCCCTGCCTACCCAGAGTGAGGGACTCATCAGGAATATAATTAGACAACGTGTTGGTATAGGTGACCTCAGCCAATTAAAATTATTAATAGCAGAGAGATTGCCGGGATGCCAAGCCTGGGAACGCCAACATCTCATTTCTAATCACGATTTCTTGAAAATACTTCACAACAGTCATACATGGTGGCTGAGAATGATGGCGGATGACGGCGTGACCTTTCCTGCGTCTAAGAACAGGTTGGCAGGTTGGAGTAAGCTGATAAAATAGGAAGGCTGGAGGAAATCGGGAAAAAAAGGTTCAGTGGTTTAGGAGAATTTCATTAAGTGGGAATCGATTTGAAATTGAATGTTTCTGACAATAGGCGACTTCTTCTCCTACACGGTGGGTGGAGCAATGCGAGCGGCGAGTAGAGACCTATAATTCAGGATCCATTGTCTTCACTCACTTCTCTGTTAATCTCATCTTTGGTTCAATATTATCTTATGTTACAATTAAAATGTAGAATCTGCATGTTGTGTAAAAGTTTTAGGCAGGTGTATGCTTTCAGAAATACAGTGGAAGGGTTAATAACTTGTTTTTGTCAATTAACAAAATGAAGTGAATGAAGAAAAGAGAAATGTAAATCCCATCAATATTTGGTCTGACCTTTGCCCCCTATCAGTTCTTCTCGGGACTTGCAGACAGTTTTTGGCAGAACTTGTTGACGCCACCATCTTGGGGAATTAAGCCCAGATCTTCTGTGGATGTAGACTTGCTCCAATCCGTCTGTCTCTTCATATACCCTTCTGTAGGTATCTATCTGGGTACCCCTCCCCTTCTGTAGGTATCTATCTGGGTACCCCGCCCCTTCTGTAGGTATCTATATAGTTACCCTGCCACTTCTGTAGGTATCTATCTAGTTACCCCACCTCTTCCGTAGGTATCTATCTAGTTACCCCACCTCTTCTGTAGGTATCTATCTGGGTACCCCGCCCCTTCTGTAGGTATCTATCTAGTTACCCCGCCCCTTCTGTAGGTGTCTATCTAGGTACCCCACTCCTTCTGTAGGTATCTATCTAGTTACCCCGCCTCTTCTGTAGGTATCTATCTAGTTACCCCGCCTCTTCTGTAGGTATCTATCTGGGTACCCCGCCCTTTCTGTATGTATCTATCTGGGTACCCCGCCCTTTCTGTATGTATCTATCTGGGTACCCCGCCTCTTCTGTAGGTATCTATCTGGGTACCCCGCCTCTTCTGTAGGTATCTATCTGGGTACCCCGCCCTTTCTGTATGTATCTATCTGGGTACCCCGCCCTTTCTGTATGTATCTATCTGGGTACCCCGCCTCTTCTGTAGGTATCTATCTGGGTACCCCACCTCTTCTGTAGGTATCTATCTGGGTACCCCGCCCTTTCTGTATGTATCTATCTGGGTACCCCGCCCTTTCTGTATGTATCTATCTGGGTACCCCGCCTCTTCTGTAGGTATCTATCCCTTAATATATTGTATTCCTTGTATACTTTTATCATTCCTTTGTAGATTTTGTGCTCCTCTAAGATGCCACTCCAGAACTTTTTGGCTCCTTTAAGCCCCCAGGCCATGACTTTCCTGGTTATTGTGTCTGGTTTTCAGACTAGTTTGCAGTTTTCTTTCCCAGACGGTAGAGAATCAGAGAAGCTCAGGATCCTATCTAGAAAAAATACCGTATATCCAGTGAAGTCTGTGCCCATAATGGATGGTGAGCCGGGCAAATGGACCAGACAACTGTAAACATCATTAGTTAAATAAACACTTAAAAAGATTCTCCTTGGCAGAATGTGCTGCTCTGCAAAGAGCTCGCTCCTCCACTTGTGAGGATGGCGCAGTGTCTAGGAAGAAAAAAAAACACAATTGGAGGAAATTGTTTGAGACACAAAGACGATAACCTCTGCCCATTACACTGCATATGTGGCTGTGCCCCCTAGGGAGCGCTATCAGCAACGCTGGGGAAAGAAATGAGACTTATCTGAGATTCTCCACCAGCAATAGGTTTGTTCTTGTTCTACAGTTTTAATACAAGATCCCTGAAGGTGAAAGTGATAAACAGTCCAATGTAATGTCAGTAATGGACACTTACACAGACATTATCTATGTCTCATGTCTGGGGGAGGAAGAGAGAGATGTCTCTGTAATCTGTGCAAGAGAAAATACAAAGGGAGATGGATAGATAGATAGATAGATAGATAGATAGATAGATAGATAGATGAGATATAGATAGATAGATAGATAGATAGATGAGATATAGATAGATAGATAGATAGATAGATAGATAGATAGATGATATATAGATAGATAGATAGATAGATAGATAGATAGATAGGAGATAGATAGATAGATAGATAGATAGATAGATAGGAGATAGATAGATAGATAGATAGATAGATAGATAGGAGCTAGATAGATAGGAGATAGATAGATAGATAGATAGATAGATAGATAGATAGATAGGAGATAGATAGATAGATAGATAGATAGATAGATAGGAGATAGATAGATAGATAGATAGATAGATAGATAGATAGGAGATAGATAGATAGATAGATAGATAGATAGATAGATAGATAGGAGATAGATAGATAGATAGATAGATAGATAGATAGGAGATAGATAGATAGATAGAGAGAGAGAGAGAGAGAGAGAGAGATAGATGAGATAGATAGATAGATAGATAGATAGATAGATAGATAGGAGATAGATAGATAGATAGATAGATAGATAGATAGATAGATAGGAGATAGATAGATAGATAGATAGATAGATAGATAGATAGATAGGAGATAGATAGATAGATAGATAGATAGATAGATAGATAGGAGATAGATAGATAGATAGATAGATAGATAGGAGATAGATAGATAGATAGATAGATAGATAGATAGGCATAATTCATTACAATGGTGTAACCCCAGGGCTCTTCAAATACTCCCCTGTCTCGCAGGCAGTCTAATAACATATTGCACTGTCTCTGGCACCTGCGCTCTCATTAACACAGTAAATATGCATTGCCTAATATTTGAGATAGTACAGTAAGATAGCCCAGAGACTATCTGGTCTCAGCAGAAGGAAACATGACTAACCTCAGGCTGTTGGGTTACAATATCTAATAACCAAGTGACAGATGAGGTGGTATTTCATGATGAAGGCTCTTAAGTAGAATTTATATTGCTGTCTGCACAAAGTGGCAGAGAACCCTTACTGATGGCAATGTCAGGAGAGCAGACACAGGGCTGACAACTCTGTCCTCTGTCACTATAGAGATGTGGGGAAGAGAGATAAATGAGAGATGGAAAGATGGATGGATGGATAGATAGATAGATAGATAGATAGATAGATAGATAGATAGATAGGAAATAGATAGATAGATAGATAGATAGATAGGAGATAGATAGATAGATAGATAGATAGATAGATAGATAGGAGATAGATAGATAGATAGATAGATAGATAGATAGGAGATAGATAGATAGGAAATAGATAGATAGATAGATAGATAGATAGATAGGAGATAGATAGATAGATAGATAGATAGATAGATAGGAGATAGATAGATAGATAGATAGATAGATAGATAGGAGAGAGATAGATAGATAGATAGATAGATAGATAGATAGATAGATAGATAGATAGAAAGGAGATAGTCAGATAGATATAGTAGATAGATAGATAGATAGATAGATAGATAGATAGATAGATAGATAGATAGATAGGAGATAGATAGATAGATAGATAGATAGGAGATAGATAGATAGATAGATAGATAGATAGATAGATAGAAAGGAGATAGTCAGCTAGATATAGTAGATAGATAGATAGATAGATAGATAGATAGATAGATAGATAGGAGATAGATAGATAGATAGATAGATAGATAGATAGATAGATAGATAGGAGATAGATAGATAGATAGATAGATAGATAGATAGATAGGAGATAGATAGATAGATAGATAGATAGATAGGAGATAGATAGATAGATAGATAGATAGATAGATAGATAGATAGAAAGGAGATAGTCAGATAGATATAGTAGATAGATAGATAGATGAAGCATAGAATGTTATATGTATATACATGATAGATATTAGAGAAATATTGATAGACAGATATAGTTTGGAAATGATAGATAGCCAGGTAGATAGATAGAATGATCTAGAGCTAAATGATAAATAGGAGATAGAATTTGATATTTAAATGGATAGTAGTTAAGTAAGAGATAGAAAAGGATAGATACAATGTAAACATAGATGGATGATGGGTGGATAGAAGGAAGATAGATGTTATATGTATATAAATGATAAATATGACATATAGATAGACAGCTATGATTTATAGACAGATAGATATGAGATAGATGTAGATAAATAAATCAATAAATCAATTTATAGATATTTAGACAGATAAATGGATAGATAATAGATAAATAGATTGATAAAAAGTATAAATAGATGCTGAATAAGTATGAGGAATAGAGAAAAGATATAGATAGATAGATAGATAGATAGATAGATAGATAAATAGATAGATAGGAGATAGATAGATAGATAGATAGATAGATAGATAGATAGATAGGAGATAGATAGATAGATAGATAGATAGATAGATAGATAGATAGGAGATAGATAGATAGGAGATAGATAGATAGATAGATAGATAGGAGATAGATAGATAGATAGATAGATAGATAGGAGATAGATAGATAGATAGATAGATAGATAAATAGATAGATAGGAGATAGATAGATAGATAGATAGATAGATAGATAGGAGATAGATAGATAGATAGATAGATAGATAGATAGATAGATAGGAGATAGATAGATAGATAGATAGATAGGAGATAGATAGATAGATAGATAGATAGATAGATAGATAGGAAACAGGTATAGACACATTTCTCTGGAATTTGATGGCGCTTTATAATAATTTGGTTATAAATTGATGGAACATTTGGTCTTTCGGTTTGCGTTCCAAAAAGAAAAAAAAAAGTTACTTTAAGGTGAAAGCAAAAGCAGATAAAGTTTCTACCGAAGAAAAGGGTTAATTACAAGGGAAGAAGACAGAGAGAGCAGCCATCCCTTGTGCAGGGGTTTGTGATGCTTGTAATTCATTCAGTGGTGTGCTTTTTAAGAGGCCAGGGAGGTGTCATGTGACAACCCACGTCAAAGAGAGTAGAACAGACTTGTGTGGATTCCCCTCCCACATCCCATTCACAGCTCTACAAGGCTGATCAGCTCCTGTCTAACCCTAGTGAGTTCCAGTAGTATGAGCTGTCTCTCTCTCCAACAAGATCAAATGGAGCCACTTAATGAGGAGATTCCACTGCCTTTACCATGCAGTTTCCACTATCAATAATTTAAATATCTCCGCTCCAGCACCAGAAGACCAAGGCTGCACATTGCTTTTAGCCTTTCACCTAGGAAGTTGCAAGAAAACAAACCCCCAAAACTATCCAGAGTTTCATCTGAGATTTCCAAAAATACAAGTGTGTTGATGTGTTCATTGGAAACTAACTGAAAAAGGTGGGTCCTTCTTATTTTCTAGGGGTGCAGATGTAGCAGAGCTGAATTTGTCATTGAACCGTCTCTTATGTGCAGCGTGACTTTAGATAATGCAGTCGGCTTACCTGGGGGGGTATTGTGCATGGTGCCATAGGACAAACTCCTTGCTGCTACATCTGTAAATCATCGATTATATCATGGGCTCCTAGGATAACGTGCTGGCTTTATAATAGGATGGTGACAATGTATCGGGATTGTAACAATTGCAAAGATTCTGAATGTTTATTTGTAAACAAATAAACAGTAAATGTAAATATTATTGTAAAGCGCTGCAGAATGTGTTGGTCTTATAGGTATACATGATAGGCAGAGCTGAATTGGTCATAGGCATCACCGTGTGTTCACCTGCAGTCCTAATATAATAATCACAGATGACAAAGTCAGCCCTTCTGCGTCTCACAAAGCCGGCTCTGCTGCATCTGTAGTGGTCACGCATGTCGCTTTGCATTGGAGTGTAATTATAAATCATGTTCCACCAGATATTTGTCATGGCGTCAGTTACATAAAGGAGGCTTTAAAAAAAAAGAAATAAATAGGGAATATTTATATCTGGCTGCAACTCCCAGCTCCCTGCGCTGCGACTAAAAATACAAGAACTCCCCAGGTGACTACATTTGCATTTCAAATACTGACTAAGATGCCAGTGTCTGGTCTCCGGCTGCAGCAGCAGAGACTTGGCAGGAGATATTAGGGGAAAGTTGGGCGTATGGAAGGTGTATGTTTAGCTGCGATCAGGTTGACATGATTCTTTTATGATGTTGTGTGTTGCTGGGGGAGAGGGATGCTCTGTCGCTTTAAGTGCCCAGCAGTTCTGTGGAGTGGAGGGGAGTTTGACCAATAGAAGTACAAAGAGGATTCTAAATAATTTCTCACTGACAAAAGCCAAGACATTCTGGTCTAAATGGCTTGCTAAACTCAACAAGCCCGGACTATAGGCAGGAGCACAGGACAGGATTCTGATCTTCCTCATAATCATTTCATGAGACATTGGAGCTGCGAGCTGTCACTCAGGCGCTGCAATGAATCTGCTTTCTAATCACCAGCATGGGAGGATCTGTCAGCAGCCCAAACTTTCATCGAAACACTTTTCTGCACCTAAAATAAAGGGTCATTAAAAAGCTGACACTTACAGAAGGTAGGAGGATACTGGGGAGTAGGAGGAAGGGGCTACCGGGGAGGGGGAGGCTAATGGGGTGCAAAGGGAATGGGCTACTGTGGAGGGACAGGACGGAGCTACCGGGGAGGGGGAGGAAGGGGCTACTGGGGAAGGTGAGTCTAATGGGGAGCAAAGGGAATGGGCTACTGTGGAGGGAGAGGACGGGGCTAGTGGGGAAGGGGAGGAAGGGGCTACTGGGGAAGGTGAGTCTAATGGGTAGCAAAGGGAATGGGCTACTGAGGAGGGAGAGGACAGGGCTAGTGGGGAAGGTGAGTCTAATGGGTAGCAAAGAGAATGGGCTACTGTGGAGGGACAGCACAGGGCTAGTGGGGAGGGAGAGGATAGTGTTACTAGAGAGTGGGAAACTAATGGGGAGCAAAGGGAATGGGCTACTGTGGAGGGACAGGACAGGGCTAGTGGGGAGTGAGAGGAAGGAGCCACTGGTAGAGAGATGCAGGGGCTACCAACAGACCAATGGGAAGAGGGAGAAAGGGTATGCCAGGGGAGTAAGAAGGACTACTGGGAGAGGAAGGGTCTACTAAAGACTTATTGGTAGTAAGAGGAAGGGGCTACCAGGGAATGAGGGTAAGGGTCTACTGGGAACTAGGAGACTAATGATGAGTAAACAGAAGGGGCAACTCAAGATTGAGAAATTTGCTACTTGATTAAAGAGACTTATGGGGAGTAAGAAGTAGGGGCTACTAAGAAGTAACACACTAATAGGGGGTAAGAAGAAGAGTCTACAAGTAGGGGCTACTGGGGTGTAAGATGGGGCCACTGTGCAGTGTGTGACTAGTGGGAAGAATAAGGAAGGTCTGCTGGGAATCAGAATGAGGGGATATCGGGGGAAGGGGCTACTATGGACGTAGAAGGGGAGACCAGATAGAAATATAAAGGGGACTACTAGTGAGTAAAAGACTACTGGGAAGTCAGAGGAAGTAGAGAAGGAGGCAACAGGGGTCCAGAGGCTACCGGGGAGTGCAGGAGGCTACTGGGGAGTGCAGGAGGTCTACAGAGGGATTGCACTTGTGTAACAGGGATATAAGAATGTCCTATATTTTGGAGACATGGACATAACCTGTATGTGATGCTGGAGGCGATTCATTGTTTACAAGATCACTCCAGCATGACATAGTTTACAGAGGCGGGAATGCATTTTCTTGCGGTCTATGGCTAGGAATGTCTTTGCAGTCTTTGCTGGCACAGATGTAGCAGAGCTGAGGCAGTCCTTTAACTCTTTAGGGCTCAAGTAGGATGATGTAGTAGCATTATCTGCAGTCCTCTATAACACCGTAGTGAGCACCACATGACAAATTCAGCTCTGCTACACTTCTAAGATATCGACTTCAAGATCTTTGGTTGGATTGGAAAGTTCTTGTGAGCTATGAATTGTATTTCTTGTTTCGGAGGTGTTACTATGACTCGCTTAGGACGCAACGTCATGTCATTCTGGGCTATTTTGGTTGTTCTGATTGTCATTGAGGGTTAATCTTTGCATTTTGGTTCCATGATGGCAGCATTGGTTGTGGTGGGCGAGCAGTGGCTCGTAGATTTGGCTTTCTGGCCGCTGCCGGTGGCTCTTAAAGGGTTACACGGGATTGCCTGCTCCCAATTGCGATGTAATTCCCTGCTCTCTGTTCTCAATCCCAGTATTGGCTGCCTGTGTCTGTCCCCCCCCCCCCCAGACTCTTGCACATGTGTTGGATGTAGTTTTACAAACCCGTCTAAACTCTTCTAAATCTGTTAGTGAAAGTGAATTCACGAGCGATGAGCAAATCCTAGAAAAACAGAAATCTTAATACCTGCAAATGAAGAGAATGTGAGAGGAGTTTGCAGTGGCATCTGGAACAAAGCCACCGGCTCCTTGTATCCTCTCCCAGACAGAGGCGTATTAGAAGGATCGGGGCGCCCTCTACTGGCCATCCCACGTTACTGAAATCAGGGTTCCCTAGCTCTTTTATTACCTCACATGAAATTCAATATAGTGACGTTCAACAACATTAGGCCGCCCACTTTATGGTCATTTGCTGTAAATTGATTTTTCTCACCGAAATGGAAATTTAAAATTTTTAATTCTTCAGCAAGAACGATTTGACTATTTACATTGGAGACCACCCTCCATCTAGACCACCCTTTACTCCAGGGTAGACTGGTCTCTTCTAGGAGACCATTTGTCAATGCAGTTTTGAGTGGTCTGCTCAAAGAGGTTTCACTGTGTGCACAAGGTTGCCCCCTGCTGGCAGGGTAAGGTATTTGAGACAAAGTTTACTCATGTGTGGTGCGCCCCTTGGGGGTCTGTCTGGAACTAGATGGTTGGTTTTTGGAAAGGATCCTCTTTAACACTTGATATCTATGAAATGCAGCAAAAGGTTTAAGCCATTAGAAAAGGAATGTCCTTGGCATAAGTAGACGCAGGGGGCGTAATGGAGTCAGGGTCCTAAGGATCGTCATATACTAAAGCCTGTCTCTATATGTGATAGATAGATAGATAGATAGATAGATAGATAGATAGATAGATAGATAGGAGATAGATAGATAGATAGATAGATAGATAGATAGATAGATAGGAGATAGATAGATAGATAGATAGATAGGAGATAGATAGATAGATAGATAGATAGATAGATAGATAGATAGATAGATAGATAGATTTGTCAAATAGCTGCCCTTCTGCAGAGGTTATAAATAAATAAAGCAGGTTTGCATTTGTTATTTATCTCTGGTTTTACACAGGACTGCAGATAAATCTACTGCAGTTATCTCATGTATCTACTGCTAATGATTTAGTGCCAAGCAGTACAGTAACTCTGATATATAGATATGTAGAGAGATACAAGACATCGATAGCTGACTAGGATAGATAGATAGATAGATAGATAGATAGATAGATAGATAGATAGGAGATAGATAGATAGATAGATAGATAGATAGATAGATAGGAGATAGATAGGAGATAGATAGATAGATAGGAGATAGATAGATAGATAGATAGATAGATAGATAGATAGATAGATAGATATGAGATAGATAGATGGATATGAGATAGATAGATAGATAGATAGATAGATAGATAGATAGATAGGAGATAGATAGATAGATAGATAGATAGATAGGAGATAGATAGATAGATAGAGAGATAGATAGATAGATAGATAGATAGATAGATAGATAGATAGGAGATAGATAGATAGATAGATAGATATGAGATAGATAGATAGATATGAGATAGATAGATAGATAGATAGATAGATAGGACATAGATAGATAGATAGATAGATAGGAGATAGATAGATAGATAGATAGATAGATAGGAGATAGATAGATAGATAGATAGATAGATAGATAGATAGGAGATAGATGCCAGTTTTTTCGAGATTCTTCTGGTGCCGGCAGACATTGATGCCTCTCCTGAGTGTGATGCATTGAAGTCCTATATGACGCAGTTGCTCTGCTGGATCTTGTTGCCATAGACATGGCTTTATTTTGCGTCACCTCCATTAGAGTGTCAGTTCTGTGTAACAGGTCGCCATCACTTGATGACAGTTCAGACCTGCACACTACCTGATAGCTGTACATTATAGAGAACTATAAAGCACTTGTTACTTTCTTGCAGTCTGGGAAAGCCACTTGTTAAAATGTAACCTTTAAAGGAATGTAAACCATGCAAGCGACAGCCACTGGAATTCCCGGGTTTAAGGTTCTTATTCTACTGACTTATTACATAAAGTGGCTTGAAATTCTGACTAATATTATTAATGAAGGTTTAGTCCCGGCTGGTGTGTCCTACTTCTGGTCTCTCCTTGTTGTGCAGCATTTCGGACCCTTAGCTCTCGCTTGCATATCATATCCTAAGCTGTGATTACATGACTTATTGCTATAATGTTCTATTCACCATTTCCATGGACTGGCATGTACCTATAGAGGGTGTAGAGGTAGAAGTTGCATGTTGATCCTGGTGTCTGTGAGAGCGCACAGACCTAAGAAGATGCCTGTGATATAAATGGTAACATTGTTATTCTAGTGACTTGTTGCATAAAGGGGCTTAGAATTGTGATTGATATTAATGTAGGTTTATATGTTACTAACGATCTTTATTGTGTTCCAATAGAGTGATGACATGACTTATTGCTATATTGTTCTACTCACCATGTCCACGGACTGCTTAGGTCTATCTATAGAGGGTGTAGAGAAAGAAGTTGCACATTGATCCTGGTGTCTGTGCCAGCACAAGGGCCTTTCTGTAACATAAGAAGATGCCAGAACTATAACTAGTCCACGATGATTATTCAAGTGATTTGTTACATAAAGTGACTTGGAATTTTGACTAATATTGTTAATGAAGGTTTAGTCCTGACCAGTGTCTCCAGCTTCAGGTCTCTGTGCTTGATGTGCGGCATTTCTGACCCTTAGACCTGCCTTACATATCATATACTCTGATGTTTGTGTTCCTTTAGAACTGTGATAAAATGAAATATTGCTATAACTTTCCATTCACCATGTCCATGCTCTGACCCATCCCTATAGAGGGTGTAGAGGTAGAAGTTGCACATTGGTCCTGGAGTCTGTGGGAAACCAAAGGCCTTTCTGCAACATGAAGATGTCAGCACTATATACAATACTTTCTAGTGGATGGGGCCCTGTTACAGATTTACATTGGGGCCCCATAACTTCAGGTTCTGCCCATTCAATAGTTCTTTGCATCTCATAGAAGCCAAGCTGTGTCCTGACTTATTTCCAATGTTTCACAGCCGGTTCTCTGTAACTATTCTTTAGTAATATAAAATTAGACTCCTATTTATAGAGGCACCTTATAAAAATTAGATTCCTATAACTTTTGAGATGAGTAAATATGGATGTCGTGTTGGGGTCTCCATCCACAGTATTTCTATAGACGGTATATTGATGACGTCTTTTACTCCAAGTATGTGGGATCTGGATGTTAAACAACAGCAATGAAAAAAAAAATAATCAAAGATGGGCCTGTGGATATCTGGTGTGGATACCGGCATGCAGAACTAGCCCCATTTATATGTCGCATGGGCCCCCACCGCTTTGGTCCTACGCAGTGTCCATGGTATGAATTGACGTTTCATTGATTCCATCCATGATGTGGATTTTGAATTCAGAGCAAAAACAATACTACTGTGCAAATTGAAGTCAATGGAGCAGAGTTATCAAACTGTCTGAAAGCAAAACCACCTCACTATATCCCAGTGTAGCTTTCATCTTACAGGAGCAGAATACAACATGGAAGCCGCGTTGTGATTGGTTGCTAAGGCTGTTTTGCTTTTAGACAATTTTAGTAAATCCACCCCAATGGGAAATGGTTTGTTGGTTAATGTCACACAGTTTTTGGAACAGAATAGGCATTGAAATCTGCTAAAAAAATTCAGTCATGTGAAGACACGCTTATGTGAATAAGCCCTTATGGCCTCCATTATTCTCACTCCTTCAGTACATGAGACCAATGAGTACGTTTGGCAGTGACCAGCGCGTACGGGGTGCGGAGGTAGCACTCACTTCCGGGCCCTGGATCCTGAGAGGGTCCCAAAAGGTCCAAATGTTACATAGTATTTAGGAATCCCATTACAGACTGGATTGGGGCCCAAGCAGCCCCATGTTACACCTCTGGCAGGAACCAAAACACCAAAGAATGGGTCTCTATTCGCTATTTGATGTCTATCACTGCCATGTTGGAGATATTTCCTACATTTTTACTGTATTTGCATGATACATAGAGGGCTGTAAATATATTGATCAAGTCCTCTTGGGGTTCCTCTGCACACTAGCACTCCCAAATTTGGATACCTTGGACCTCAGAGTATAATAGGTGGAGGTCCAGAGTAGGTGTAAAATTTTTTTTTTAAAAAAAAACATTTATACTCCTCTTCCCTCACCTCTTTTGGGCCTCCTCGCAGCATATGACACCCTTTCTCCTTAGTGGCACCATGCGCCTGGAGTCACTGCTGAGGCCTCCCCCCTGACCATCATGCCCATGTGACCTCTGTGGCCCAATCACAGGCCTGAAGGGTGACCCCAGGTGTATGATGTCACCAGGAGAGTGAGACACAGCAAGGAGGCCCCAAAGATGTGAGGGAAGGTGAGTATACATGTTTGTTATTTTTATACCTCCCCTGGGTCTCCATCTATTATCCTAGAGCAAAATAAATTCAGAGTTTTATAGATTTTTTTAGTGGCGACTAGTGTTGAGCGAGTAGTATTCGATTGAACACCTCGCCGGCATCGGAATGCGTGTAATCGGCCTATCACCAAGGGGTTAAACGCTTTGAATATTCGATGCATTTAACCCCTTGGCGTTTGGCCGATTACACGCATTCCTATGCCGGCGAGGTATTCGATCGGATAATACTCGCTCAACACTAGTGGTGACATCTGTTGAGTCGATCGGTTGCCAATGGATCAGGAACTTTCTATGGTCTGGGTCTCGCCAGAAATCCCTTTAACTTAGGAGGAAATCCTATTAATCTACCGTACGCCTTATTAATGGGAATCTCCTATGTAATATCCAGCCGGTGGAGGGAGGGCAACTCGCCAGTCAGGTGGGAGGGGGCTGCAGACTCTTCAATGATCTGTTTACCTGCAATCTGCGCGTATCGTAGCGGCCGTGCAGAATATTGCAAGGGATGTGGCTGCGGTAAACTATACGGTGTGCAAGCGAACAGACAAGACCCTGCAGAGCGTGCACAACCACAAACAGTTGATCACTAGGGGTGCCAAGAATCGACCCACCCCCCAATGATCGGGTAATAGGCAGTCCATAGGCGGATCCTAGATGACCCCTTTAAGACCATTCATAAAAAACCGGACAAAATAGATGGTGTTTTGTTTTCTTCACGATAATGGTTACCAGCCAAGATGTCTATTTTTTTTTTATTTTTTTTTATAAACCCATTTACAACCGGATCAATTGCAGTTGGATGTTTTTGTCCTCGGCGCTTTCTAAATAAGAGCCCGCGTTACGATTATACGGCAGTTTTCAGACCAAAGCCACAACAGGATCGATACTTATGACTTATTTAGTTTTCTAGTAACTGAGGTTTAATGTATGCGGACGAGTCTCGATGTTGTGTTCATTGGGAAAGGTTGCGAGATAGACCCAATAGCGCTCGGCCTCTCCTCGCTCGTACATGTACATGCAGCTATGTGCGTTGGCAAGGAGAACTTAGACACCAAGTCAACGGAGGACCGGGGGAGGATGGCGGAGGGATGAGTAATTTTGGCTCTTCAAAATAAGAATTTCTTTAGAATGTTAGCATGTGTGAAAGCCAAGTATAGCTTGTCTCAATTATGGAAGTGTGTCAGAAAAAATGTGTGAAATGTACAAAGAAATCCAATACAAATTGGCTTTAATGCAAAGGCATAATTGGCGCTGAGGCAAGAGGCCGACCTCACCGAGCGGGATGTCAAGGATTCCTTTAACCACTTCGCTGCTGCTGATCACAATGAGAGCAAGGTTTTGGAAATATAGTTTATTGCAGGCAGGTTTTTTGTTGCAAAACAGGTCTCGGTATGGGGTTAGGTGCAGGTCCCTATCTTAAAAAATGATGTTGGGGACCCTTATCCCATGGCCGTTGTGAATGGAGAAGAAGGTGTCTACTCCTATGGCGTTCCGTAGAACTGTACACCCATGACTCACCGGCTGCGGGATAGAGTCCCCCATACTTGAGACATTGGAAGAGATGGGAAAACCTTCCTTAAAGAGGACCGTTCACCATCTCCAGTCTTGATATCCCTTCACTCCACTCCACTAATTCTAACACTGTTGGAATTCTATTTCTTGTCCCGACCGTTCCTGAGCAATCGGTGCAGTCAGTTTTGGGGTCACGATTCAGCGTTCTCTTTCACTGTCCAATCAGGGACAGACAGTCAGAGCTCTCTATCCCGCCCCCTTGCCTGCTCTGGCCCAAGACCACCCACTTGACAGTAATGAGCTTAATTAGCAGATCAGGCCTGATTGCTCAAGAATGGCAGAGACTAGAAAAAATATTCCATCTGAGCCAGAATTAGAGCAGTGGTGCCTATGAAAGGGTGCAAAGAAGTGGTGGAAGGTTCACTTTTAAGCAATGCTCCATTTTTTAGAGTAGAGAATCACTATGGGCCCCATTTGGGAAATAATAAGCACCAGTGAAGGCTTAAAACTACTCGCCTCCATTGCCCCGCAGCTTCTGGCTTTGGAATGGAGTGACAGGCGGATATTGGTGAGTGACATCACCACCTGCTCCATTCCCTTACATTGTGCTGACCTCTATTACAGGCATCAGACTGTGACAATATGAGGGTAATCTGACAATCGCTGCGATATGGGTTGGCATGACAACCACTGACAACCGCTAACATAATCTTAGGGATAACGAGGATGTAACGTCCTGACATTACGGTATAGTATAGTGATATATGATGGCAATAATATGGTGGATGTGTCTGCCACAATGACAAGGGCTACAGTTATCCTATCTAGTCATATTCACATTAAGGGAAAGATGTTCCTATTCCCCCAATAGATCTCACTGCTGGTAATCCATATAATACAGGAGTCACCTGCGAACCCCGGGCAAACATATAATTCTAGTGGGGGAAGCCAAAGCCAACCAGACCGGGTCATGTGTAATATTACATAGCGTCACTCCGATGATTGTTATCTATCTGCAGGGCTGGGGTGATATGCTGGTTCTGGTGACAGTAACCTATCTATCTGCAGGGCTGGGGTGATATGCTGGATCTGGTGACAGTAACCTATCTATCTGCAGGGCTGGGGTGATATGCTGGTTCTGGTGACAGTAACCTATCTATCTGCAGGGCTGGAGTGATATGCTGGTTCTGGTGACAGTAACCTATCTATCTGCAGGGCTGGGGTGATATGCTGGATCTGGTGACAGTAACCTATCTATCTGCAGGGCTGGGGTGATATGCTGGTTCTGGTGACAGTAACCTATCTATCTGCAGGGCTGGGGTGATATGCTGGTTCTGGTGACAGTAACCTATCTATCTGCATGGCTGGAGTGATATGCTGGTTCTGGTGACAGTAACCTATCTATCTGCAGGACTGGGGTGATATGCTGGTTCTGGTGACAGTAACCTATCTATCTGCAGGGCTGGGGTGATATGCTGGTTCTGGTGACAGTAACCTATCTATCTGCAGGGCTGGGGTGATATTCTGGGTCTGGTGACAGTAACCTATCTATCTGCAGGGCTGGGGTGATATGCTGGGTCCTGGTGACAGTAACCTATCTATCTGCAGGACTGGGGTGATATGCTGGTCTGGTGACAGTAACCTATCTATCTGCAGGGCTGGGGTGATATGCTGGTTCTGGTGACAGTAACCTATCTATCTGCAGGGCTGGGGTGATATGCTGGGTCCTGGTGACAGTAACCTATCTATCTGCAGGGCTGGGGTGATATGCTGGGTCCTGGTGACAGTAACCTATCTATCTGCAGGACTGGGGTGATATGCTGGTTCTGGTGACAGTAACCTATCTATCTGCAGGGCTGGGGCGATATGCTGGTTCTGGTGACAGTAACCTATCTATCTGCAGGACTGGGGCGATATTCTGGGTCCTGGTGACAGTAACCTATCTATCTGCAGGGCTGGGGTGATATTCTGGGTCCTGGTGACAGTAACCTATCTATCTGCAGGGCTGGGGTGATATGCTGGTTCTGGTGACAGTAACCTATCTATCTGCAGGGCTGGGGTGATATACTGGTACTGGTGACAGTAACCTATCTATCTGCAGGGATGGGGTGATATGCTGGTTCTGGTGACAGTAACCTATCTATCTGCAGGGCTGGGGTGATATGCTGGTTCTGGTGACAGTAACCTATCTATCTGCATGGCTGGAGTGATATGCTGGTTCTGGTGACAGTAACCTATCTATCTGCAGGACTGGGGTGATATGCTGGTTCTGGTGACAGTAACCTATCTATCTGCAGGGCTGGGGTGATATGCTGGTTCTGGTGACAGTAACCTATCTATCTGCAGGGCTGGGGTGATATTCTGGGTCTGGTGACAGTAACCTATCTATCTGCAGGGCTGGGGTGATATGCTGGGTCCTGGTGACAGTAACCTATCTATCTGCAGGACTGGGGTGATATGCTGGTCTGGTGACAGTAACCTATCTATCTGCAGGGCTGGGGTGATATGCTGGTTCTGGTGACACTAACCTATCTATCTGCAGGGCTGGGGTGATATGCTGGTTCTGGTGACACTAACCTATCTATCTGCAGGGCTGGGGTGATATGCTGGTTCTGGTGACAGTAACCTATCTATCTGCAGGGCTGGGGCGATATGCTGGTTCTGGTGACAGTAACCTATCTATCTGCAGGACTGGGGCGATATTCTGGGTCCTGGTGACAGTAACCTATCTATCTGCAGGGCTGGGGTGATATTCTGGGTCCTGGTGACAGTAACCTATCTATCTGCAGGGCTGGGGTGATATGCTGGTTCTGGTGACAGTAACCTATCTATCTGCAGGGCTGGGGTGATATACTGGTACTGGTGACAGTAACCTATCTATCTGCAGGGATGGGGTGATATGCTGGTTCTGGTGACAGTAACCTATCTATCTGCAGGGCTGGGGTGATATGCTGGTTCTGATGACAGTAACCTATCTATCTGCAGGGCTGGGGTGATATGCTGGTCCTGGTGATAGTAACCTATCTATCTGCAGGGCTGGGGTGATATGCTGGTTCTGGTGACAGTAACCTATCTATCTGCAGGGCTGGGGGGATATGCTGGTCCTGGTGACAGTAACCTATCTATCTGCAGGGCTGGAGTGATATGCTGGTTCTGGTGACAGTAACCTATCTATCTGCAGGGCTGGGGTGATATGCTGGTTCTGGTGACAGTAACCTATCTATCTGCAGGGCTGGGGTGATATGCTGGTCCTGGTGACAGTAACCTATCTATCTGCAGGGCTGGGGTGATATGCTGGTTCTGGTGACAGTAACCTATCTATCTGCAGGGCTGGGGTGATAAGCTGGTTCTGGTGACAGTAACCTATCTATCTGCAGGGCTGGGTGATATGCTGGTTCTGGTGACAGTAACCTATCTATCTGCAGGGCTGGGGTGATATGCTGGTTCTGGTGACAGTAACCTATCTATCTGCAGGGCTGGGGTGATATTCTGGGTCCTGGTGACAGTAACCTATCTATCTGCAGGGCTTACTTTAAGGGTAAATTACTGAGCTATGTTAAGTGGTTTTCTCAATGACAAATCCTGTGTGCGTTGAGCGGATTCTGATACATAAGTGGATATACTGTTTCCTCCTGATGGAATTACTAACTTGACTTTTTCATGTGATTCTGATGACTACTTAGTTTTCTTCATTGTTGCAAAATTGCTGTTCAGATGGATTCATCTCGCTGTGTAATTCTGAAACAAGCACTCTTAGTTATATCAAACTGTGAATCGGCTCCTGAAGAGGGGTTTTGAAGAGAAATCCTGCAGAGCCCTCTATGAATATAATGTGTAACTCCTTCAGCTGCCGCGCTGGTCAGGAGGAACATGCTCTGCGTGCAGACGAATCGTGCTCCGCAACCAGACTACTGAATGTTCTCCAGTTATTCCATTAGTGTCTTAAAGGGAACCCGTCATGTGAACAATGCTGCTGAGGTGAAGACAACATGTTACAGAGCAGGAGGGGCTGAGCAGATTGCTATATTGTTTTATAGGGAAAATCCAGTATAACTTTTATTCATACAAATCTAGATCTTGGGAGTCCAGTGGGCGGTCCTACTCTGCGATCGACAGCCTATCCAGTACGAATGTATAGTGAGATCACTGTCGATCACTGATCAGGACCGCCCACTGTACTCCTAAACCCAAAACGGATAGGGATGTGAGTGAATCCTCTCCCCCTTTGTGCCATAATCTGGCCTCCGTTCCATGTCACAGGTTTACAAATATGAATATTGTAGTTAATTCCTGGAGCCTTTGGGTCACACTCACAGGGCTCCAAGAAGCTGAGATATGGGAAGTTTAAGAAGGTCTTGGCTCTGTTACCAGTGATCTTCCTTACAAGACAGTGGCTTTGAAGGGTTAAACTTAACGTATTGAACAAGGATAGGAACCATGGCTGCTTTCCTCCAAAAACAGTGAAAGTGTCCAGTGGGTCGGCAACATCTGTTATGATAATAAATGTAGACTCTGGAGCACAACAAGCCGGACTTCAGGCTCTGGAGGACTTAAAGGGGCCGCTGGGTCATTGTCAGATTGCTGGAGGCAAGTGTGTATAGTAGCACCACCCCTTTAATGCACTCTCTGGAGGACATGACCGCCTACTGATTTTGGTTGCTGTAGATGACAACTGGTGGATTCTACAACTTTAAGATGCGTTCTAAGGATAAGGTTTGGTTCACATCTGCTTTGGAGACTCCATCGCTGAGAACGTTGAAAATTGTTGGAGCAAAAAGTCCTGCACGGGAGAGTTTTTTTGCACCACTTTCAGTTTTGAATCAGTCAATGGGATCTGCTGGTATCTGTGTGTCACTGCTGTTGTAGTGGTCCGGCAGGCGACCGAACCGAAAAAAACAACACAAAATCTTCAAAAAAAGCAACTTCTCTGCAATGTGGCACAACGTGGTCCCTGTGGTTTGGGTCCCCTGACTTTGGCTCAAAAAGCTGCAACATCTGCAACCAAAAGCAGCCTCTCTGCAACGTGGGGCCTTCGGCCTAGAAGGGAGTCTCCCTTTAACTGCAGGTTTTCCGTTATCCTGAATTATCCGATGTTTTTTGCTCCCTCGTCACCTTTTTCACACCTCTCTTGCCATTAGAGGGCAGGATTTTTTTTAGCTTCTTATACAAATGGCAATAATAATAATGTTATCAGTTCAGTGAAACGCGTTGGTGCTTTGCTTCTCGTGAATAGGTTTTTCCACTTACTAGAAATTACCACGTCTTCAACCCTTCACAACAAATGTCTCCTGGGTCTTACCTAACCGCGTGTTGTGTAGAAATGAGAAATCCCCGGAGAGCCTTTCCTTTCGGAGACACATATAGTTAGTGTACTTAGTGACTGCTGTCAGGGAAAATCCTGGTGACGTTTGTAACACCAGGTCACTGGAAGCGAGGGGGGATTTCACATCCATTACTATCAGGAAATCGGGGAGGATCGGTTTTTAGCAGGGAATAAAGAAAAAAATGTGTTGGAAATTGTACAATAGGAGGAAGAGGCGGCCATGTTGTATCCTGATATCTTGTCATGAAGCCTTTCCATTGAGGATGGATAGTTGAAAATAAAGTGTCAATTGCACCAGAAATCTTAAGAATTCTCCTAGCAGATGATCACATGGCCCAAAACGATAGCAACACCCTAAACAAAACCAGAGTGCCCCCATAATAGGTGGAACAAGAGAACATCTGTATGAACCATAGATCGCACAAGAGATCAACTATTGATTTGTTACTTGGGTTGAGCCTAGGATCGATTAAGATTTCAGGATCGATTTTAAAATCCGATCACTTTCCAGCCGATCCCGATGGCGATCGTGAAATTTGCTCAATTGCCAATCGGTTTCCGATCTTTCCTGATCCCGATCGCTCAACCCTACTTGTAACTCTGTAATGTCTCATTTCGTCCTACAATTTGTAAAGTGCTGCAGAATGTGTCGGCCCTGTACAAATAAAATGGATTTTTAGTACGTGTATTATAACGTAGGTCGACCTTGTGCCACCAAAACCGCTTCAACTCATCGAGTATGGACTTCAAAAGATCTCCGAAGCAACCTGGCACCAGAATATTAGAATCAGATCTTTGAGCCCTTGTTAGTCGTGAGTTGGGACCCTCATAGATGGGACTTGTTTCTCTACCACATCCCACAGATACTTGATTGGATTGAAATCTGGGGAATTTGGGGACCAAGTCAACACCTTGAGCTGTATGTCATGTTCCTCAAAGCATTTTCAAGTGCCGTTAGGAATAGTAATTGCCATGAAGGGGTGCACTCGAGCTGTACAATGTTTGATAGGTGGTAGATGTCACAGTAACATTCACATAAATGTCAAGACAATGGTTTCCATGCAGAACATTGCCAAGAGGATCCCAATTCCTCTACTGGCTTGCTATCTGTAGTACATGGTGGGGATGTCCGGATTCCCACTGATCAACTAGATAATTCTATAGTCCTGCACAACCCCTTTAACTAACTTGATGATGTTCGTTAAAGAGGTTGGTGGAGGTTCTAGGTTTTAGACCTTCGAGAATCTGATGCTGCCCAGGTTCCCATTGTAGTTCCAGATAATGCCAAGGTCCCAAGTTGGATACACCCAGCAGATGAATGCCGTAGCCAGTGACTGGATGAAGTGTTGGGAGACATCAGTGAATGAAGCACAGTGAGACGTTTCTGGGCTCACTCCCTCCTGAGTTCTATTTCTGCTGAAACTTGGGATTCCGGGCTGGTTCCAACTCCGGGTCACATGACTCGAACAGTACTCGGCACTCATGTCAATCCTACCTTCTCTACCCCCCCTGTACTATGGGGACTGGCTTTATTATCACCACAAACTATTTTGTTAGTCCCTGTAATACAGGTAACCAACACAGTAGAGGAATCGACTTGGTTTCTAGTTCCAATCATGTGATCCAGAGTCAGAATCCGCCCAGAAACCCAAAATTAGGATGAAATAGAGCCCTGAGGAAATGAGTTCTTAAACAGTCCCTGAAAAACCTCTGTAACATAACAAAATATTACTCCCCTCTCCCGATCTCCTGCTGTCCTGGTCCAGACCTAACCATGTCTCTGCTGTGCAATGTGTTGGTTCCAACCACTTGACCCAGAATCGGAACTACCCTGGAAACCCCAGGGTTTGGCCAATAGAGAACCCTGGAGGAAGTAAGTTTTTATACAGTCCCTCAGTAGTTCCTTTAGAATTTAATATTTATGTGTCAGAAAGAGAGCTCATCAACAGCTAAGTCCCAGAAAACCCCTTTAAAAAATCTCAATTTCAGCAAAGTCCTGTTTCCGAAGTCAACGTCAACTAAACGCCAAAATTACTGTTACTTTTACATTGCAAATCTCCATATTAGACTGTTAGTGATACTCTTAGGGCTCGTCCATGTAGGTATCAGACCAGGAGTCCTCCCAGCAGCTGACAATGAGCCGCCTGCACAATAATAGTAACATCTTGTAGAGTGCATTGAGTTACTGAGACAGGGATCACGCAGAGACGCTGTCAGCATTGTTAATTGCGCCTTCCTATAAATGAACGTGTCCTGTCATGCTTCATTCACATGTGACAGCATTAATTGCAATTATCCATTTGACTCTTCCGAGAAGCTCCTGCTTAGCTTTACCTTGTACTGCCGAGCCCCTTGTATGTCAGAGACTTTGCACTCTATAGAAAGAAGAAACATCATAAACCCGAGCGACGGACTTATTCAAAAACTCGTTTTTTTTTCCAAACCGGGGTTTTTGTTACACATAATGAATGTTTGGCGCTTCCATGGCAACAACATTCTCATCTGTGTGTCAAATTAAAGTGTAATCTAGGCATCTCTAATTGATACAGCTGTCATGAGATAAGCCATGTAGTAGCGCCAGAAGAACGGATGGAGACCACACTAATACATTTCATGCTCTAGTGGCAGCTGAGATAATCCAGAAGTTAGAGACTTGTGGCAGAATCATTTTCTCCTTATTAGAGAAGAATTCTGATTAAATACAAATTTTCTGAAAAATTCTCCCACCGAACATGTTGACCACACTGATTTGCTATTTTTAGGATGGCTTGTACCAGTTTGGGGTCTGAGTGGTTTGTGAATATCTATTTCTTACAGCCGTAGGATTGGTTGGATACAATGACTTGTCGGAAGTCATTGATATTCCACTTGGAGATTCCATCATTGCCGAGTATGCGGTCCTTCCATCTTGGATGGGCAAATGTCTCAATGTGCAATGAAATGATACATTTCATGGTATCAAAGTATAAATTAAAGGGGTTGTCCAGGGAGTCTGCTTTTACTTACTTCTCCTGGAGGGGTTTTAGATGTAGTACATAGGTTGGTTCCGACGCCTGGTTCCACCAATGTGATAGGAACCAGACCCCAGGTCACTCTGCCGTCTCCCTCTGCTCCTATTTTCACACCTCTGCTACAGTAAAGCCAACCCCCATAACCCAGATACCTAGTGGTGAAAGTGGGTGAAGGCTGGTTGCTGGTTCCAATCACAAGCCCAGAACCTCTACACATGCCATCGAAACCACATACCCAGGGAAATAAGTAAAGGAAAATTTCCTGGACAACCCCTTTAACCAATAGGGATAAATGCTTTGCTTGACTATGAATATTTAAGGCTGGCCATATACATTGGTTTAATGTCAATATTGTCATCCAACCATCTAATGTGTACGGAGACCTCCTGACTCTACCCTCGGACTCTACCCAGAGACCTCCTTACTCTACTCTCGGACTCTACCCTCGGACTGGCTCTACCCTCGGACGGACTCTACCTTCGGACTGACTCTACCCTCGGACTGACTTTACCCTCAGACTCTACCCGGAGACCTCCTGACTCTACTCTCAGACTGGCTCTACCTTCGGACTCACTCTACCCTTGGACTGACTCTACCCTCAGACTCTACCCTCAGACTCTACCCGGAGACCTCCTGACTCTACCCTCGGACTGACTCTACCTTCAGACTGACTCTACCCTCGGACTGACTCTACCCTCAGACTCTACCCAGAAACCTCCTGATTCTACATCGTTCTAGAGAACAATGAACAAGCAGTTGGATTTCCATGCGCCGGATCCCTTTGCTCTCATGGGGAGATAGGTTACCACCAAAATTGTCTTAAAGGTCTCTGTGACCCACTTTATTGTTGACAACAAATGGACAAAAATTCTTCTGTATCTAATCAAGCGTATTCATAGGGGTTGGGAGTACCGGGAGAGGCCAAGAACTGATATTTGGAGTAACTCATTCTTGGCAGTATCACAGAGACAAGACCACCACCTAAAAGCTGAATAAGGACAATCCCTTTAATGTCAAAAGAACCCCGTGGGCAGAACTTACACTCAGTGTTATGCCTTGTGCAGAGCCCGAGGGTATGACATAGGTTTCCTTTTTGGAATTCTTTGTCCTGCACCTCCACCTCGGGCCCTGCAGGTATAACCCACAACTCCTTGGCATAGCTATAAGAAACCATTTAGATCCTTCTATCGTAGCCGTGATTTTTTACTAAACTATAAAAAAAGGTTGTAAAAAACGGGTTAACGCCGTATGTAAAAACGAAGCCGCCAGAGCAGAAACCATGAATGTATTAGCATCTTGCAAAACAGGGGTAGGAAGTGGTTATGTAGCATTTACTAGTCAAAGTTGGATATCTTGAGCCTTGAGAATTTATGGAAAAAACATTGAGGTCGATATCGGCGATGCGTTCAGCCGATCGAAGCAGTAAATAATTTGACCCTCTAACACCACGGTAGGGAACCTTCAGCTCTCCAGCTGCTGTGAAACTACAACTCCCATCATGCTCCATTCACTTCCATGGGAGTTCCAAGAATAGCAGAGCCAGTATGCATGCTGGGAGTTGTAGTTTTGCAGCAGCTGGAGAGCCGTACGTTCCCTACCCCTGCTCTAACAGGTTAATCTGGGTCTGTTCTGCTAGGTCAATTGGGAGGTTTGTGGTCCCTCTCAACAACCAGGCACTGACTGATTTTACCCACCGACTAGTTGTAAACTGTGCCCCATGGGTTGTGTCTAGTAGTGCAGCTCAGTCTCATCCAAGTGAAAGGGGCTAAAGGTTAATACCAATATAGTCAATGGACCAAATTGCTGTTTTTTGTGGAAGCCTTGGGGAGGTATTGGCCCTCCTCGGGGAGACCACTTGGTATGGACTCTTCTTAGCAATACTACATGGTAAAAACGTATGCAGTGATGAGGCACAAACACCCCCAAACAGCTGTCTGTGGATATATGTATGGGTTGGCTACTATATTGGCTACTATTAGCCCAATTTGAGTCAAAAATGTATCACTTTGTCCCTTTTCTGGGGTTGGTATCAAGGCAGGCTGGAGACACTCTAACCAGGGCTGTGGAGTCAGTAGGCCAAACAACCAATTCCATCTCTGACTCTTCTATTTTTCCACAGCCCAAATCCAACTCCCACTTTTAGTCCAACTCCAACTTGAAGCAGTAAAGATCCTCTAATTCAGGGGTAGGGAACCTTCGGCTCTCCAGCTGTTGCAAAACTACAACTCCCAGCATGCTCTGCTGTTCTTGGAACTCCCATGGAAGTGAATGGAGCATGTTGGGAGTTGTAGTTTCACAGCAGCTGGAGAGCCAAAGGTTCCCTTCCCTTGCTCTAATTCATTAAGTTGAGGTCCAAGACGGTGAATTGCAACAAACTATCCATGCAATGAATTATTCAGTATTATGAATTTTGTTATATCATTGCAAATAATTCATTTCATTTTGAAGTCCGTTTCAGTAGCTTTTTTTCCACCCAAAATTTGTCCCAACTCCGACTCCACAGCCCTGGCTTCAATGTATCAGACTTACTATCATTCCCACCAGACATGAGCACATGTTATAGCTGAAATCTATGCAAAGCCCCCAAGTGGTATAGATTTCCCAATATGCCGTGTTAATAAATGCCCCCTCTTTGCTTCTGTCACTAGCCGGATCGTTTTTTGTGGTCGCCCTTGTGGACAATATAGTGTTAAAAGTCAAGCTACATTTTGCAAGCGCGGGCAGTATATAAGAGAGCTCCAACGATAGCTGTAAAAAATTCAGCAGGTCGACTCAACGTTCTTTAAACTGGGGCCGGAATGCAGTTCATGAATTTACAGGACCCGGGGACCTGAACCTTTAGTTACTCAATCCGACCAACATACCCCTCGCCGTATATAAATGAATGACTTGTAGACAATGTGAAACTCTTTTCACAAAACCACCAGGATGTCAATTACAATCAAGCTCGGTTCAACAATCCTACGGCAGGGGTATCACATAACACAAGCACTGTTCTCGCAGAGGTACCAGATAACAAGCTGTAAATAATTCAGAGCTTGGTTTGGACAAACAAAACATGAACCTCTCTATTTTAATTTTTATTTCCAAGGTGAAGTGGGGATTTGCACCTCTCAGACCTGCCGCGGATGTTCTACGACTTTATCTATGGAGACGTTTCTGCAGATCTTATTTATGCGATCGATCCGCGTGGTCCAACTCTCTTGTACGTTGTCGGATGACATTAGTCTAATCACATAATGGAGAATCTGACATGGCAGGCAACGCTGATGAATAATGTATACTCTGCTATGACGTAAAGCCGAGAACAAGCCAGTCTGTGTTCATATCACGTCTGAACGTTACATTAGGCATAGGTGCCCTGAAAAACCCCCCATGTTTAAAGGGATTGTACCAGAATAAAAACTTATCAATGGGGGTCTGGCCACTGGGACCTCTACCAGTCATGAGAATGGGAGTCCTCCATCCACTATCCATGGTCGTACATGTATGTTAGCACTCTGAGTACAGCACTCTGTCTCCAACAGTCTCATAGACCCCATTCTCCTGATTGGTGGGGTTCCCCATGGTGGTGATCAGACATCTGGATGGGTCCTATGGATAGGTGATAAGTAGTGATTGTAGGACAACTCATTTAATACATCCATTCTTTTTTTTTACTTTACCAATTGTTACTGTTTTACGGAATAATAATAATAATAAATTTTATTTATATAGCGCCAACATATTCCGCAGCGCTGTACAATTTGTAGGGTTCAGATACAGACAGCTACAAAACAAAGAAAGTCATTTCACACAATGGGACTGAGGGCCCTGCTCACAAGAGCTTACAATCTATGAGGTAGAGGGGATGACACAAGAGGTAGGCGGGGAGGCATTGCTTATACAGTGTTCAGACAATTTTGTAATAGAGGTTGCAGCCATTACACAAACAAAGCTTTATGGGCCGTCACTAGTCGTGTCCTTTAACATGTGGATAGAGCCTGGACAAATATGTTAGGCTGAAAAGGCATCAAGTAGGGTTTGCATTAGGAATTGTGATAGGCCTGTCTGAAAAAATGCGTCTTTAGTTTGCGTTTGAAACTGTAGAAATTGGGAGTTAATCTGATTGTCCAGGGTAGAGCACTCCAGAGAAGTGGTGCAGCTCGGGAGAAGTCTTGTATACGAGCGTGGGAGGTTCTGATAATAGAGGAATAACCAACTCATGTACAGTATACAGATGTGCCCTATACCTTTGCTCTTGGCTCCCCATATCCCGATAAGTGTGTCTCCAGATGGCCAGATTTGTGGAGATTAAACATGATTTTGTGATACTTCATCAGGAGATGTTTGTTATATTGGTACCCAGTGCTTGTGATGTGAATTGCAGCCTTTTGAGGGTTCTGTTAACATGTTACAATGTTGCATTGAATTTGTTTTGTGAAAAATTGGAGTCTATCCCTAAATTCAAAAAGTTAAGAGTGGAAAGGTCTGATCGGTGATGTCAGATCACTGGGACTTACACCAATGCCTAAACAGAGTTCCCGTTGCACTAAGGCTAAGTTCACATGGGGAAGGGGGGGCAGTACGGCAGATTTTGGCACCGAGAGTGATGCGGGGAACTGCGTCACTCTCGGGTCAAAACTGTCGTGGCTTCCCCCTCCGGAACTGGCTCAAATGAATGGGCTGAGACCGGAGGTTGCTGCCATCAGGTGGATGCCATGGCCTTGTGAGCCACGAAAGCTTCCTGAAGAAAGGTCAGCCCGCTTCTATTTACGCTCACGGAAAAAAGTAGCCTGGCGGTCTCCATAGATCACCATTGTGAGGGGGCGGATTATGATGTGGATTACGCACCATAATCCGCCCCCTTAGTGCCCATGTGAACGAGCCCTTATAGGACAGCCATTGATCAGTCATTTATCCTATATAAAATCTATGTTGCTAGTGGCAAACTTTTAGCCATCTCCCATTCTGGAGCCATTGGGATTGCTTTCAGGTCGTATAAGAAGCCTATACTGTATACCTCGTCCACAGCACTTCTTGGGTTCACTATTGATTTCAATGGTCTCTGACCAGGCAAATGCAATGTATTGCTAGATGTTGTGTAAATGCTCCTTATAGGGATAGTACAACGATACCTATAGAGATAACTAAAGGCGGAATATCCACTACAGTATAATGATAGGGATAAAGGACAGGAATCTCACATTCTTATATATCCTAATGTGAAGGCAGATTGTCCAACTCGGCACAACTCAATTTGCCGGCCATGTAAGTGTCCACTTAATACCGTCTTATAAAAGCTCCTAATGATGGGCGATGTTATTTCTTATCTAAACAACTACTTAGATAGGTCGAATAACTGCAAATGGCCAATGTATGTACAGTACTATAATTGACAATTCAGCTCTAACAATGGCTCAGGTTTGACCTTTGGATCTTCGTAAGAGCTTTAGAAATTGAAAGGTTCCTGTCTGATAAATTGCTTAATTTCTAATCCTGGTTTTCTACAACCTCCAGTCCTCTTACTGATTATATGTCATTTTTTAATTATTAATCACAATAATAAAGATAGCTCTTTCACTGCTAGAGAGACCTTAGATCACTCTGACATTGCCCAGAATGAATATATAGAGCTCGTACAATATATATGATGAGGGTTGTGTGGATGGGTTTATTTTAAGCTTCCATTTGGAGTGCGATACAAAAGAACCGCAGCAAATTGCTATATTTGTTGCTCTGTCTTTGTCTGTATTGCCAATATATTCCAGTCCAGATATGGGTGATGGGGAATTTCCTGCTGCTTTATCTTAAAGGGATCCTATCATTCAGACGACATTTTTTCTAACTACCATGTCGGAATAGCCTTAAGAAAGGCTATTCTTCTCCTACCTTTCGTTGTCTTCTCCACGCCGCCGTTCGCCTACAATCCCGGTTCTTGTCGGTATGTAAATTAGCTCTCTCGCAGCACTGGGGGTGGGCCCCAGCACTCAGACAGCACTGGGGGCATCCTCAATGCTGCGAGAGAACCCTCTCCAGTGCCACCTCCTCTTCTTCAGCAGCGTCATCTTCATCTTCTTCTTCCGGCGGTGGCTTGTAACTTCTAAGGCCTCCGGCCTTGGGCAGAGCAGACTGCACATGCCCATAGGCCAAGAGAATATGGCCGCTTGCATAGTATTGTAAGTGGCCATTTACTCAGGGCCTGTGGGCATATGCAGTCTACTCTGACCGAGGCCTAGAAGTAAGAAGACACCACCGGAAGAAGACAATGAAGAGGTCGTTCCTGACAAAGATGGAGGCGGCGCTGGAGAGAGTTCTCTCGCAGCACTGGGGCCGCCCCTGAACACTGGGGCCCGCCCCCAGTGCTGCAAGAGAGCTAATTTACATACCGACAAGAAC
The DNA here is from genome assembly GCF_031893055.1 of Leptodactylus fuscus. Taxonomy (NCBI): domain Eukaryota; kingdom Metazoa; phylum Chordata; class Amphibia; order Anura; family Leptodactylidae; genus Leptodactylus; species Leptodactylus fuscus. The sequence goes on along the minus strand of NC_134271.1, from coordinate 5,193,452 downwards.
CGGGATTGTAGACGAACGGCGGCACGGAAAAGACAACGAAAGGTAGGAGAAGATTAGCCTTTCTTAAGGCTATTCTGACGTGGTACTTAGAAAAAATGTCATCTGGATGATAGGATCCCGTTAAGGTTATAACCAGGGATGGACTGGCCCACCAGAGTACTAAAAAAAATCCTCCAGTGGGCTCCACTATTAGAAAACGTCACTTGGAGTCAATAATATAATAATGATAATCTATTAAAAACTCGGATGTATGCTTCCATATCTCTGCTCTTGGATCACATATGTGACACAAGATAACTGGCTATTGAAATAAGAAGACAAGATTTCTCGATACTCTGTCATGAGATGTCTATCCTATAGGTGTCTATGTGTGGTCGCCTAGAGGTGGTGTTAAGAATTACAGGTTGTCAAGGGTTTTGCTGGCACACTCAAAACTAAATTGAATTTGTTTTATGAGACATTAGAGCTCTTTCCAAAGCTGAAGAAATACATAGTTGCCAGCTATCCTATTTGTCGGGACAATCTTTAACTTTTGGCAACAGTCCTGGCAAACTTGGGCAGCACCATCCTAAAAAGGGTAGGCATGCAGGACCTGATGGGCCAGAGCAAGGCTTAAGTATCTGTATTTTATCAGTTACAAAGTTGGTACATTGGTGATGTTGGACACATTGTTAAATTAATGTGCACATGTTCTATATACAGTATGGCAATTGATGAAGATAGCCGGAAGGGAGACTGTGCTCCTTCTTCTCGGTTCAATAAAGGAAGAACGCCCTTGATTCTCCTCAAATCTTGGAGGAACTTGCTACACCCATATAGGGGGTAAGATTACACTTTATGTTGTGGACTTGTAAATCAGGGCTGCATCCGTCTGGGATACCAAGTCACTTGGACTGACAGACTGCATTTGGTGAAGAACTTTCGTCAGCCTTTGGCTCACAATTCCCAGGAATGATGTGTTCCTCCTAGACAAAACCAATCAACGTCTCAGGATGCTTCCAAGTGCAAGGTTCAGGAACCTGTTAAACGCTAAATTTGAGATCTGAAGAAGGGGTCCGAGTCCTCTCGCCAAACCCCAGAACGCGTTATTTGTTCATAATACAAGCCTGGTTTAATTTATTCTGAGGGGTTGCTTGGTTTTTTCTAAGAGGAGCACATCATTCCTGGGAATTGCGAGCCAAAGGCTCACGGAAGTTCTTCTATATACAGTAGATGGTGGTGGAGTCCATTGTTGGGTCTAAGAAGCCTCAGCCATCACCGTAACATTGAATTTGTCCCTTCTTATAGAACCTCGCTCATTCGCTAAAATGGTATTGGCATGGACTATTGGTGAATCTGCCAGCCGAATAAATCCTTGACTTGGAAGGTTCTAGACTTCTAGGCTTATTCAGTTTTCAGAGACCTCATTTATTTAACTTACTCCTATTTACTTCTACTCAAAAGCAAAATGAGAAGCCATTAAGTATCGGCCTCGTAGCGAGCGCACATCAAACGAGCAAAAGGAGCACGAAAATAAACTCCAAAGAAAACAACAAACAGGCACCCGAATGTTTAGACAAGGATCAACATTTGGTTTGCACTTTTCTGGACTCGGCTGCCCACACGTCATTAGAATGAAGCTGGCACCGGCACCAATGTGTTTTTCTTTCCTGCTATGGGAATGTTCTGTGTGTTGTTTTTTTTTGCTGGTTGTTTGATTTAGACATGAAGCCCTTGTGAATGTCTGCCGATGACACCAGACAAAGACGGAGCCTCTGCCTTTTGTTGTCTCTTGTATAAATAAAACAAAAATTCCAACCAGTTTGGTGACAAGATTTAGAAAGAAGTAAAGCCTTTCCATGGCAGTTGTCGGGAGATGGAAATTCCTTGAAGACTGGATCTGACTCATTCATGGACTTGTATTTATTTGGACAGTCGTTGTAATGAGTTTCACTATACACAAAGCTGAATACCCGATATTTCTTTGGACGGCTGTGTTTGTAGTTGTTGCTATTCTTAAAGAAGTTTCCTACTAACACAGGATAGGATCAGTGGGGTACGGCCCACTCAATTTGTCTCTGTGGAACTGACCAAGTCAGTATATCAGCCGTGTAGAAATAAATGGAGCAGCGGCCATGCAGGTGTATTACCACTACCAGAGACTTTAGGATCCCTGGATGTCACCCCTTTTTTTCGGGCACCCCCTGGACATTCTAGGAGAGTTGGTCTCACCAGCAACCAGTTTGAGCGGCACTGATCATAGCCAAAAGGCAAGGGTTAGGAAGTCTAAAGCAGACTTAAAGAACCTTCTGCCCCACGTGGAGAGACCATTATAGATCAGACATAGATACTTAGCCGATTTGGTATTAAGGCCAAGGAGATTCAAGTTGCTCCATAGTATAAACATCTTATAAAGAATCTGACATCAACTAGTGTGCTCCTATACTATAAATACATGTTGAATGCAGTCTATTATAAAAAATTGACCCATTTGGCCCATCCGTTGATCTTATTGGTCTTATTGCAGTAGATCTGTGAAATTGGGAACATCTCATGTGTACCTACGTTTATGAAACATTGTTTCAGTGTCTTCTGATGAAGGTCAAGTCTTAGGCCCGGTTCACATCTGCGTTCGGTAGTCCATTGGGAGAGTCCGCATGGGGACTACCAAACGCATTGGAAAGTGAAGTTCAGTGAAAGCACATGGACCCTATAGACTATAATGGGGTGCGTGTGCTTTTTGTGCGGTGTCTGCACGAGTCACGTGGACAGGAAAGTAGATCATGAAGTACTTTTTTGTCTGCATGTTCCATGTGGACACTGTGCAGAAAACACACGGACCCCATTATAGTCTATGGGGTCTGTGTGCTTTGACTGCACACCGATAGCCAATGAGTATGGTAGTCCCTTCGGGGAGTCCCCGAATGGATTATCGAAAACAGATGTGAATCAAGCCTTAGACAAGTATCCAAAAATTTCAACAAAAACATTTGCAAGATAACTTTTCTCGAAGAGATTTCCCACATTGGATACTTTTGTGAGTCATAGGTGTCACATCGGCGGGGACCAGGCAGCTGAGTGACATCAATCTTAAGAATGAGATGCTATTAGTGGTCAATTTTGGGAAAGTCTTCAAGGTTGTAGGATATGAGAACCTGATCTTCTTCACATTGTAATAGCTAGGGTAACAAAAACTAGAACCCCAACCCTTACCTCTCAAAATATATATGGGCAACTAAACTGGCACGACCTACATATTCTTTAAAGTAGCACGGAGAAGCAAAAACCCAAGACAGTGCTAGATGCTGACACCCCAGAAACTGTATAAATAAGTCTCAAATAAATTGGAACTAATAAATACTCAACAGAAGGCATCCACTCCTTCAGCCAGAAGAGACTGTATCTCAGGGCTTGTTTTTTAAGATTACGTTACTCTGGCATCTTCTTATAAGAATACCATATTGATCACATTTTCCTAAGAAATTTCCATGAATTTCACATAAAACCCCCTAATTTACCAATCCTTCCCATACATCAGCCGTCACGTATGTTACATGGAGCTTCATGTATTGCTGCCTTTGATGCGACGACCTCTATTAGACTGGAGGTTACATGTAAAGGACATATTTTTATATAGTAACTTAAAAATAACAAAGTCACTCTGAAAAATTGTACTGGGAGTTAATTACCCCCAAAATAAATTACCCGTGAATAATTGAGAGTCTTGCTTGTGGCAATCTGGCTATCCATCATATAGCTCTATATGGGATGTGACACATATGCAGGGAGTGTGGCAATGTCCCCGTTATGTGACATCTGTACATTAGAGGATGGTTACACATTGTCTTGTCAGATGGCGTTCGCAATCTTTTATCCTTCGCTCAGTAGTCCATTACCGCAACTCTTGAAGACGTCTTCAAAACCTTCATTCTAAAAAGATATTCAGGATTTAAAGGGAAATGTCGCATCCATCAAGGTTGCATGATACGGGTGGAACTTTATGAGTTTGGAACCCTTCCCTACATCAACATACAAGTTATCCAAACCCCCTTTGATGCTTTTTGGAAATTTTTGAATCTCCAATTCTGTGTTTAAATTTTGTTGAAGATTTTTTTGGTACTGGTAGAAAAAAGGCCATGATCCACGTTGCCGAAACGCAGCTTTTTTGGTTGCAGATTTTGTAGCATGTTTTTGAGCCAAAGACAGGAGTGGATTGAGCAAAAGGGAGAAGTATAAGAAGATTTCTATATATTTCCCAATCCTTTTGTAACCATTCTTTGGCTCAAGAAATGCAACAAAATCTGCAGCAAAAAAAGCTGAGTTTCCGCAACGTACGGCCTTAGCCTTAGGTGGAGTTACTCTTCTAGATGTCTGTATAGGCTGTGAAGCTGTAACTACTTTTGACGAACTGGTCCATATATGGGACAATATAAAGTTGTCATAAAAAAACATAAAAAAAGATACATGTATAACAAAAAATTGGATAGAATTAGGGTTGAGCAATTGGGATCGGAAATCATCGGATCCCGATCGGCGATCGAGCAAATTTCATGATCGGTTGGAAAATGATCGGAAATCGGATTTTGAAATCTCAAGATCGGCTCAACCCTAAAAGTGACTTTTCCCATAGAGAAGCTTTTAACTAGGGTTGAGTGATCGGGATCGGGAAAGATCGGATTCCAATCGAGCAAATTTTACGATCGGGATCGGCTGTAAAAGGATCGGAAATAGGATTTTAAAATCGATCCTGAAATCTCAAGATTGGCTCAACCCCAGATAGAATATTAGCTGTGGCTTCCTTGTTGAATCAGAGTTGATCGAGGGAATCGGCATCTATCCCAATAATTTCTGACAACTGACCTAACAGGTTACAAAGAAACAAAAACTACAATGTAATTTCTTGATGTGACCACTCAATATTGTATTGAAAAGTGGTCCTCTCAAAAAGGGTCTTCTCAAAGAGGATGCCAATATGTGTATCGTATGGAGAAACTGAAAATCTGGTCTGGATAAGGGGATGATCTCCTCAAAAAGGTGATCTTTTGGAAAGGTCTCACTGTATACACCACTAGAGAAGGAATTGACCCCCTGCCTTTTATTTACTTCTCTCCAAATACCTCAAGTTCTTAGATTGATTAGAAATTCCCACGAAGGCAATTGTCTCTTGGCAGTCGCCCAACTTGAGGTGCCATAATTCGATACACATTGTAGTTGTTGTCCCTATCCCTGGTAAATTCCCTAATTTAAAGGAGTCCACGTCATTAACATCCTTCCTTTAACATTTTACAATTGGTGATGTGATCAAAGAGTCCAATTTTGTTTTACCGCCGCACGTCAACGAGTATTTTTGTCCTTTTTTTTGTATTTTTGCTGTAGCCGTCTTCTCCACCGATTTATAGTCAGGTTTACCTGAATCGTTGTCTGTTTTCTTCCAAGTGTGCAAGCCGCCTCATTACACTTGTACGGTAATCCTGGACCATTTCACACACAGTCTTTGCCAAGTCGTCAGTCGGCACGATAATTAAGCAAATTCATAATTGGGCATTTGTGGCCTCCCGGTTTTTCTCTTCCTCTCTTTATGTTTGACATGCTAATTTGTTATTCTTGTCTAATTTCAGTTGTTGTACAATGTTCTTGCCTGAATGCTGCGTAAACCATAATTACTATCCAAGGGTCACTGAACAATCTGCTTCCGCTGAAATTAACCGTTACCTTCCATACTAAATATTTATGAGCCGTGACAGCCGGGTACACCATCTTGTCTCTAGCCTATTTCCATAGTAACTGCTGACCAGGGCTGCAAAGCTGGACCTTAAGACAAGGAAAAACCATGTTTCTTTACGTCTATTGTGTTCTTTCACAATGACAACTGAAAACCTCCAGCAAACGTCTAAACGTAGCGATGACGAAGTCTACGAGAATTTTCCATCACAAACTACTGAAGACAGTCTTTACACTGAGTAATTCACGATGCGATGGTATCTCATACGTTTAGGAACTCCGGCTATATATTGTTATGTCTGGTGAACTTCTGATGGCTTGAAGTTCTTTAGTTGAAGTTGCGAGCGAGAGATGTTTTATGATTATTTACAGTTACGGTGAAACGTCTTTGAGGTGACCGCCCAAAATTCCAAAATTGCATTGAGAAGTGACTACTAGGAGATGGTCTTCTCGAAGAAGATGGCCAGTACGTATAATATGTGATGGAACTGTAAATCTGCTTATGTATAATTTGGTCTGGATAAGAAGGTGGTCTTCTAGAAAGAAACATTAGGAACTAGGGTTGAGCGATAGATAGATCGGGATAGATCGGGATAGATCGGATCCCGATTGGCGATCGAACAAATTTCACGATCGGGATCGGCTGGAAAGTGATCGAAAGTCAGATTTTAAAAACAATCCTGAAATCTCAAGATCGGCTCAACCCTACTTAGAACTCTTTGTCACTGGTCAGATATTTTGGAAGTCTCCCAACTCATTTTGAAAGCTGCATGCTGAGGGAATGCTCAATGCAATGGAGGATTTTCAGATGTTTCACTTTTAAAAGACTGCTCCCTAAGATGAAACATTTATCCTTTAGCCCTATGAAGACGTAGCCTTACGTTTTAGACTTTCTCAGCCATTAGTGGTAGATGTTACAATTGTATTTAGTTGACCTAAAAAAGTGGCATGTGGGGCCATATTTTGCATGATACAATTTTCCATGAAAAAATTTCTCAACTGTTTCCAGTGGGTGGAAACTGGAGCGAAGGATTGAGTGATCAGGATCAGAAAAGATCGGATCCCGATCAACGATCGAGTAAATTTCACAATCGGATTCCGATGCCACCTAAAAAAGATTGGGAACGGAATTCCGATCCGATCGCCCAACTTACCTGCACAGACATGCTGCCGCTCCCCATTCTTCTCGCTCTTCTTTCTCCTTCACATGCCTTCAGAGCACCTCCCTAGGCTAGTGATAGAGATGATGAGAGTAGGCGGGGCTTGTTGTGGATTAGGAGAGTGTGGGCGGGTACTGGGAGGGGAGACGTGAGTGATGCACTCATTTCTCCCCGCCCACACTCTTCTAAGCCACAACAAGCCCCGCCTACTCTCATCATCTCTATCACTGGCCTAGGGAGGTGGGGGTGCACACGGCGCTCTGAAGGCATGTCAATGAGAGAGGACGGGACCAAAAAGAATGGAGAGCAGCAGCGGATCTGTGCAGGTAAGTGGACACCAGAGGGGCTAAGTAGCCGGGGGATTTTTTTTTAAATCACTACACAGTGTGGAGTCCAAAAATTTAAACAATTTTTGGACTCCATGCTGTGTAGTGAATAGGATCGTTTTTAAAATCTGATCTTCGATAATTAAGAAAAAATCCCATTGAATTTCATTAGGATCAGAATTGGGATCGGGATTGGGTTCAGATGGAAAATGATCAGAAATCGGATTTTAAAAACAATCCGGAAATTTCAAGATCGGCTCAACCCTACTGGAGCGTTTTTATGTGAATGATGTGCTTAACATACTGTTGGGTAGATAGATATCTTATGGGTCTCCTCCTCCTCTGCTTGACCTCTGAGTATACACCAGGACCTTTACTGCCTGGGATAACTCTATGGATTGCCTTGATTTGCAAGCTGTCCTGATTCAGAGATTATGTATACCAATGTGAATGGCTTCATGACTACTCATCATAGGTGGCTCGTGCAGTTGAGCCGTGTTGGTGTCTCATGCAGATGAATTGCATTGACTCATCTTAGAGCATAATGGATGGATGAAATACTTCTTTGTCATGCAGTTGATACTCGGGATGAGCTCATAACAATGACAAACTATCCTGTAGTTAAGATTTGTTTTTCACTGCCATATTTCAGCAATATATCTTTCTATCCAAGCCAACATCCTACATAGGTCCATTGCCAATGACCCTGGCTGGTGTCCTGAAGCAATCACGGCAGCATCACATTGGGCAACATGGATGGAATGACACTATGTATTATAGCTATACAGTCCTATGAAAAAGTTTGGGCACCCCTATTAATCTTAATCATTTTTAGTTCTAAATATTTTGGTGTTTGCAACAGCCATTTCAGTTTGATATATCTAATAACTGATGGACACAGTAATATTTCAGGATTGAAATTAGGTTTATTGTACTAACAGAAAATGCGCAATATGCATTAAACCAAAATTTGACCGGTGCAAAAGTATGGGCACCCTTATCATTTTATTGATTTGAATTCCCCTAACTACTTTTTACTGACTTACTGAAGCACAAAATTGGTTTTGTAACCTCAGTGAGCTTTGAACTTCATAGCCAGGTGTATCCAATCATGAGAAAAGGTATTTAAGGTGGCCAATTGCAAGTTGATCTCCTATTTGAATCTCCTCTGAAGAGCGGCATCATGGGCTACTCAAAACAACTCTCAAATGATCTGAAAACAAAGATTGTTCAACATAGTTGTTCAGGGTAAGGATACAAAAAGCTGTCTCAGAGATTTAACCTGTCAGTTTCCACTGTGAGGAACATAGTAAGGAAATGGAAGACCACAGGGACAGTTCTTGTTAAGCCCAGAAGTGGCAGGCCAAGAAAAATATCAGAAAGGCAGAGAAGAAGAATGGTGAGAACAGTCAAGGACAATCCACAGACCACCTCCAAAGAGCTGCAGCATCATCTTGCTGCAGATGGTGTCACTGTGCATCGGTCAACTATACAGCGCACTTTGCACAAGGAGAAGCTGTATGGGAGAGTGATGAGAAAGAAGCCGTTTCTGCACGTACGCCACAAATAGAGTTGCCTGAGGTATGAAAAAGCACATTTGGACAAGGCAGCTTCATTTTGGAAACAAAAATTGAGTTGTTTGGTTATAAAAAAAGGCGTTATGCATGGCGTCCAAAAAGAAACAGCATTCCAAGAAAAACACATGCTACCCACTGTAAAATTTGGTGGAGGTTCCATCATGCTTTGGGGCTGTGTGGCCAATGCCGGCATCGGGAATCTTGTTAAAGTTGAGAGTCGCATGGATTCCACTCAGTATCAGCAGATTCTTGAGAATAATGTTCAAGAATCAGTGACGAAGTTGAAGTTACGCCGGGGATGGATATTTCAGCAAGACAATGATCCAAAACACCGCTCCAAATCCTCAGGCATTCATGCAGAGGAACAATTACAATGTTCTGGAATGGCCATCCCAGTCCCCAGACCTGAATATCATTGAACATCTGTGGGATGATTTGAAGCGGGCTGTCCATGCTCGGCGACCATCTAACTTAACTGAACTTGAATTGTTTGTCCAAAATACCTTTATCCAGGATCCAGGAACTGATTAAAAGCTACAGGAAGCGACTAGAGGCTGTTATCTTTGCAAAAGGAGGATCTACTAAATATTAATGTCACTTTTCTGTTGAGGTGCCCATACTTTTGCACCGGTCAAATTTTGGTTTAATGCATATTGCGCATTTTCTGTTAGTACAATAAATCTCATTTCAATCCTGAAATATTACTGTGTCCATCAGTTATTAGATATATCAAACTGAAATGGCTGTTGCAAATACCAAAATATTTAGAACTAAAAATGATTAAGATTAATAGGGGTGCCCAAACTTTTTCATAGGACTGTATAGTCCTAGAAACCCTGACAGTGTCATACACTATGTATTATAGATATATATAGTCCTAGGAGCCCTGACAGTGTCATACACTATGTATTATAGATATATATAGTCCTAGGAGCCCTGACAGTGTCATACACTATGTATTATGGTTGGTCAGTAATTCCCAAGTCAGCTGTCCATAATCTATTAATTGTATTATATAACAAATTCTGTACATTTTCTATATGGATCAATTATTTCACTTTCATGTCTATATCTTCTCTATACTTGAGTTATTCTCTGCAGAGTTATTTTTGGCTATAAAACTATCTCATCACTTCCATGTGTGAATATTTGAAATGCAAATACCTGACCAGCCCGGGCTCTTTTGCCTAGCACAGATACTTGTTATAAGATTTAAAGAGACCTATAGACTCCTCTCTTTTTGCTGAATGCCTCAGTATATAGCGCTGCCATGTAATCGTGCACTATGTATACATTAGATGACAGAGTTGCCCTTTTTAGACAAAGCGTTCCAGAATCCACCTGTCAAATTAGTAAACTGTCCATAATTTCCAAATGTTTCAGATTTGTCCATGGAAGCCTCATTCCTGACAACGTTGCGTTCCGGTGCCGCATCGCACATCTGTTTGTCTAAATATAGAACTGAATTCTTACTGTCGGAAATTACATGGAAATTATTAGCGTGCTTACTTAAAGTGACTTTGTCACCGGACTATAAGGGCGGCCATTTTGAACTAGTAAGTTGCCAGGACTCTCTTATAAGTTACTCTCTCTCGCTCTCCTTGTAACGTCTTACACAAGTTATAGACTACAGCAGCGATCTCGGGAACATGCCCTCACCAAGGAGACGGAGAGAACGCCAGACGCCACAATACGTCTCCGGAATATGGAGACCCCAGTCTATACTAATTTCATTTCCGGTTTTATCTGAACTAGTTCAACCCAAAACAAATCAGGAACGCGAAACTAATTGGATCTTAGGAGGTTCACCCATCTCTAGTCATAACATACAGCTTTAATATTAGATGTCATGACATATATTGGTGGTAAGGTGGAAGACCGAGGCATCATGGTTGATGTGGGGTCCAGGTTCCTATGAGCTGGAATGGAATTTCCAATCTAGTTATCCCAGATAAGTCCCCCATTATGAAATGACGCAGGTCAGGAATGTATTCCCCACGTGAGAGCCTCGTATACGTCAAACCTGTTTCTTCGGTAGGACCCTCGGTTCAGTAGGTCACCGTATGGTTTGCTTTTTGATTATTCTGTAATGGTCAGCTCATGATTCATAGTGGAGAAGAATAGGAGTTAATAAAAAAGGGAAAAAAACAACCAATTAGTGAGACAGCGTTGTCGCTCGGACGACTGCCAAGACTGAAATACCTTGTTTTTAATAAAAGAAATGATAGAGTGGGTGCCAATGTAAAATATAGAGACTGCAAATCAAGTTTGTGTTAGCAATATTACAATCCACTGCAAAGTATTTAGAAGGACGGTGTTAGGCAGAAGCGGGAGAGGAAGCTCCTGGGGCCTAATACTGAATCTGTAATGTGTCCTGTATATAGCACTGGGACAAGGCACCGTATGGACCCCCCTACAGCACCTGGCCTGGGAGTGGGTGCACCTCCAAAACTCATGGCCCTTGTTTAGGGGGGCCCCATCCCAAGCACATTAAATCCAAGAGCTACCTGAAATTTCAATTGAACCCTTTACTACCCTAGACCACCAGGGAAGGTAAAATGAACCCATTCCCAGCTTGGACCTCCAAGGACTTCACAATTAACCCTTGCATTACCCTAGACCATCAGAAGAGAATTTCTTATGGTCCATGTTCTATAAAATGGGCTCTAAGTATATAACCCAGAAAGAAACAGGAATCATTCTCATTTCTCCATATCTACTTCTTATCAGGTTGCATAGAAATTATTCATTGAACCCGTTACTACCCTAGACCACCAGAGGAAAGAAAAGTCAACCTATTCACTGCCTTAGACTACCAGTGAATTAAAGAGGCCTTCCAGGACTTACCGTATATACTTTCCATCAATATGTGATCAGTGGGGTCCAACATCAAGAGTCTGTAGTTCTCACAAGTGGGCCTCATCCATGTGCCGATGACCTGTTTATCCATCCCATTCAAATGAATGGGGCCAAGCTGCAATACCAAACACAGCCACTATGATACGTACGGCACTATGCCACCCAAACCCTACAATCCAGTTGCTCGTCAACTCCTCATCAGACACCACCTTAGCTCCACCATCAATCCCATTATGCATCAGTACAGCTTCACAGCTAGAGACTGTACTATATCTACCTGCTGGGTAACAGTATATCCATTATTTTCTCTATTTTCTCCTAAATAATCTAGTATATAGTTAGGGAGGCTGATCTGTAAACTCCTTCATTATAACTGTGTGCTAGGAACTGTCTGCTCATCAGTAGTTACTGACAGAGGTTTCTGTCTCCCCCTGTGGAAAGCTTGAGTGGTAAAATCCATTATACAGGAAGTCGGGGATCTGCACATTAGATACAAGATACAGTAACTCCTGTACATTTTACCTGGTCAGAGAGTCACATGACCTAACAGAAGAGATAGATGGATCTGTTCCCCCAATATTGGGGTCTCCATTGCATATTGCATATTAAATTCAGCCCTGACTATATAGCCTTGAAGATATTGTACGTTCTTCTGTATCCACCTCTTATCAGGCTGTATGGTTCTTGGCTCGACTATCGCCCCATGTTTTGCAAAACTTCAAATTTGGACATAAACTAGTAGCCTCGCGAGTCTCCGAAGACGCTATTACAAGCTGTAAAATATTTAAAGCATGGCGTGTATAAATAATGGGAATAAATCACATCCTCTTCTGATAAAAGTGCGAGGGCATCTAAGTGTAAGCTATAAAAGGAGCACGGATATACACACAACCTTTTTATGGTTAATATAAGGTTAATGGGCTTTCCAAAAATGCTTACATAACATCTGTGATAGGAAAAATTTATGAGTATTGCTTCATTCCACCTTTGACAGCCCTTTAGATTACCCATAAACCCACTCCAACGAGGCTATTTTGAGATATTACAGTGCAAAACTGAATTTCTCTTGTCTACTTTTTTTCTTGCCTTTGACATTGATTCATCGCACGGCTCAAAACCATAGAAAATTCCAGCGTGAATAGTTAAAGGGTCCCACTTCTAGAATGCAATAATACCCGTAAACCCTTGCACATTCCCACCATTGATACAGTTGGGACCTGGGCTCTGGGCTGTCTAGATGTTTTTGCACCAGGAACATTGAGTTAATTTAGAACCTGTTGTCTCGCCAGTAGTTACATAGTAGATGAGGTTGGATGAAGACATTAGTCCATCAAGTCCAACCTATAACCCTAAAATCCGCTACAGTGTTGATCCAGGGGAAGGCAAAGAAACTCATGAGGCTCAGGCCAATTGCCCCATTTCAGGTGAACAAATTCCTTCCCGACTCCAATCTGGCAGTCAGTATACAAACCCTGGATCAAAATCTAGAGTCCATAACCTGTAATATTGTTCTCTTCAAGAAAGGCATCCAGGCCCTCTTGGAACTTGTCCAATGAATCCACCATCACCACTTCCCAGGGCAGAGAGGTCCATAGCCTCGCTGTTCTTACTGTGAACAGTAGATATCTCCGTGTGCCCCCTATACACATGCATGCTCAGGTTGGCTAGGCATGCATGTGAGCAGGAGATAAATCCAGCGTCAGGCTCCTCTACGAGTGTCTTATCACATTAGATACCAAAAAGATCAGGCATGTTGAACTCCAACAGCCTGATCCTTCTCTTCCCTGACCATACACATTACACGGTTGGTTGGTCCAACCAAAATAGGCAAATTTTGCTGACATTATTCTAATGTGTACGGTCTTACATATTGATCTGAATAAAATGTACTATCCTCCATATGGGAGGTCAAGATGAAGGCTTAAAGGGGTATTCCTGGTTTTCGTTAAATCCCAAACAATTTGGGATATTCGTGTTAAACCCGCCTTGTGCCGAAGTGGTTCACCCATCTCTAGTAGGGGTTGAGCTGATCTTGAGATTTCAGGATCGATTTTAAAATCCAATTTCCGATCATTTTCCAGCGGATCCCGATCGTGAAATTTGCTCAATCGCCAATCATGATCCGATCTTTTCCGATCCTGATTACTCAACCCTATTCATGATATATACATGAATAGGATTGAGCCGATCTTGATAACCACTGACCTCGATCCTGCCGGAAAAGATCGGGATTGGAATTCCAGTCGTGAAGTTTACTCAAATGCAATCCGATCTTTTCCGATCCCTCAACCCTAATCTCTAGTCCTAATGGATCACTGTGACCCAGTTTCTTAGAGGTCCTGTTCTTGTATTGGGTATAATTCGGCCATAATCATTGAACGCGTCTCTTTCGCCTTTTTCCACACTGTCTACTGCGGAGCGTTTGCATATAACTCTAAATGCATGTCTCTGTTCTCACTGTCCTTGGCACAGCGACTGAGGTGTAAGGCGTTCCACGCATGTTTTTAATATTTGGAAAGATAAAAATATCCCCGGCTCGCCAGCGTTACATCAGTGAGTCAGTGATGCAGTCATTCCGAACCATCAGGAAAGAGCGCTCCTCGCACATGGAAAACAAGGCGCTTTATCAGGGCTTCTTTTGATACTTTTGTAGATCTTTCACTTTGGATTGTGATTCATTGCTCCTGATCTCTGCAGAAACACTATGCTCAGCCTAGAGGGGTGAAGCACTGTCATATTAGACCAGCCCACGGGTTATTACTCACGTAAAAGGGGGGCATTGTTCTCGGGACAGTGAGACCATGTCGTGTTGTCAATACACCCACATTGTGATAAGTGACAGATCTGACTCTTAATTCTAGGTCATGGTATCTTGTCCCCACAATGAGGAGTTTGTCCGAACTGTATCACAGTCTGTATCATACGCCACAGGGCTAAATGCAGATGGAGAAGTAAACAGCTCAACCATGTACAGTGCAGTGCAAAAATTTTAGGCAGGAAGAACTGCTTTCAGAAACATAAACTTTAAAGGGATTCTACCATTAAAAACCTTTTTTTTCTCTTGTGGACACGTTGGAATAGCCTTAAGAAAGTCTATTCTTCTCCTACCTTTAGATGTCTTCTCCGCCCCACCGTTCGGTTAAAATCCCATTTTTCGCTGGTATGCAAATGAGTTCTCTCGCAGCACTGGAGGCGTCCCCAATGCTGTGAGAGAACTCTCAAGCACCGCCTCCATCTTCTTCAGGAACGGGGTCTTCACGCGTCTTCTTCCGGGAGTTGGCTTCAAACTTCTAGGGCAAGACTGAGCATGCCCGCCGGCCACAAGAGAATGGCCACTTACAATACTTACAATATTTGGTGTGACCTTTGCCCTTTGCCTTCCATCAGTTCTTCTCGGTACTTGCAGACAGTTTTTGGCAGAACTGGGCAGGATGGTTGTTCCCGCCGCCATCTTGGAGAACTAAGTCCAGATCTTCTGTAGATGTAGGCTTGGTCCAATCCGTCTGTCTCTTCCTGACATGCCAGATGGATTGCATGATGATGAGATCAGGGCTATATCTGGGGGAGCCGGATCATCACTTCCAGGACTCTTCGTCCATGAGGCATTAAGGATAAGTGTCAGATTGCTGGGGGTCCCAGTACTCAGGACACTAAAGCCTCCTTGCAAATTGAGTACTAGAGTGCTCGTGTGACTGGCACTCTATTCACTCCGATTAGACTGTCTAGACTGCAGTCTCCAGCAGGGGTAATGGAGCACCGGTCATGTAAGTGCACTCTCGGTCCTCTGGTCTCCTGATCGTTGGAGAACCTGGCGGTCGGACCCCCAACGTTCTGACGCCCATCCGATATCCTATTACACAATCCCTTTAACACTTTACATTAATATCCACCATTTTTTTTTACCGGCAGTAATGAATATTCCCATCTCAGCCCTGATAAGCTTCCGCCTGTGCATTTTTTGCATATTTTGCATGGCTATAGATAGCTGTACAGCGTATTTGGCTTTAGACTACAATGCTTGTTCTATTGTCTGTGTTCCATAAAGGAACCGACAATAGAAAAAGTGCCGGGGAATTCTCACATTCCACTATGATGTTCATGAAAGTCGATTTCTGAATGTGTTACTAGAGCTTTGATGCGGTTGCCTAGTTACATCTCCCATAATGCCCCTACAATGCTTTTTACAGAATAAGAGAGCTCATTAAAAATTAAATCTCTATACCGCTCCTGACATGTAGCATTTGCTGCAGAAAGCTCTCAGGTTATCTCTTCCTGGTTATAAATCCTACGACAAATATTTGTAGCGAATTCGCTTTTTCTCTCCGATGAATAGGAAAGAAAGAGATATTCTGCTCGGGATATAATAATTATCGGTGCGGGAGGTTTCTCTCAATAAATACAATGTTTCATCTTGTCGAAGGCTAGTAAGTAAACAGAAGATAATGGAATCAAGATCTGCCATGTGCGAGTGCAGGGAAAATGTCATGTCGCTGACGCCTGTGTCATCTCTTTTAGGCTCAGATTCAGCGCGGCTTACATCTTTATCAGAGACTTCTCTAAATGGAAGGCAGTAATAGATTTCCAAATGCAATAGATACTTAATAGCGTAATCTCTCCGTGAAATTCTGATTTTCATAAAGCGTGTGTTATAATGGACTCCCCAACCCCCCACCCCTCCTCATGAGCAGACCGAGAAGATAATAATAACCAGTCACAATCCACTTATCATTTTCCTACAGCAAGTTGGGAAATTAAAGGGAGTCTGTCACCAGAACCAGCCCTGCAGATAGATAGGTTACTGTCACCAAAACCAGAATATCCCCCCAGCCCTGCAGATAGATAGGTTACTATCACCAGACCCAGCATATCACCCCAGCCCTGCAGATAGATAGGTTACTGTCACCAGTACCAGCATATCACCCCAGCCCTGCAGATAGATAGGTTACTGTCACCAGAACCAGCATATCACCCCAACCCTGCAGATAGATAGGTTAGTGTCACCAGAACCAGCATATCACCCCAGCCCTGCAGATAGATAGGTTACTGTCACCAGAACCAGCATATCACCTCAGCCCTGCAGATAGATAGGTTAGCGTCACCAGAACCAGTATATCACCCCAGCCCTGCAGATAGATAGGTTAGTGTCACCAGAACCAGTATATCACCCCAGCCCTGCAGATAGATAGGTTAGATTCACCAGAACCAGCATATCACCCCAGTCCTGCAGATAGATAGGTTAGATTCACCAGAACCAGCATATCACCCCAGCCCTGCAGATAGATAGGTTACTGTCACCAGAACCAGCATATCACCCTAGCCCTGCAGATAGATAGGTTACTGTCACCAGACCCAGCATATCACCCCAGCCCTGCAGATAGATAGGTTACTGTCACCAGAACCAGCATATCACCCCAGTCCTGCAGATAGATAGGTTACTGTCACCAGACCCAGCATATCACCCCAGCCCTGCAGATAGATAGGTTACTGTCACCAGAACCAGCATATCACCCTAGCCCTGCAGATAGATAGGTTACTGTCACCAGAACCAGTATATCACCCCAGCCCTGCAGATAGATAGGTTAGATTCACCATAACCAGCATATCACCCCAGTCCTGCAGATAGATAGGTTAGATTCACCAGAACCAGCATATCACCCCAGCCCTGCAGATAGATAGGTTACTGTCACCAGAACCAGCATATCACCCTAGCCCTGCAGATAGATAGGTTACTGTCACCAGAACCAGCATATCACCCCAGCCCTGCAGACAGATAGGTTACTGTCACCAGAACCAGCATATCACCCCAGTCCTGCAGATAGATAGGTTACTGTCACCAGACCCAGCATATCACCCCAGCCCTGCAGATAGATAGGTTACTGTCACCAGACCCAGCATATCACCCCAGTCCTGCAGATAGATAGGTTACTGTCACCAGACCCAGCATATCACCCTAGTCCTGCAGATAGATAGGTTACTGTCACCAGAACCAGTATATCACCCCAGCCCTGCAGATAGATAGGTTAGTGTCACCAGAACCAGTATATCACCCCAGCCCTGCAGATAGATAGGTTAGATTCACCATAACCAGCATATCACCCCAGTCCTGCAGATAGATAGGTTAGATTCACCAGAACCAGCATATCACCCCAGCCCTGCAGATAGATAGGTTACTGTCACCAGAACCAGCATATCACCCCAGCCCTGCAGATAGATAGGTTACTGTCACCAGAACCAGCATATCACCCCAGTCCTGCAGATAGATAGGTTACTGTCACCAGAACCAGCATATCACCCCAGCCCTGCAGATAGATAGGTTACTGTCACCAGAACCAGCATATCACCCCAGTCCTGCAGATAGATAGGTTACTGTCACCAGAACCAGCATATCACCCCAGCCCTGCAGATAGATAGGTTACTGTCACCAGAACCAGCATATCACCCCAGCCCTGCAGATAGATAGGTTAGTTTCAACAGACCCAGCATATCACCCCAGCCCTGGAGATAGATAGGTTACTGTCACCAGAACCAGCATATCACCCCAGCCCTGGAGATAGATAGTTTATTGTCACATATCACCCCAGCCCTGCAGATAGATAGGAGGTGTGGTTATGGAACCAAACTTGGGCTACTACATGAGGTGCAAAGAAGAGAAGTGAGTCTGAGCTACAGGAGGTTTTTTTCTTGTCACTACTCCTGGGCTCCATGTGGAATGGTTATACCATTAGGTTATAGCTATATTACACATGGTTATGGCCCCAGGCCTGGTCTAAATAAAATGTGTTTTTGGCACCATGTCTTCAGGAGATGTGTTAATGGCAATGAGTATGGGCTACTTGTTATGGCACTGTACCTGGACTGCAGGAGTCATGTCTATGATATCGAACCTTGGGTGTAGAAGCTGTTTACTATATCAAGCGTTGGATCCAGAAGGTGTGTTTACGGCATCACGCCTTGGCAACAGGAGTCCTATTTAGAGCACCAAGCCAATGTTTCATGTTTATGCAACCAAAGAACTTGTGTTTGTAGCACCATGCATTGACTCCATTTATAGCACCACACCTGGGCAACAAAATCCACATTACTATGAACAAACTTGGGCTTCAGGAGGTTTGTTTACGGCCTGAAGCTTGGGCTCTAGGAGACATGTTTATGGGAACAAGCCTGCATTGCCGCTGGGTGTGTTTATAGGACCGTTCCTGGGATATAGGAGGTGTGTATGGCTACATGAGCCATGTTCTAGGCAGCCCTTCTCTGTGATGCCAGGACCATTGGTATACTAAATAAATCAGACTAACTCGCCATCATCCATTGTCTTGGAAACAGGGAAACCCATTTAAGAAAGAATTTTCCGGTACAATCTCATCTCAATAACTGGAAAATGACAAAAAGAGGATTCATTCAGCTGAGTGTTCCCATTGTGCTGTTTCATCACTTTATGGCGCCTATATACTATACATAGGTTTACCCTTCAGTGATGACATCTATTGCGGTGTGTGCGATGGCAACGCTTTTATTTGTGTAACAAATAGAGTTTTATAAGGTTAAATATGTAACCGCTTTACCTCTTGTTATACGGGACTGCGGCTTTAGTGCTCGAGATTTTTGTGCTTCTTAGATTTTATTGTTATGTATTTTAGAAATGGCTGTTCTGACAAGTCTATGATGTGATCTCGTAGAATAAGCTTTACTTTATATCTTGATCCCCGCTTGATGCATTGCATTAAAAAAAGGAAAGAAAATGTTGAACTTTGTAAAAAGTTAAGATTTGCAGAGAAAACAGTATTATTACTCTTCTTCTGTTGGAGGAGAGTTAAGAGGTCCACCATGCCTATAACATAGCCGTTCCTGACAATATTGGTGGGTTCAGGTGACTTTTTTCTTATGTTTAGTGGGACCTTTAGAACCAGAATTGCCTATTCCATTCCCTATCACCAATACTTTCGATATAACCCATGACATGGTCATCACTACAAGGGTAGCGGGTAGAGAGCCCACTACCTATCAGATGTAAGGTGGGTAAGGTGTTCCTAAATATTAATATGAATAACGGAAACTGAGAGAAGAAGGAATTGTAGAAAATCAAAGGCAGACCACTGGGAAATCCAAAATTGGACATTAATAATCATAACATTTTTAGTTCTATTCTCAAAAACGGAGGTTAGATTGGTCAGCATGTTATTTCTAAATGTTCCTATGCGATCCCGGGGTTATTTGATGCACTCTTGGAGACATTTGACATTGGCTTCATAATGATACTCCATAAGTTACAATCTCCACCATCTTTGAAGGACAGTTGTCTTCCTTCTAGTTGTATACCCTAGAGAGCGATGCTTGTAAGACTCCTTGATCTCCACAAAGAGAATCTGTACACATCCAGTCATCTCCGAAACGATGTTTGAACCTTCAGTTCTCTTATTTATTATCTACTAAACACACACGAGGAATCCATAAGTGAGATTCTGTTCTTCTAAGTTGTTGTTGCATTTCTTCTCTGTCCCAATTCTAATTTCTGTATCCTTTTGTCTTTTCTTCCCGCAGTTCCATCAGGTGAGAAGAGTAATGACCATCCTTTTCCTTACTATGGTTATTTCATACTTCAGTTGCATGAAAGCTGCCCCTATGAAAGAAGCCAGTGTCAGAGGACAAAGTGGCCTGGCCTACCCGGGTCTTCGGACCCACGGTACTCTGGAGAGCATAGGCGGGCCAATGGGTAGTTCAAGAGGAGGCGGACTTCCATCCCTGACAGATACCTTTGAACACGTGATAGAAGAACTCCTAGAAGAGGAACAAAACATAAGGCAGAGTGAAGAGAACAAGGACTCAGATATGTATTCATCAAGGGTTATGCTGAGCACTCAAGTGCCTTTGGAGCCCCCTTTGCTTTTTCTTCTCGAGGAGTACAAAAATTACCTGGATGCTGCAAACATGTCCATGAGGGTACGGCGCCACTCCGACCCAGCCAGACGCGGGGAGTTGAGCGTATGTGACAGTATTAGTGAGTGGGTGACTGCGGCAGACAAGAAAACTGCGATAGATATGGCGGGTCAAACAGTTACTGTTCTTGAAAAAGTCCCAGTACCCAAGGGTCAACTGAAACAATATTTCTATGAGACCAAATGCAATCCTATGGGCTACATGAAGGAAGGTTGCAGGGGCATCGACAAGAGGTACTGGAACTCGCAATGCCGAACTACCCAGTCTTATGTGCGCGCTCTCACCATGGATAGCAAAAAAAAAGTCGGTTGGCGCTTTATAAGAATAGACACTTCTTGCGTATGCACACTGACCATAAAAAGAGGAAGATAGTGAAGTTATCTTGTATAGATTCTATTGAAAAGAAAAATTATCTATTTGTATATATACATAACAGGGTAAATTATTCAGTCAAAGAAATAATTTTATGGACTGCATGTATAAATGAAGTTTATACAGTACCGTGGTTCTACCAATCTATTTATTGAACATATCCATAACCTAAAGGAAAACAGAGTCCTCTGCGCACAATGTAGCCTGTACTCTGCTAGGGGGGCCGGGACCACATTGCTGTGCAATTCTTCCTTGGCCCCTTTCGCAGTCCATGGGTTAAGAGATAAGCCTGCATTACGTTCCTCAAAAAAAAAGAAAAAAAAAACAACAAAAAAAAAACATTGTGGTTTGTTGATGTTGCCAAGAATTGAAATCGTATAAAAAAAACAAAAAAAAAAAAGATATAAACAAGAATGCATGCTGCTTCGATCGTGAATTGATAACACTCTGTCTCCATCCAGACAAAAGACGAAAAAAAAAAGAAAAAAAAAAAAATCGAACCAAAACATTCTGTTTACACTTTAGACAGTATCTTTATTCATGTCGGTATTATATCTGTTTACTGCTTTTAACTTCTGATAGCGTTGGAATTAAACAATGTCAAGGTGCTGTTGTTATAGCTCTACCGTTTAATTTTTAATTATTATTTTTTTTAAAATTTTTTTTTTTTTTTTTCGTTCCCGAAGAGAAAAAAAAAAAAAAAAGTTGCAAAGAGCTTGTCGATGAATATGTGTTCTAGCTGGGAAAAAAAAAAAAGAAAAAAAAAAAAAGCAGACGAATATTTAATTTTTTTTTTTGTATGTTGTGAAGGTGTTTGCAAACTCGAATCAGACTACTGATGAAAAAAAAAAAAAAAAAAAAAGTGAAGGCAATTAAAAAAAAAAAAAAAAAAAAGTCAATGTTCATGTTAAACGTTTTCGAAAACCTGAATTGGAAACGGGAGTTTTGTATTTTTTTTTGGATGAGGGCATGAAGCTTTCTCTTTCTTGCAGGCTTTTGTGTGTATACTATTCTGGAATTCATGCAAGACTGGCGCGTTTCTAAAAAAAAAAAAAAAAAATAAAAATAAAAAAAATAAATATCATAGGAAAGGAAGTGGCAGAGTAGAAGAGACGAGATCTCGAATGTGAAGATGGTCAGAATGTGGCTGGGTTCTCTTGACATTTGCATTACAAATGCTACCTGGATCCTTGTTTATCTAGGCACTTTTGGCCGCGTAACCTTGTCCTCTTAATGCTAATAGGCAAACAAATGAGTTGTGGAGCAGTCACCAGGTTTCAGAGGAAAGTAACAAACAATTTGGATGTTTTGATGTGCGTAGGACACCAAGTATCGAAAAATCCAGACTTGGCGCTCCGACGTACACAGAACTCCTGGCCAATAGCTCGGTTTATAGGAACAGTAGTGCAAAAATTTTTGTTTAAAGGGGATCTGTCATGACTTCTGACATTTCTATTTTAAAAAATACTTCCATGATATTGCAATTCTGGAGCATCTTTCCTTATGGTTCTGTGTTGTGCTGTTCCCCTTTTATATATTGACAACAGGATGTTGCCAATTGGGGGTGCTTCCCAACTGGGCAGTGTATTCCTGTGCAGGGACACGCTCCTAACTTGGCAGTGTATGTCTGTGCAGGAACACGCTCCCAACTGGGCAGTGTATGCCTGTGCAGGGACACGCTCCCAACTGGGCAGTGTATGCCTGTGCAGGGACACGCTCCCAACTGGGCAGTGTATGCCTGTGCAGGGACACGCTCCAAACTGGGCAGTGTAGGCCTGTGCAGGGACACGCTCCCAACTGGGCAATGTATGCCAGTGCAGGGACACGCTCCCAACTGGGCAGTGTATGCCTGTGCAGGGACACGCTCCCAACTGGGCAGTGTATGCCTGTGCAGGGACACGCTCCCAACTGGGCAGTGTATGCCTGTGCAGAGACACGCTCCCAACTGGGCAGTGTATGCCTGTGCAGGGACACGCTCCAAACTGGGCAGTGTAGGCCTGTGCAGGGACACGCTCCCAACTGGGCAATGTATGCCAGTGCAGGGACACGCTCCCAACTGGGCAGTGTATGCCTGTGCAGGGACACGCTCCCAACTGGGCAGTGTATGCCTGTGCATGGACACGCTCCCAACTGGGCAGTGTATGCCTGTGCAGGGACACGCTCCCAACTTGGCAGTGTATGCCTATGCAGGGACACGCTCCCAACTGGGCAGTGTATGCCTGTGCAGAAACCCCACAACTGGGCAGTGTAAAAGTGTGCAGGGACACACCTCCAACTGGGTAGTGTAAGGCTGTATTCACACAGAGTAACGCCAGGCGTTTTTTGTGTGTTTTTTGCACATAGCGCCGCGTTTACGCCGCGTAGCACCGCGTTAACGCCGCGTATACGCCGCGTTAACGCCGGGCAACGCCACCGCTAAATAGCGCGGCGTTAACGCGGCGTTAACGCGGCGTATACGCGGCGTTAACGCGGCGCTACGCGGCGTAAACACGGCGCTATGTGCAAAAAACACACAAAAAACGCCTGGCGTTACTCTGTGTGAATACAGCCTAAGAGTGTGCAGGGACATGCCTTTAACTGGACAGTGTATTCCTGTGCAGGAACATGTTGCCAAATGGGCAGTGTATGCCCGTGCAGAACATGCCTCCAACTGGGCAGTGTATGCCTGTGCAGGGACACACTCCCAACTGAGTAGTGTATGCCTGTGCAGGGACACACTCCCAACTGGGCAGTGTAAGACACACCCCTAACTGCCAACTTCCTGTTGTCAATGTCATCATAAATTTCTAGCAAGAATACCAGAGGGGCAACACAACACAAAGCTCTAAAAAAAACATCATCCAGAACTGTTATTTTATAGAGAATACAAAAACTTACTAAAACAGCCATGTCAGCAGAATGGGCAGATCCCCCTTAAAGTATATCCTCTTCAGTTAGAGAAGGGAGCTATTTTGCATAGTGATCAGTATTGATGAGGATGCAGCTGACATTAAAGAGGCATCACCTGCCTCCTACCTCAGCAACGCCACCATGTCCATAGGAAGCGAACGGAAAGACTATTGGTCCCTGCCATGAAATTGTTGCCATTCTGTTTGCAAAACCATCACCAGGTTTAAATAGTGGTCGCTGACTGGTTAAAGGGGTGTTTACATTTGGGAGAAAGGCACTTTAAGTGGCGTGTTTTTGTCAGAATAGATGTTTTGATAGATTCTGATCCTTTGTGTAAGAGTGTAGATAAGACGTAGAACTTCTGGAGAGTCTCAGTCAGTCCTATATACTCTGAAAATGGAAACTATTCAAGGTATGATGCACAGAAATCTAAGCTAAGTAGCCTGGCTGGACGGATATTATGTATCATAGGAGTTGTTTTCTGGGAAACCCATTGGCTACCATTGTGGATGATGTGATCTGCTTTATCTTCATATCTCCTGTTGTATCGGGGACTAACTGTAGCTGAGGAGCTCTATGAGATTAGAAAAAAGGCTGAGATTTTTTTTTTCTCCTGAAAGAGCGCCACCATTGTCTAGAGGCTACATGTGGTATTGCAGTTTAATAGCATTCATTTGAATGTGGCCGGGCTACAATACCACTATCCATAGACAAGAGTAATGCAGTCCTTAGTAATTAGGCAAACCCCTTTTTTCTCATCTCAGATAAGCCCTTTAAAGGTCACATCTGCATGGCCTAGGACAGGAGGAGCTGAGGACTTGATATGTACTTGGAGGGAAAAGCTCCAGTATAATTGGTCAATAATTGATGTAAATCTCTACTTCTGGGTTTAGGAGTCCAGTGGGCGGTCCTACTCAGCCTTCCCTATATGAGTGTGCATTCAGAGATAGCTCAATGGACTCCTAAGTTCAGAATGATTTTGATCTCCGAATAGGACTGGCCTTCTATCACTTTCGGTGGCTTCCATCCTTACAACCCAATTGGATACCCTCTTGGGTTGAGCCTACCTGGGGTATATTCCAAACTACATAGACGCACAGTAGTAATGCTGACATACCTCCTGTGGTACCATATAGGGCCACAACGGTGGAAGAAACTTCCAGTATATAACTGATATCACTAGCAGAGGGTATATCATAAAGATCATGGAAGACTCTAACCCAACACGGGGCAATTTTGAAGTTTAGTAAGTTCTGTTTTCATGGACCAATGAGTGTGAGGTTGAAAATATGGCTTAAATTGTATGGGGAATCTTAATTGACTCCATGTTCCTCGGTACTGAATTAGGAAGAGCGTTCTTTTTGGGATGGGGTTGAGATGATGTTCAACCTATCAGCTAGAAGATACCAAACATCTGTCCCGTAAACATTTCCTTCGGTTGGCAATGGAAATCTGGTGATGTTCTTTTGCACTCAGGCTGACACGACACTTCCGTAATTGCCTTAAGTGATTCTAGAGGGCATTGATTGAAGCGAAGTCTATAAGGCAAACGTAGAGCAACCCACAGGATCCAGACACACGTTTCATTTCATTTTCAAGACTGCACTAGAACAGTCTGGGTCCTGTGAGTTCCAACTCCACAACCTATGCGCCCCCTCTATGTGTTAGGGTCTAACTTTGACATATTTGGGGAATCTTCCATGCCTCCATTTTTCCTTCTCCAGTCAATTGACAGATACCAAAGACAATTCCCCTGACTTATCTTTGATACCAAGCAGCACTGAGTGACGATCGAGGAAATCCATGGCAAACGTTGAAGCCTCTGATTTCTGATCAATTTCCGTTCCGTCAACACAAAGGTCTAGGTATCCACTCGAAATAGGAATAGTCTCGTTTGATATGACCTAGTATCACTATACAGAACCTACTAACACAAATTCTGATTCTTACCTACTTAAGGTGGCCATATACATTCATCGAAAATTGATCGAAACTGCAAATTTTACCAAAAATTGAATCGCTTAAATTTTGGTAAAATTTTATAATTGCATTAGCCAACTAGTGGTAGAGTATTTGTTTTTACCTGCTGCTATTAAACATAGCCAATGTGAACCAATAGGATGGCCAATGTGGCCAAAATATGTATGGCTGTGCCGGCTTCAATTTCGTTCATTCTATGGTCGGTCAATCGACTTCCATCTCATGTGTATGGCCACCTTTCATCTAATCCATCATCAGAAGTAGCGAACTTGGCACAACTTAGGTTAGAAGTGGAAGACTAGCACTAAATATTTGTATTCAGATTTCCTTGTGCTCAAGAACACCTTGTCCTTTCCCCGTAACACCTTTCATCTCGACTAAAATTAGACAAATTCCGTAAACCTTATTGGCCATGACCATGTATCTAATGTCCGTGAAAGCTTTGTCTACGTTATTTCCTAGACAAATATCACCTGTACACGATGAATACAACTGAATCTATACAAAAACATCAACTACATCAATGTGAATTGGATTCACCCCAAAAGTCCGGTCATGCTACAAGGTGCGCTTGACCAACGAATCACAGGATACAATTTAGTTAAAATAAAAGTAACAATCTTGTCATTATCGATACAAGCGACCAATCTAAGAAGCTGCACGTTCCATCGTATATCGTTGGTTTCCAAGTAGGCGTTGGTATCCCGTAGGATTCTCCAGAACCTCACTATGCATCTTAGTTTTTTTTCAGTAATTTCACAACTTAAAGGCTACAAAAGCACATTCGGAGAGTTCCCCAGTCATGTCAATGTGTCTGTGTATACATATTTATGTTGGTAAATATATATATATATTTATATATACACAGAGTCTGTAAATATTTGTATGTATGAATATGTATATACATGTACATATGTGGATACATATAGAATTGTATATTTATATAAGCTATGGATAACGTCAGCACTTACTAACCTTGGATGAATTCTTAGGCTACGTGTACCAGTATAGGTGTCGAGAAGTATGGCATTTAAAGGGTTAGCCCTTTAGGGTGCCACTTTACGGTTATGTTTACACGGGAACATTTTGTGACGGTCCCTGGAGTCTCTAAAAGTTGATGCAAAACGACTACCACCCCCTAGATGATCGGAAGTGTCCTCCAAGAGTGGTTGGAAAATTCCCTTGACCCAAACCCTGTCCAAGAAGTTCTGGAGAAAGTCAACCTTCTCCAGATTTCTGACTTTATCCATAGTCTATACATCCAGTGCAAAAACTTAAAACCCCCGAATATGCAAATGTCCGAGACGATCAGAATCAGTTCGATGCAACGTCGATGAGAAGGTTTTGGGAAAGCTATCCATCTAGTACAGAGCTATTGTATGCCACAGCAAACACACCTCCGACGCTAGGCTTGGCAGTTCTAGCTGAACCAGGCTGCAAGACTGACTTCCTTGTCCATCATATTTTTTTATTTTATTTTTAATTTTTTTTTTTTTTTTCTGTTTTGCCGTGGTCTGTTTGTGGCAAAAGGTATATTTTGCATGTCACATGCCTACCGCCTTGTTAAAGTGAGACACTTTGAATATGTAAGTTTCATGTATGTGGCCTTGTTCTCTCTGGAGGAAAAAAAACAAAATCTATATATTTTCACAATGTGTAACAGATATTTATTGTATGTTAAGTATATTTATATAATTATGTAATTGAAAAACATGGAGAATGGCATTTAAACTGAAATCATATTGTAAATAGGATTACCTCTATTTAAGTGTACTACATAACATATAATATATGTTCAAAAAAAATAGAAATTTTTAATGTTTTTAAATATATTTTCAAAATATATAAACGATGTTTTGGACCATGTTTTTTTTTCTTCTGCCTACGAAAAAAAAAATCCTCTCGCGAGTTCTTCATTTTAACCTATTTTTAGCTCCGTTTGATCTCGAACGTTCCGAGCGACAGAAAACACAGGGCCTCATGTATCAAAACTGTGTCATGTGACCCACAGCAACCAATAGGCATCCGAAACTGGAAACTTACAAAGGTCGCCGATTGGTTGTTTTGGGGGGCAAAGACCCTTTTTCTTTTCGAGAGAGTCTCAAGAGTGAAAGAAAGTGATGTCGTCTCTTGCATGGGCGAAAGAATTGGGAGATACGAGGTGGAACCACAAAATGTGGATGAATGAAAAAAAAAAAAAAAAAAATTCCCCTTTTTTAGTTTAGAAGCCGCCTTGGTATTTTTGGCAGAGCTGGATCCAGGCGTACTGACATAGTGTGTCTCCTGTCTGCCCCAAGCTCATCATGGCAAACAGAGGAAGGTTTTTGGGCGCCCCTCCCCCCATGCCCAGTGGGCCTTGGCATCTGTTCAGGTGTGCCTAAGGGTCAAAAAGTTCTCTCCAAGGTCAATACATCAGGCTGGATTCACACAATTTTTTGGGCAACTTTTCACACCGAAAAGCCATAGTAAATAGTATCTACAACATATCCAACCCTACAATTTTTCTAACTTGCCCCATCGTATCTGCCAGCAGAGTAACAGAATGGCATCTTCTTCCTGGCACCCCTCTTCATCAGGAAAAGCAAAGTATCACAGGTCACTTATAAAAGGAGACCTTTAACCACCTCCACCAACTCCAACTCTTCAATGATTCACTGATTCTGGTGCAGTTGGAATTTTTTCTCTACCCCCACCCTTGTTGAGCAATCAATGCTGTTAGTTTTAGCACCCGATATGTCTATTAACCTCTCTACATGTCAGATGGGCGGTCCTAGACTTGAACAGACCATCTGGGACTGCCCACCTGACAGTAGAGAGTATAAGTGTGCTGAAACTAACAGAAATGATTGCTCAGGAATGGTGGGGGCTAGAGAAAAAATTCCAATTCCATTGCAGAAGAATGAGTGGAGAGAAATCAAGAGTTGGAGTTGATGGACGTTGTGAAATAAATGTCCATTGTGTAATCCTCTAGTGCCCAGAGCTACACTGTACGTTGCACCCCACTATTAACTACATATGAAGTCATAGGTCATAGTGGAATAGGGTGGACTAGGGTTGAGTCGATCTTGAGATTTTAGGATTGATTTTAAAATCCGATTTTCGATCATTTTCCAGCTGATCGCGATCGTGAAAGTTGCTTGATCGCCGATCAGGATCCGATCTTTTCTGATCCCGATCGCTCATCCCTAATTGTATATCATATATACAGTAGGGTTGAGCCGATCTTGAGATTTCAAGATTGATTTTAAAATCTGATTTCCGAACATTTTCCAGCCAATCGCGATCATGAAATTTGCTCAATCGGCGATCGGGATCCCATCTTTCCCGATCCCGATCGCTCAACCCTAGAGTGGACCTTTTATAGGACGTATCAGAAAGGGCTGCCTGGTGTGGCTTTGTAAGGGATTTTTTTCCCTTTATAAGTTCCTGTACACATAGGACGAAATCCACTGAATTGGGGAGGAATAGCTGGCTAGCTTATCTGTATGGGATCATCTAGCTGTGTCCTGACACATAGTGTTAAGTTGCCGCCAAAGATATCTAGAAGTGGCTTTTGCTACCTTGTCACCATTCCTGACACATGCATGCTGACCCAAACCGAGCTTGCACATTCAGATTGAGATCAATACACTGAAGGTACTATAGTAGTAACAGGCTCCTCCCACCGGTCACATAACTGAGTACCCCCCATCTCGTATTACGAAACATTTTTGACACCCTCACCTGGTCCCCGACTTTTTTAGAACATTGTATCGATATTTAGTTCTACATGTTTTACTCTTTAGTAACTTATTATTTCATATGACAATTAGCAGTCAGTTTTGCTTACTTCGGCCTTGAAAACAAAAATTTTGGTTAAAAATGGTTTCTCGCTAAAACTGTCAAGCCTACATAAGACGACATATGAAACAGGTAGAATAATTTTTCGAAATCCCAAAACAAGTACACGTGTGAAGAAGAAATGGATGAAACACCACGGTCACTGAAGTCGCCACTTGAATCCGTTTTGGCTTCCTTGTTCCAGATCCTCGCCTAGAGAGTGGTTATATAGAGAGTCTCTTGCTTAGGAGGACCCAGTATGACCTTGAAGGGCCTGGACTGGTCATGTGTTTCGATAAGAATTGTAAACTGCTTAAAGGGAACCTGTCACGTTCAACATGAAGTCCAATCTAAGGGAATTGTTGCGGAGAAGGATTTGCGGAGCAGATTGATATATAGTTTCAATGTCAACCTCTGCTCTTTCTGGGCTTAGGAGTCCAGTAGGTGGAGCCTGACCAATATGTATGCATGTACACAAGCTTATGTATCATTCTGCTCAGCCCCTCCTGCTCTATAACTTTGTGCTTATAGATAAGATGGCATTTATAAGGTGTCAGGTTCCCTTTAAAGGGGTTGTACAGGATTACATAATTTGGCTGCTTTCTTCCAAACCAGTCCACATTCTGTCCATCGGAGACCCCATACATAGCCCATGGACTGGTGTGGTGCTCAGCTCTCTGCTGTTTTTGTAAGAGGAGCCATATTCTTCTAATACTGTACAATCCCTTTAAGGTACAAGAGAATTAATAGCGTGCCTAAAGATTCAGATGAGGGCGGGTTCACACCTGTGGCTGGTCTCCGCTTTGTGGGTTTCCATCTTCTGCCCGAGAAACAGGACAGGAGCCGGATACCCGGCGCTCAGTGACTGCCCGTGAGTGTCATCTGCCTCTCCGCGACAAAACCATTTTTTAACCGGACACAAAGTTGGACATGCAGGACTTTGTGTCCGGTTAATAAAAGAAAAACGGGTTACGGAGACCAGAAGACACTCATGGGCGCTCACAGGCAGACACTGACCACCGGGTTTCCATCTCCTGTCCAGTTTCTCGGGCAGAAGACGGAAACCCACAAAGGGGAGACCCGGCGCAGATGTGAACCCGCCCTCACTTTTCAGGATACAGTAAACTGCCACATGATTGTGCAGCACATGATGAATAACACTAATCCTGACCTTTATGACTTGCTTAGCTAGTGGGTTGAGAATGGCTGCTATGATATCTCCCCTAGACATCACAAAGATAAACCGGAAGATTCTGTCCCCCGATCCTCTCTAAGCCGCTCAGAAGCTGCAGCAGCAACATAAAGTACATTGTAGAGACTGATGTGAACAAAAATCTTGGGATGAGATAGAAAACTTACTGTTAGCAGCAGCCGCCTCGCTGTCTGTGGCCTTGCTTCACTTCTCCTTTGTTTCCTCCTTCCCCTCCCCTCTCCATAGACTTACAGTCCTATGAAAAAGTTTGGGCACCCCTATTAATCTTAATCATTTTTAGTTCTAAATATTTTGGTATTTGCAACAGCCATTTCAGTTTGATATATCTAATAACTGATGGACACAGTAATATTTCAGGATTGAAATGAGGTTTATTGTACTAACAGAAAATGCGCAATATGCATTAAACCAAAATTTGACCGGTGCAAAAGTATGGGCACCTCAACAGAAAAGTGACATTAATATTTAGTAGATCCTCCTTTTGCAAAGATAACAGCCTCTAGTCGCTTCCTGTAGCTTTTAATCAGTTCCTGGATCCTGGATAAAGGTATTTTGGACAAACAATTCGCGTTCAGTTAAGTTAGATGGTCGCCGAGCATGGACAGCCCGCTTCAAATCATCCCACAGATGTTCAATGATATTCAGGTCTGGGGACTGGGATGGCCATTCCAGAACATTGTAATTGTTCCTCTGCATGAATGCCTGAGGATTTGGAGCGGTGTTTTGGATCATTGTCTTGCTGAAATATCCATCCCCGGCGTAACTTCAACTTCGTCACTGATTCTTGAACATTATTCTCAAGAATCTGCTGATACTGAGTGGAATCCATGCGACCCTCAACTTTAACAAGATTCCCGATGCCGGCATTGGCCACACAGCCCCAAAGCATGATGGAACCTCCACCAAATTTTACAGTGGGTAGCATGTGTTTTTCTTGGAATGCTGTTTCTTTTTGGACGCCATGCATAACGCCTTTTTTTATAACCAAACAACTCAATTTTTGTTTCCAAAATGAAGCTGCCTTGTCCAAATGTGCTTTTTCATACCTCAGGCAACTCTATTTGTGGCGTACGTGCAGTAACGGCTTCTTTCTCATCACTCTCCCATACAGCTTCTCCTTGTGCAAAGTGCGCTGTATTGTTACCGATGCACAGTGACACCATCTGCAGCAAGATGATGCTGCAGCTCTTTGGAGGTGTCTGTGGATTGTCCTTGACTGTTCTCACCATTCTTCTTCTCTGCCTTTCTGATATTTTTCTTGGCCTGCCACTTCTGGGCTTAACAAGAACTGTCCCTGTGGTCTTCCATTTCCTTACTATGTTCCTCACAGTGGAAACTGACAGGTTAAATCTCTGAGACAACGTTTTGTATCCTTCCCCTGAACAACTATGTTGAACAATCTTTGTTTTCAGATCATTTGAGAGCGGGCTGTCCATGTTCGGCGACCATCAAACTTAACTGAACTTGAATTGTTTTGTAGAAAGAAATGGTCCAAAATCCCTTTATCCAGGATCCAGGAACTGATTAAAAGCTACAGGAAGCGACTAGAGGCTGTTATCTTTGCAAAAGGAGGATGTACTAAATATTAATGTCACTTTTCTGTTGAGGTGCCCATATTTTTGCACCGGTCAAATTTTGGTTTAATGCATATTGCGCATTTTCTGTTAGTACAATAAACCTCATTTCAATCCTGAAATATTACTGTGTCCATCAGTTATTAGATATATCAAACTGAAATGGCTGTTGCAAACACCAAAATATTTAGAACTAAAAATGATTAAGATTAATAGGGGTGCCCAAACTTTTTCATAGGACTGTATATGGGAACATGTAACAGGATAGTTCAGCGAACTGACACTCGGAGACCAAGAGGGATAAGGAAAGGTGGAGGAAGCATTTTACTATGATAAGATGGTTAACAAGGTTTCTTTACAAACACCGGAACATTCAACGAATATTCCTTCACAGAATAGAAACATATTGGTTTGTACAGGACGGCTGAGGATGGTTATCATGTGGATCCTGAATATGATGGTAAGTAAGGGCGTATATACTGCACGAGCTTCACACGTCACTTGCTATGGGACAGTTTCGGTGCACTATACAGCTTCACACATGGTCAAGTGCAGGAGGCATAAAATGCTTTCCTGGTTTGGTGGTTTTAATCGATTTCTAGAGACAGTACCAAGAATGAGGCAACAATACATTCCGAAATCACAAAAATATTTAAGAATCAATTGCTTTAAGACAGTGTCAGCTCAATCCCAAACCTCGTATTTACACGTGTAGAAACAGGTCACCTAGCTGATCCCCAACATCGGAGATACCGCTCCAGAGCGAAGAAGACCCCAGGGGAGAAGAAACGCCCCTAAACGCCCTTGTTAGCTAATTTACATAATGATAAAACAATGATTTTCATGAAAATGGAGCTGCAATGCAGATTAAGAAAGGCATTATGGGTAAGTGTAGAAGGAGCAGGAATTACAATGTAACACAATGGACACAAAAACTTTCACTTGATGTTTTTCTTTTTCCCGTTCTCTACTCCACGGCTTGTTCCTACTCCGCTTGTAAAACCCATAAGAAAGAGATTGATAAGTAAAAACAAAAGCTTCATCCTGAATCAAACACTAAACATGTGCGCTCAGTATTAATACTATTCTTTTGCAAACTTTGAGAAACTATTATTAATAGAGAGAATTTCCAGCAAATGTGTTTTCATTCTGAGCCCTGGATCGGCTGCCAGATAAATAAAAGCAGAAAAAGCCGCCATAAAACAATTGCATGCTAGGTAAAATCAAAAAGATAACCAAAGCATATTGAAAGTGACTTCAAAAACACCCCCTGTTGTAATAGAGTCTCCAAACGTACCTCATAGAGCTTAGACTGTACAGGAATACTGCAAACCGTAAGAGTCTTTTCCACCATTAGTCAGGACTAGAGATGGACGAACCGACTCGTACCAAGCTAGGTCATCCCAAATATTCCATATTGCTTGGCTCAGGCAAAATTCCTAGGAGCCCTGACAGTGTCATACACTATGTATTATAGATATATATAGTCCTAGGAGCCCTGACAGTGTCATACACTATGTATTATAGATATATATAGTCCTAGGAGCCCTGACAGTGTCATACACTATGTATTATAGATATATATAGTTCTAGGAGCCCTGACAGTGTCATACACTATGTATTATAGATATATATAGTCCTAGGAGCCCTGACAGTGTCATACACTATGTATTATAGATATATATAGTCCTAGGAGCCCTGACAGTGTCATACACTATGTATTATAGATATATATAGTTCTAGGAGCCCTGACAGTGTCATACACTATGTATTATAGATATATAGTCCTAGGAGCCCTGACAGTGTCATACACTATGTATTATAGATATATATATAGTCCTAGGAGCCCTGACAGTGTCATACACTATGTATTATAGATATATATAGTCCTAGGAGTCCTGACAGTGTCATACACTATGTATTATAGATATATAGTCCTAGGAGTCCTGACAGTGTCATACACTATGTATTATAGATATATATAGTCCTAGGAGTCCTGACAGTGTCATACACTATGTATTATAGATATATATATATAGTCCTAGGAGCCCTGACAGTGTCATACACTATGTATTATAGATATATAGTCCTAGGAGCCCGGACAGTATCATACACTATGTATTATAGATATATATAGTCCTAGGAGTCCTGACAGTGTCATACACTATGTATTATAGATATATATAGTCCTAGGAGCCCTGACAGTGTCATACATAGTCCTAGGAGCCCTGACAGTGTCATACACTATGTATTATAGATATATATATAGTCCTAGGAGCCCTGACAGTATATACACTATGTATTATAGATATATATATAGTCCTAGGAGTCCTGACAGTGTCATACACTATGTATTATAGATATATATAGTCCTAGGAGTCCTGACAGTGTCATACACTATGTATTATAGATATAAAGTCCTAGGAGTCCTAACAGTGTCATACACTATGTATTATAGATATATAGTCCTAGGAGCCCTGACAGTGTCATACACTATGTATTATAGATATATAGTCCTAGGAGCCCTGACAGTGTCATACACTATGTATTATAGATATATATAGTCCTAGGAGTCCTGACAATGTCATACACTATGTATTATAGATATATATTCCTAGGAGCCCTGACAGTGTCATACACTATGTATTA
Source organism: Leptodactylus fuscus (assembly GCF_031893055.1). Lineage (NCBI taxonomy): Eukaryota > Metazoa > Chordata > Amphibia > Anura > Leptodactylidae > Leptodactylus > Leptodactylus fuscus. The sequence goes on along the minus strand of NC_134271.1, from coordinate 5,158,400 downwards.
TAGATATATAGCATGTATACAGATATATACACAGTGGTGTCACAGTACAGAGATACATTTATTGTCCCCTATAGGAGCTGCTGTGTCTGCTACCCTGGCAGTTATACCTATGGAGGTTCCTTCCTCAGGCTCCACAACACACACAGGTCACATATAGTCTCTGAGAAGCCGGTTGAACCTCAATGTCGTAGACTTTTCTCTAATTGGAGATTATGGAACAATCTGTTTGTATTTTGTACCAAACTGTCCATTGACCCCCGAAGGAAATGGTAAAACAGTGAAGATGAGCCGTACTGGAAAGCAGCTGCCGACCAGGTGTAACATCTCCATGGAGGGAGGTTCTTAGAAAGTTCATTAAAAATAGCTCCTCTTAGTCCTAGTGTATCTGCATATACTTTGTAGGGGGCGGAAGGGGCCAACAAGCCACTGTTATACAAGGGTACGTCACGCAGTTTTATGGGCAGATGACATGAATTTATCATCTGTTCAAAGGGGAGAGACGAAAACACATGTAGGTGAATGAATGGATGGAGTCATCTAGATGAAATAAGGCGATTTGTTTCTGCCTCATTATAAGGGTCCGTACACATGGCAGAGCTGTAAGGCCGTGCACAGAATCCGTATTAAAAACCTCTGCCTTAAAGGGATAAGCACAATAACATTTGTAACAAGTCAAAGTTAAACATTTTTGCAAATATATTCCTCTAACCATCTTAGTGGCGACCAATGGATACGACCATGAATGTAGGAACTTTCTATGGTCCGGTTCTCCTCTACATAGCTTGGTAATCCATCGGCCTCTTTAATATGATATATGTCGTGTGGAGGAGGAGTCCTGGAAGTGATGATCCGGCCCCCACAGATATAGCGCTGATCTCAACATCATCCAGTCTGTCTGGGATAACAGGAAGAGACAGACGGACTGGAACAAGCAACATCCACAGAAGATCTGGGCTTAGTCCTCCAAGATGGCGGCAGGAACAACCTCTCTGCCCAGCCCAAGTCCCGAGAGGAACTGATGGAAGGCAAAGGGCAAAGGTCACACTTCACTCACTTAATCTTGTTTTCCAAAATAATCTATTAACCCTTCTATCTCTGAAAGCTTTCTTACCGCACAGCATTTTTTTTCCACAGTACTGTACGCCTATTATCCAGTCCCGAAATAGGGACACGTACACGTAAATGCAGGAATGGATAAATTTGGGTCGAAAAAGAGAAAGAAAGGAGAGGTTTGATGTTTTTTCCTTTTTATCCGTTTGATGAAAGAACTCGATAGAAATGTTATTTAACAAGATTCACATGTGAAGGCTTCTCGGTTCTTGATAAGTCAGACGCCTTTCAAATATCAGTGCGGTGAACTGCGGCGCGCATCAAAGGGGAGACGATGCAGATGCCTCTTCCGCTGATATAACTCGAGCCCCGCGTACTTGATTCATTCATTGCACATTCTTTGCATTAGTTTAGATGTCCAAAGGGAGAGATTGGGAGGGATTCCAATATGTAGTTTATGGTAAAGATCACTGTCATAAACTTGCTGTCTTGTTGCAAAATCTTTCAAGTGCTTCAATATGCCTGGCCACATGTGAAGTAAACATGTCTGCAGTCAGTGAAGAACACAACTTCACCCAATAACGTTTTATGGAACTCGTTGCTCAGTCGACATCATTTACGTAGAATAGGCTCAGAATGGTGTGAAAAAAATGGAAAAATGCACCTCACCGATTCTACACTGCTCCCATCTGGACATGACCTGGATCCCCTGCTGGTCTCTACTACCTGGTCCCTCTCCACGTACAGGAAGTGCTGCTGTGACCGGTGATTGGATGAGTGGCTACTTCCTGTGTGTTGAGAGGGACCAGGAAGTAGAGTATTCAGATACATATGGTGCATATTGTGTGTATGTGGATACAAAGTGTCTGCAACGATAGAATCACGGGTGTTTATATCGCTTACTTACAAACTTTATGAGATACAGGTAGTCCTCGGGTTCCGACGGTCTCGGGTTACGACGTTTCGTGGTTACAACAGCTCCCTTGTAACAGAAAACTGCCAGCACTCCCAGCTAGCAAGGACTAGCCTGCGGCAAATCAATGCTGGCTCTGCAGCAGGCTCGTCCTTGCTCATCGGAAGAGAGCTGGCAGCTTGCTGTTACAAGTGAGCTTGTAAAATAAAACCCTGAAACAGAATGTGAAACTTACCGAACGGTGCAGGGTGGGCGGGCGGGCATTCAGGCCTCCTCTTCCTCCGATGTCCTGACCACTTCCTCCGGCGCTCGCGAACTGATAATGGCCTGGGCGCATGCGCAGTATCATAATGCTTCTATTATGGCTACTGTGCATGCACCCAGGCCATTATCAGTTTGCGAGCGCCGGAGGAGGAGGACGGAACATGGGAGGAAGAGGAGGCCTGAATGCCCGCCCGCCCACCCTGCACCGTACGGTAAGTTTCACATTCTGTTTCAGGGTTTTATTTTAAAGGGGGGGTAGTTCCGAGCCGCTGCACACTAAATCACGTTGATCCGTTCCTACGCGGCGTCGGTATGGTAGGTTTCCGTCTTACGTCAAAATTCGGTTTACGACGCCGCGCAAGAACGGATCAACGTCGTAAGTTGAGGACTACCTGTATATATACGGGGCTCGGTATGTCTTTGGAGTATGGGAGGAAATCCACGCAAACATGGGGAGAACATACAAACTCCTTGCATATGTTGTTCTTGGCAGGATTCGAACCCAGGACTCCAGTGCTGCAAGGCTGCAGTACTAACTACTGAGCCACCGTGTTACCCCCTAATTTTATGAGATGTATTTGTAGGAGGTGCGTGGAACATGTTGCAAAAATCGAACATGCCCTCTCCTCCTCAAACGCCTCTTTATTTTCCATAGTATGAATGAACTAGGTAGGGGCCGCTGCGACAAAAACTGCAGAATCCTCTAGTTCTTGAAAATGGATAGGATTCAAATTGGATCCCGATTGGTAATCGAGTGAATTACACGATCACGATTGGAATTCCGATCCCGATCTTTTCTGGTCCGATCCAGGTTGGAGGTTATCTCAAGATTAACTCAACCCTATTTATGTATGTATAGGGTTGAGCGATCGGGAAAGATCGGATCCCGGTCAGCGATCGAGCAAATTTCACGTTTGCGATCGGCTGGATAATGATCGGAAATTGGATTTTAAAATCGATCCTGAAATCTCAAGATCGTCTCAACTCTACACTGTAGGAATCCGTGAAAAATCGGGTGTGAAAATTGCCCGTTTGCATCTTGGTCGTCTGAATGTAGCCTTACTTTCATGGACCCAGCCACCTCCTCGTCCGCACAGGATCCTTAGTTATAAACAACCTGGGGAAAGGGGGTTTGGTCTAATATCCAAGTAAAACATCCAGACTCCAGAATCGAGCAGAAGACTGGCTTTAGGCGAGCACCTGCTTTTCACCACACAATGAACACATTAAAGCACGAGTGTATGAGAATATTCCTGAGGTTGTACACAAGAAAACGGAACGCTTGCCAATTCATGGAAAACAATGTCCTCTCTTAAGACGTCCTTCATAGATAAGTACCTAGTAAACCGTTACTTCATGGGGAAGAAATGCGAAGTCTTGTATAATCTGAATAAAACCAGACATAAACTTTCAAAATATACAATGAGATAGCTGGGACTTTACAGCGCAGGAATAGGAGCCAATCGTGTTGAAAAGAGGGAACACCGAGGTTTCGCAGCGTTTTACTTTTATCCTCAAATTGATACATTTTATAAAAAGTTGATATTTTAGGACAAAGTTTGGTCCCGCCACTTTGCTCGAAAATCCAAACAATCTAAAGCCTCTTACGAGGAGGTGAGGAAAACCAGACCCCGGCGAAATTAACCTGTTCATTATAGAGGTGACGCAACTGGTTCTAAAGAGTGTACAAATATAGTAATGCAGATATCTTGCATGCAGCTTCATATAATCATATTTAATGACAGCGAGCCCTAGTTAAACAGAAGGTTAGATGCTGGGCGCGCATCGTAAAACTCCCAGCTAGAGGCATGAAGGTGACTGCCTGCGTATCCCCGCACCAGCTGCTCTCCTAATTTACCATTACAACCCAAGAAGCCTGAATTTACTAGAAAAAAGACAGAAAAACCACATGCTGGTGTCCTTAATGCGGTGTAAAATATGTCTTACGGGAAGAGAAATCACCTCGAAGGAGGAGAGTAACGAGGAACCAGACAAGTTCTTTGCAACACAAAAATCGAGGCGCGTTTCCTCTACAACAAAAGCAATAAAATTTGCCCCTGAAGAATCCGGCAGCGGATGAAACGCCAATCGGGTGGTCCAGTTTTGGCGTCACATGGTCTTGCTGAACAGAATTAACCCCTTCCCACTCTTTTTGTTTTTCTGTTTCCAGAGGCTTGATGTTTAGGGGATGAAGTACACTTGTAATAAATCCATTTAATATTCTGTAGAACGGGGTGGAATTGGAGAAAAACTGAATTTGTCACTTTCTTACAGGTTTTATCTATGATGGCGCTTACTATGCAGCTAAAATGACACGTCACCTATATTCTAGGGGTCGGCATGATTCCGGGGATAACAAAATTAGGCTAAGGCCCCGCGTATACTGATAGAGAAACCGCCATTGTTTCCATAGGTATAATTGACATGCTTCGAATCACAGAATACAGTATCTGCTGAGGATACTTTCGCTAGAATCCCATCCACTTTGCAGGGACTGTAAAACACTATCTGTGGCACTTGGGGGCCCTGGCCTAATACTTGCCTTCGCTCACCTTTTTGGGCTCCTCGCGGTGTCTGTCATTCTCTCTCAGCGTCCTCGATAACGTCATGATGCCAGACACAACTAAATTCTGTAGGTGTTCTCTTTGCAGCAGTTACCTCATTTACATCACAGATAACACCAAATTACAACAGAAGATAACACCTCTATAGATAACACCTCCTAACAGTCATTACACTGCCAGACACAACTGTCTATCACTAGTATATGGCTGAATGCAATTTTAATTTATATTTAGGGACAATTGTACATGATTTCTGTTCATTTCTATTTGAAATTGACATCCACGTTCATGTAATCTATGTCATCACTGGTTTCTTTCCTGTTGCGTCTTCAATTGGTTTCCATGGAGTTAATGGTGTTAGAATGGTTGTCGATCCCAAGGATATTACCAAAATGAATGCACCTATTGATATCCATGTGATAAATATATATATATATATATATATATATATATATATATATATATATACATATAAGGTTTCCATTGACCTCTGTTGTATCAGTGGCTTCCTATAACTGCAACTATTATGCAATATACAAGGAACTGCACAACATAATAACACCAAAACATGTTACAAATGTTCATACCTGTGAATGTGGTGCAATAATCCAATGTGTTCCTGTATTTCCCGCATCCTCCACCGTTTGTCATTGATGGAGTCAGAGAAATCCCAGCTACATCCATGTGTACATAGCCTGAAGGCCAGCAATGCTTCATTCATGTTCGGCGCCCTCCATCGCTGCCATCACCTGCTGATCACTAGATGGATGACATCTCCAGTCTTTCCTATTTATAAATAGAACATCTACTTTATGAGTCCGCACAGATGTTTTTCTCTTGCCGCTTGGAAGGTTTTATACTACGAAAAATCCAAACATGTTATGTGGTGTTGTGTGTGTGGTCGCTCCTAAGTGTAAAGAATAGCGGGTGCATTATTTGCTTTTTTCTGCATACCTCCCGAATTCATGATAAAAAGCTTTGCAAATTTAGGTAGTGTAAGCCCCGCCCACTTCCACTTTGGTTCTGCACAACCTCTTAATGTGGCCCCAACAGTGTAACGCTCCCTTAAGAGGACCCCTACAATATAATGGCGTACTTAATATGGTCCTAAAGAATTATGTCCTTATTATTGTGGCCCCAAAACTATAATGTCGCCCTCCTGGTGTCCCCACAGTGTAATGCCCGCCTTAATAGGACCCCAACAGTATAATGTTGTACTTAATATGGCCCTACAGCATTATGTCATTAATGTGGCCCCAAAATTATAATATCACCCTTCTGATGTCCCCACATTATAATGTCACCTTCCTGGTGTCCCCACATTATAATGTCCCCTTCTTGCTGTCCCCAAGTTATAATGTCCTCTTCATAGTGCCCCTACATTATATTGTCCCCTTCTTGGTACCTCTGCATTATAATGTCGCCTTCCTGATGTCCCCACATTATAATGTCACCTTCCTGATGTCCCCACATTATAATGTCGCCTTCCTGGTGTCCCCACATTATAATGTCGCCTTCCTGATGTCCGCACATTATAATGTCGCCTTCCTGATGTCCCCACATTATAATGTCGCCTTCCTGATGTCCCCACATTATAATGTCACCTTCCTGATGTCCCCACATTATAATGTCACCTTCCTGATGTCCCCACATTATAATGTCACCTTCCTGGTGTCCCCAAATTATAATGTCGCCTTCCTGGTGTCCCCACATTATAATGTCCCCTTCTTGCTGTCCCCAAGTTATAATGTCCTCTTCATAGTGCCCCTACATTATATTGTCCCCTTCTTGGTACCTCTGCATTATAATGTCGCCTTCCTGATGTCCCCACATTATAATGTCACCTTCCTGATGTCCCCACATTATAATGTCGCCTTCCTGGTGTCCCCACATTATAATGTCGCCTTCCTGATGTCCGCACATTATAATGTCGCCTTCCTGATGTCCCCACATTATAATGTCGCCTTCCTGATGTCCCCACATTATAATGTCACCTTCCTGATGTCCCCACATTATAATGTCACCTTCCTGATGTCCCCACATTATAATGTCACCTTCCTGGTGTCCCCAAATTATAATGTCGCCTTCCTGGTGTCTCCACATTATAATGTTGCCTTCCTGGTGTCCCCACATTATAATGTCGCCTTCCTGGTGTCCCCACATTATAATGTCACCTTCCTGGTGTCCCCACATTATAATGTCGCCTTCCTGGTGTCCCCACATTATAATGTCGCCTTCCTGGTGTTCCCACATTATAATGTCGCCTTCCTGGTGTCTCCACATTATAATGTCGCCTTCCTGGTGTCCCCACATTATAATGTCGCCTTCCTGGTGTCTCCACATTATAATGTCACCTTACTAGGGCTCCCACATTATAATGTCACCTTACTAGGGCTCCCACATTATAATGTCACCTTACTAGGGCTCCCACATTATAATGTCACCTTACTAGGGCTTCCACATTATAATGTCGCCTTCCTGGTGACTCCACATTATAATGTCGCCTTCCTGGTGTCTCCACATTATAATGTCGCCTTCCTGGTGTCTCCACATTATAATGTCACCTTACTAGGGCTCCCACATTATAATGTCACCTTACTAGGGCTCCCACATTATAATGTCACCTTACTAGGGCTCCCACATTATAATGTCACCTTACTAGGGCTTCCACATTATAATGTCGCCTTCCTGGTGTCCCCACATTATAATGTCGCCTTCCTGGTGTCTCCACATTATAATGTCGCCTTCCTGGTGTCCCCACATTATAATGTCGCCTTCCTGGTGTCTCCACATTATAATGTCACCTTACTAGGGCTCCCACATTATAATGTCACCTTACTAGGGCTCCCACATTATAATGTCACCTTACTAGGGCTCCCACATTATAATGTCGCCTTCCTGGTGTCTCCACATTATAATGTCGCCTTCCTGGTGTCCCCACATTATAATGTCGCCTTCCTGGTGTCTCCACATTATAATGTCACCTTACTAGGGCTCCCACATTATAATGTCACCTTACTAGGGCTCCCACATTATAATGTCACCTTACTAGGGCTCCCACATTATAATGTCGCCTTCTGGTGTCCCCACATTATAATGTCGCCTTCCTGGTGTCCCCACATTATAATGTTGCCTTCCTGGTGTCCCCACATTATATTGTCCCCTTCTTGGTACCTCTGCATTATAATGTCGCCTTCCTGGTGTCCCCACATTATAATGTCGCCTTCCTGGTGTCCCCACATTATAATGTCGCCTTCCTGGTGTCCCCACATTATAATGTTGCCTTCCTGGTGTCCCCACATTATAATGTCGCCTTCCTGGTGTCCCCACATTATAATGTCGCCTTCCTGGTGTCCCCACATTATAATGTCGCCTTCCTGGTGACTCCACATTATAATGTCGCCTTCCTGGTGTCCCCACATTATAATGTCGCCTTCCTGGTGTCCCCACATTATAATGTCGCCTTCCTGGTGACTCCACATTATAATGTCGCCTTCCTGGTGTCCCCACATTATAATGTCGCCTTCCTGGTGTCCCCACATTATAATGTCGCCTTCCTGGTGTCCCCACATTATAATGTCGCCTTCCTGGTGTCCCCACATTATAATGTCGCCTTCCTGGTGTCCCCACATTATAATCTTGCCTTCCTAGGGCTCCCACATTAGGTCACCTTCCTGCTGCCCCAACAGTATATATATATTGCCCCTTCCTGATACTACCACAGTATAAAGCATCAAACAAAAAAACCTTACACTCCCCTGACCCTGTGATCCTCTCCGTTCTCTGCTGCCAGTGACATCACCGCTGCCTGCTCTCAGTTGCCAGAGTACAGACAGGAGCCTGCTTATCCCAGATGGGCTCTCTGAGATTTTTATATTGATCGATCCAACTCCGGGCACCCTGCTAATCAGATGAATGAAGGGGCTGCAGTGCTTGGGCTAATGCTGCGGTTTCTTCACTGTATACCAGGCATTACATACATTATATAGTGACTATTTTTCAAATTGTAGCTCAATATCATTCACTTGAATGGGACTGCCCTGTAGAAGAATAACGTGACATCACAGTCACTACAAAGAGGCCAAACACTGAATCCCTTCAATCAGCTGATCACAGGGGTGTCAGAAGTTGGACCCCCCGCCCATCAATCTATTCTAAGAACTGGTCACCAGTGTAAAATCTGGGAAAACCCCTTTAACTCTCTGTAAATGAAATCCATCTGTATCCAGTTTCACATGCAGTGACATGGCCAAGTGACAGCCCGCACGACATCCTGCACTCTGAACACATGGTGATCGTCCCCGGCCCCCACCCTGAACTATGGGCATCCCACATTCTGGTCTTTCTCCGTTTGCTATTTCCACTCTTCTCTGTTTTCCATGTTGGGCAGTAGACGATGGGTCGGGGTAGCAATCTTCAGCACTCCAGCTGTTGTAAACTACAACTCCCAGCATGGATACTGGCTCTGCTGTTCTTAGAAGTCCCCTGTAAGTAAATGAAGAATGCTGGGAGTTGTAGTGCCCAAAATACAAGCTACGGAAATAGCAAAGTGGCAAAGTGATCTGGTGCGATACTCTAGCCCTGTAGTATTCCTTAAGTTATAGTCGCGCTTGCTACATCTCTGCACATCAGTCTTCGTAAAAGGAAACAAGTTGTGACCTCCGGTGTGACCTGTAGCCTAAACCGTCCAGCATTGACCGACCCCGGTACACGGCTACATCCGTGAAACATGTCATTATGTAAATTCACATGTGTCTCTACACGTTGTTGACATACACTCTGTACTCTCGCTATGGTTTGCATCTATTTTTTTAATATGCAAATTAAGAGGTCACCAGAGATTATCGACAGCGGCGTTTCCTTTGTGCACATCCGAACATTCCCCCTCGCTCCTCTGTGCCTAAATGCAATATAAAGCGACGTCCTCGATGCGCGGGAGAAGATTGAAGGATTCTTCGGTATTTCAATAAACTTGAAATGAGCCGAGTCCACGCTGAGAATTCGTCACCTACCTGTCGTCTCTCTAATTGGTCCCATAGAATAGATTTTGGGGGCTGTTGCTGCTGTTTGTGAATATCCAACAATTCTACACATGTAGATCTATCCAGCATCGTTCTGCCGTGGCTGGTGACGTTGCGCTCACACAGCGTGGTACACAACCAGGACCTCTGACCTGACACCTGCAAGACGGACATGGCGGTGATGAGTCTTCTCCTAATCCCTCCCCCACTTATCTGTAGTGGAAGGTGATTGATGTATTTGATAAAATGTGAGCTTTTATGCGCGCTCGCTAACAGTAAATGGGCCTGAGATGTGGATCCGCGCCGAGCTCTGGGTCTACAGTGGTGCGGCGCAGAACAAAAGTCAAAAAGGAATTTTTTTAGAGACAGATACTAAAACATATATCAGAACCGAGACTGGCCAAGAGAGTTGTGGGCATGCTCTGTGACCTGCACAAGGTCTGATCTGGGACCATCACCTATTGTTAAAGGGAGTCTGTCATCCTAATACAGTATATCAACCCAGATAGATAGGTTAAGGTCACCTGAATCAAAACAGAGGTGAATCGCTGTCACCATTGCTGTGATGTCGCCATTTTTGTCAATATGCAAATTAGTTCGTTGGAGCAATGACCACACCCTAATTGCACCAAACAGATCATTTGCATGTTGATAAAAATAGCAATATATAGGCTATAGAGGATTCACATGTTCCTAACCTATCTATCTGTTCAATGATGAAACCTGCATTACCTGCTAACAACTTTATCATGGAGGTGTTATCTTTCATTGTAATCCTGCCTGTGATAATAATGAAGTGAGAGCTGAGAAGTGTTTTCTACAGAACAGGAAGGGGCGACCTACTGTAGATAACACCATATATATTACTACAGTGTTACAGGGTGTCGAGTATCCCCGTATAACCAAACAGCTCATGGACTTAGAATTAAAGGGATAGTCCAGGCTTAATAATTGCCGCTGATCGGTGAGGGTCCCACAGATGAGTCATCATTGAGTAAATTCTGGAAAAACCCTTTAGTAGTATTTTTGGGGCAATTTACTCTAAATCCAGGGGGCATTTAATACAGTAGTTAAGAATAACATAAACTTATTTGTGGCAAGGTACATACACTCCGAGCTTCTTTGCACGTTGGCTCGTATTCTTCGCCTTCGGACAGACTTTTTTGGCTTTATAGTTTGCACTTTCTAAGACTCTGACATTTATTTTGGCCCAAGTAACAATGCTGAATATAACACCGTTTAGTCAAAGGAAACAATTTCCTGCTTGGTTATTACACGGCTATACGTGACAATGACATATGTGTTACTGTATGAGGGCAGAACACAATATATGGATAAGTCTGTCTCCTGATAGGTCGGACTCCAGATGGACTTACATAACTTTACCTTAAGAAAGATATACTGTATTTATTCCAGAGTCAGTTTGTTGATGACCTATAATTAGGAAAAGGCCATCAGTAACAGATTGGTGGGGGGGAAACACCTGGCACCCCCACCAACCAGCTGTTCCCATCAATATTTGGTATGACCTTTACTCTTTGCCTTCCATTAGTTCTTCTCGGTACTTGCAGACAGTTTTTGGCAGAACTGGGTAGGGAGGTTGTTGCCGCCATCTTGGAGAACTAAGCCCAGATCTTCTCTGGATGTTGCTTGTTCCAATCCATCTGTCTCTTCATGTCCTCCCAGACAGACTGGATGATGTTGAGATCAGGGCTCTGTGGGGGCCGGGTCATCACTTCCAGGACTCCTCCTCCAAAGGGCAAACATCACACCAAACATTGATGGGATTTACATTACTCTTCACTTCGTTTTGTTAATTGACAAAAAAAATAAACTATTAACCCTTCTAGTTCTGAAAGTATTTTAGCTTGGAGTACTTTTCCCCTCTCTTGCCTAAAACTTTTGCATAGTCAATATATAGTATATTACAGGACTCCGACTCTTTTTGAGATTGAGGACAGGGCAACTATAGAGCGTTCACGATCCCCGCGGCTATCCTCCCGGTTACTGTATCATGCTTTGATATTCTCCATTCATCTCCGTTAAGTATTCAGCCGGATCCTCGTAGAAGACGATCCTAAAAGTCCTTCTATGGCCGAGTTGCTCAGTTCAATTATATCTCACTTTCCGCACCACAATGAATAGCCCTGTGTTGTGATCATCCTCTTTCTGCAATGCATTATGCCAAATATTTTGGGAGAAGCTCGTTTCTGGTTTTGGCAAGGTTCCGCTGCAAACATTTGCTCACATGAAAACTACACACCTTAGCCCCGAGGACAATATTCTCTGTCTATTTATCTAGCTCTAATTAATATCTACTTACTGAAGCTAGTTAAACAATGGTTAATAGACACCTGCCTTCCTTCCAAACATGTAAAGGGTTATGAGAGTCAAGGCTAATTCTCCAGCCAGCAATCTTCTGAAAAGCTAGATCGGATGTTTGGCCTTCGAGTTCCCATCATGTGTGGCTTCTCGATTCCCTCTTCTTCAGCTGCAACTCTTGACTTTTGACTTTTCGGCTCAGTAAGTCCCAAAACGTGTAGAGCGGAGACCCACAGGTGGGGAGATCTAATCTGGTTGGATAAACGCAAGAGCTAATTACTAGACATTGGATGGAAGTCCATGGTAAGATGGGACCACAGCAGGATAGAGCACCAGCCGCCTTTCAGCTGAGGTTAGACGCTTTCGAGAGCCAGATGAAGAAGGTTTAGAGACTCTATTATTCGTTACAAAGTAAAGGAACTTCAGCAGTAGAAGTAGAAACAGGACCCCAAGTCAACGGAGATGACAGATTGGGTCATGTCTACGCAGTAAAGCCAACAGCTTTAGGTCTTCCGATGACTCTTACTGTATGATAAAGGGTAGGATATCGCTTAACATTTATCGAGTTCCCAACAATTGGAATTGTTACATCAATGCTAGAATTGGAACCCTAAGATGCAATCTAATTGATGCTTGGCGAACTGAGTTTAACCTCCACATGGAGATCTGGACTCCAGTTATGGTCCCTGGAGCTGCACCGTTGCATAACCTAGTCAGGGGCCAGATAGGAGTCTTCTACAGTTGTTAACAGGATAGCATGAGATGTAGAGAGAAGTCAGAGTCGGTAACAAAGCCAAGGTAAAATTACCAGAGAAGTGCAACAAGAACTAAGTGTAGGAATGGACAGAAGGAGAGTCAAAGACGAGCCGAGATCAGGACAGGTAGCAAGGGAAGAATTATAACCAAACAGTAAGTGAGAGATCTGAATAGGCATGTAGGCTGGTTTTCCCACTGCATTTTCCAATTACCAAAAATTCTGAACCCAGCAAAGCCACATCGTGAAAACTAAACCCTAAACCAGCACTGAGAAGCTTATCCAAAACAGCTGAGTAGCAACAGAGTTCAGTACCAAAAAAAAAAAAAAGAATTAAAGGAGATTTCCCATTCCAGGACTTCAGTGACAAGTTGGAGAGGTCAGGCCAAAAAAAGTCCACCCAAGATGAACAGTTTGCTTGTCCTAGATTAACATACAGAGATAATAAAGTTGCTGATCAAGCTGTTCTGCATTACCAGGGCTCAGCAACTGAGAGCACTTTGCAGTGAAAGAAAAAGAGAAGAGAAAAGAGGTGGCCGGGAACAGAGACTGACATCCTCAGTGGACCACTACAGCGAGATAGCAGAGGTGGTCTGAAATCTAGGCAACAAGCTGTGAACAGTGAGGAGACATATTCAAACTGGCCAAGATAAATGAAGCAATGTATTGGTTGAAACGCTGCAGTTAGCTTAAGCTACAAGTCTAAATATGATCCTGGAGATGGAAATACTCCTTTAACCATTGCATTACTGCAGCAGAGGACAGGGAACAAATAATTACAGCCGTACGTTGGCACCCACCAAAGTGTCTACACCAAAGGGAGGTAAAAGGTGTAACCATGAACCTACACCTCGGCTCACATTAATATTACATGACTTGCACCTTCTCCTTTACGTTAGATTCTGCCATTTTATTTCCCAGGAGGAATTTTCTGTGTACACCTGTTCTTGTTTGGAAATAAGATAAGAAGGAGGAGAAGTTGACGACCATTTAACGACTGCTATTAACAAGAACATATTGAGAACATTCGCCACTTGTAGAGGTCACCCAATCTGGAAGCCGTGTAAGTCTACAGAGGAAGGAACCTAGAAGAGGGAACATGCGAAGAAAATCACCAATGTCTGTAAAAGTTACAGAGCAAAGAGATCAGATAAACAGCCGAAAAGAAACGATTCTCCATATGACTTGGAATAAGCGAGAATTAATACACAGAGGCCGGAGCGAACGTAACATTACACAACTACTGCAAGAACCCACCAGTATAAGTGCAGTGTAAGAGACAGATGCCATGTCCTTACAGGGTCACCAAGCGATCACACTGAGAACATGGGATTCTGCTTCCTGAAATGGAGAATCCTTGGAAGGTTTCTTTCCCACCTTAAAGGGATCCTATCATTGGATACGCTTTTTTTCTTGATAACACGTCGGAATAGCCTTAAGAAAGTCTATTCTTCTCCTACCTTTAGACGTCTTCTCCACGTTGCTGTTCGGTAGAAATCTGGGTTTTCTTCGTTACGCAAATGATTTCTCTCACAGCACTGGGGGCGGCCCCCAGCGCTCAAACAGCACCAGGGGCGTCCCCAATGCTGCGAGAGAACTCTCCAGCGATGCTTCCATCTTCTTCTGGAACGCCCTCTCCCTGTGTCTTCTTCTGTCCTGGATTTCAATCTTCTAGGCCTCGGGCAGAGCCGACTGCGCATGCCCAGGCCACAAAAAAATGGCCACTTACACCAGCCATTTTCTTGTGGCCGCTGGCATGCGCAGTCAACTCTGCCCGAGGCCTAGAAGATTGAAAACCAGGACGAAAGAAGACGCGGGTAGAGGGCGTTTCAGAAGAAGATGGAGGCGTCGCTGGAGAGTTCTCTCGTAGCATTGGGACCGCCCCAGTGCTGCAACAGAACTCATTTGCATACCGAGGAAAACCCGGATTTCTACCAAATGGCGGCACGGAGAAGACATCTAAAGGCAGGAGAAGAATAGAGTTTCTTAAGGCTATTCCTACGTGTTAGTCAGAAAAAGAGGGTATCCAATGATAGGATCCCTTTAAAGCCCCAGAAACCAGACACTCATCCCCTATTCTGTGGGTGTCCTTGTTGGACGACCCCATCGAGCTTTAAGGCTGGGAATGAAATCTTATGGGATAATCTTGTAGAGTAACTTTGGTGACTCCACCTGAAATCTAATCTTAAGACGTCTCGGTTCTTAAATGTTTACAGCCATGTTCGCTCCTTGAATCAATTTCTTCCACTAACTTGCAGACATGAACACACAGTTAACATCTTATTAAATTGTAAGCTCTTTGGTAAGGGCTCCTCATTATGTCGCTCCGGTGTTCACGGCGCACTTGGGGATTTATATTGCAGGTCTAATAATCTAAAGATTTATATTCCATAAGAATGTGTTCTATTCCATCCGAGCCTCCGCCGAGAACCATAAACATGTGACAGAACATGTGGTCTTAATGGAAGCCATCTAATGGGCTGCATATTATATTCTTTTATGTCAAACCTTAACCACCTGATGGTGTATATAAAATGCTCCGTAATACACCCTGGGGTGAGTTTTTCAGCTTAATGAGGAGCATGTTTTTGTATTTTTTATCAATGTATATGGCAACAGGAAGAATTTGTGCATTTGGGGAAATATTACAGTCTTGGAAATATGAAATTGTCTTGCAAAAAATACATAAAATCTGTTTTCCCTGTTCAATAAGCAGCTGTTTTCCAAATGACGGGTTGGGTGGGGGGGGGGGGGCAGGTCCCGGGGTTGGCTCGGCCTGAGCTATGCATTCTGCTGTATGAAAGGTGGATTCAACATGTCTAAAAAGACAAGGATAAATGGAAACATATTGGACATTACACACTACACTGATCTGTATCAGGCTGGACGCAAAACAGAGTTTTACTACGGGCAGGAAAGCAGAGACGGGTAAAACAGCACATACCAGACCAATGCCAGGCAACAGATCGCGGGTACATGGGTAATAACATCATTGGCTTTTCCTTTAGTTATTACTATGGACTTGACCTCTTGATACACACAACCATACAGGGAGAGCTGTCAATCACTGTGTGTGGGCGGGGCAAGCAGGACTCCTTCTATCTCTTCTAGGAGTCCGGTCAGGATTTACTCTACTAGAGATGAGCGAGTACTATTTTAAACTCCCGTTTCGAATAGCACGGACCCATAGGAATGAATTGACGCAGCTTTGCCGCCGGCCGGCCGCTTAACCCCCTGCGTGGCGGCCCCTTCCATTCATTCCTATGGGTGCGTGCTAACGGGAGTTTCGAATAGTACTATTCTTCTCCTACCTTTAGATGTCTTCTCTGTTCGGTAGAAATCCCGGTTTTCTTTGGTATGCAAATGAGTTCTCTCGCAGCACTGGCGGCGGTCCTCAGCGCTCAAACAGCACTGGGTGCATCCCCAATGCTGCGAGAGAAATCTCTAGCGACACCTCTATCTTTGCCTGAAACGGCCTCTCTCTGCATCTTCTTCTGGCGCTGGGGTCAAACTTTTACGCATGCGCAGCGGCCATTTTCCTGTGGCCGATTACCCCAGCTTATTGTGTAAGTGGCCACAAGAAAATGGCCACTTAATCCAGGTGGGCATTCGTAATCAGCCTAGAAGTTTGAAGCCAGCTCCGGAAGAAGACGCAGGGAGAAGCCGTTCCAGGTGAAGATAGAGGCGTTGCTGGAGAGTTCTCTCGCAGCATTGGGGACGCCCCCGATGCTGCGAGAGAACTTATTTGCATACCGAAGAAAACCCGGATTTCTACCAAACGGCGGCACAGAGAAGACATCGAAAGATAGGAGAATAGCCTTTCTTAAGGCTATTCCTACGTGTTATCGAGAAAAAAATTTCGTTTTACTGATAGGATCCCTTTAAGCAGATTAGCGTCCCATTTGGGGGTCCCAAACAGTGTGAACATAGCGTAAGAGGATAGAGTGAGGGAAAGATCATGGCAGACGGATATCTCCAAAAAGAGGAGGCATCCAGTATAACGTTGACTTGCCCCATTTGGCCAGACGGCAGGATTCACGTTATTTACAAAGGAAAAGACCTTCAAGAACATTCTTTGGCTTCTCCATACAGTCACAATTTATCTGTCTAGGACATTCGGCTTCCAGTCATTCCTATAACATTACAGGAGGATCCTGGAGCGTTGCCAACCGCACTTCCTACCTGGGTTATCGCTGCTTTTTCCTATTACCGTGTCATTCCTAGAAGAGTTATTGAGAGTTTCGTTGGCTGCTTGGACGAGGCTCCTCACCTAGGCATGAACCAGACACTCACAAGTTATGAAACCGAAGAAACATTCCAGTGACCTCAGATGAGATCTGGACAACTTCCTGCACTCCTCCATTAAAGGGATATGCCCCATTTTCTTGCCCTATAAGACTCAGCCTTATATGAATTTCCAGAAATGTTGTTTCTAGATGTGAGCCCAAGATTCATTTTTAGCGTGAGATCTGTGAAGTTCTCCAACCAAGTCAAGTGGTATAAGGCAGGAATCGATGGATTTGTGGATTGATTCTATTTAAAGGGATTCCCACAAACAAAATGGTACAATCACTACACAGCGTGGAGTCCAACAATTGAAGGCTTCAATTATTGGACTCCACGCTGTGTAGTGATTAAAAAAATCTACCGGCTACTTAAGTCACCCCCTGCTGTCCGCTTACCTGCACAGAACCGCTGCCACCTCCCCTCCCGGTGTGTAAGCCGCTCCCCGGAGTTCCAGACCGTTGTTCTCTGTCCATTCCTCTCTCATTCAGACGCCAGGAGAGTGCAGTATGCGCCCCCGCCTCCCTAGTAAATCGCTCACGTCTCCCCGCCCTGTACCAGCTCACACTCTCCTAAGCCACAACAAGCACCGCCTACTCCCAGCATCAGTAACTCTAGCCTAGGGAGGCGGGGGCGTGCGTGGCGCTCTGCCGACATGTGAATGAGAGAGGAAAGGACAAAGAACAATGGCCTGGAGTGCCTGAGAAAGGGAACGGTTCTGTGCAGGTAAGTTACAGTTAAGTTGCAGGTAAGGGTCAATCGATCGGGATCGGAATTCTATTCCCAATCTTTTTTTAGGCGGGATCGGAACCCGATCACGAAATTTACTCGATCGCCAATCGGGATCCAATCTTTTCCGATCCCGGTCGCTCAACCCTATGGATAAGCTTTATTACTAATATACACCCTGGTCCCTGGAACCCCTTTTTTTTTTTTACTTTTGTGGAGGGCAGCGGGGGAGGACAGAACTCTTGTTCCTCGGTCTCTCCTGCAGCCACTCTGATGCTCAGTCACATGACCAACTCCACTCTACTGAATGGAGCCATAGCCCCGGTCGCTAGTGAGTCAGAGTAGCTGCAGAGGAGATATGAGACAAGACGGCCTCCCCAACTGCCCTCCACAAAAGTTATAAGGGGGGTTCTGGGTGATCGGTAGCCATCATAAAACATGAGCAGTGCAGTTTATGTACTGTTAAGCTTTATCACTTAGTGAATAACCCCTTTAAGAGGTGAATGCCTCTTAATAATTTTTGGTGCATCAGAATCTGAAATGTTATAGTGTAAATAATATTACATTTTTTGGGTCCCCCTTCCGGTCCACACCCCATACACTTCCTATTACAATAGGTAAGTGTAGTAAAAATGGGGAAAAGTCACCATTTTTTTTACCCAAATTTGCAGCTTGCCTATGACAAAGTGGCGAGAGATAAACGATCCTATATTGTTAATATTATATATTTCTATGTAGTTTTGCCTCCTCCGTGTGCGTCATCTCTGTAAACGCTATTATTTTTCAATCCTATAAAAGTCATTATTTTTTTTTCCATTTCTGCGGACACCGCGTAGAGCGACGGTAGCAGCCGATCACTAAATCATGATTTCCTGAATTGCACTTCTGAAGGCGGCACGGAAAGCCCTGGGGAGGCGTAATGACATCACATGTGTGTGTAATAGTATGTCTGCTTATTGCATCAGGGACCACGGCCATTAACTGACCCCTAAGAAAAATGACTGGCGGATCACAAGCCGCTGACGCCCTCTTCATCTAAAACACGATGTAAACTTGTAAACCGCAGATGAGAAAATCTCCGCACTCCTAATACTTCACCCTTTCTATGTTCCCCTGCAAACATGAATCACTTAGATCAGGCCATTTGCCCCCGTTCCTTCGCACTTAGACCATCTGACACTTGTTCTTTCTCCTTTGTAGATGAAAGTTCACGTAGAAAATTGTTGTGCAGCTGTTTCAATCATGTTTTCATTACGCGGGACGGGAACGTTTAAGTGACAGGTCTTAGGAGAAATAGACAATTGTATGGCATTGCGGAACGCGTCGCCACTATATAAAGGGTAATACAGCCGGAATAATTGCGCTCCCGAATGTGACACTCGTGGTTTAAGGCTTATAGATACAGCCAGGGAAGGAGAGCGCTGACTTACTTGCTATGTTATCAATAGTTAAAGGGATTCTACCATTAAAATCTAATTTTTTGTCGTTGACGCGTAGGAATAGCCTTAAGAAAGTTTATTCGTCTCCATCCTTTAGATGTCTTCTCCGCGCCGCCATTTGGTAGAAATCCGGGTTTTCTTTGGTATGCAAATTAGTTCTCTCGCATCACTGGGGGCGGTCCCAATGCTGCAAGAGAACTCTCCAGTGCTGCCTCCATCTTCTTCAGGAACGCCCTCTCTGCGCGTCTTCTTCCGGCACTGGGGGTTGAACTTCTAGGCCTTGGGCAGAGCCAACTGCACATGCCCGGGGCCACAAGAAAAATGGCCGCTTACACAGTAAGTAAGCAGCCATTTTCTTGTGGCTGCAGGCATGCGCAGTTGGCTCTGCCCAAGACCTAGAAGTTTGACCCCCAGCGCTGGAAGAAGACGCGCAGAGAGGGCGTTCCTGAAGAAGATGGAGGCAGCGCTGGAGAGTTCTCTCGCAGCATTGGTGACGCCCCCAGTGCTGCGATAGAGCTCATTTGCATAGTGACGAAAACCGGATTTTCTACGGAACAGCAGCACGGAGAAGACATCTAAAGGTAGGAGAAAAATAGACTTTCTTAAGGCTATTCTTACGTGTGACCGACAAAAAATTTGCTTTTAATGGTAGGATCCCTTTAAATATTATACAGGAAATACTAAAATTAAAGGGATTGTCCAGAATCAAAATAAAAAAATAAATGACTTGTAATATATGAAGAGCTCAACGGAAAAATGGCCTAAGTCCAAAAATCAATATTGTGAGAAAAACGAAATTTAAAGTTTTAGCCTAAAGCAAACGGGCATTATTGTGGAATATATCTATCCAATGTAATCAGCTAATGAACACCGTTAATCCTAATCATAAATTGTATTATTTATTTAAAAAATTGCAGCTTCATGTATAAATATTATTTATTTAATATTATTAATTAATTACTACTATTATTAAACGATGAAGAATAATAATTACCTGCCTCCCTTTTCGGCGCTAAATATGTGCAAAAGTCGATTTAGAGCCTTTTAAACAATAAGACAAAGTTTTTACACTAATATAAACAACAGACCGGAAGTCACGATTTCAATGAAAAAATGACCAACGAGAGTGAAGTAAGTAAGTTTGTATTGGACTTAGGCCATTATTCAATTGAATGTAAATTCTTCTGCATTGAAATATATGGACTTAGGTCATTAATCCTAGGTACCTTGTAAACCCAATGCATAGAACGAGGTACAAAGAAGCTTTCTAGGTAATAATTTGAAATATGACAAAATGTGGACTTAGGCCATTTTTCCGTTGAGCTCTTCATATGTTTTGTACAGATCCTATAGGACACTATTCTGAGACTCTCTGATTTTCTTGGTCTTTTTGCACTGATTACATAAGAATCTGCTTACTAGACGTCATAGCAAGGTCTATCCTATGCTGAACAACAGGGATGGTCCCCAAGAAGTATTTGCTCTTTTAGAGAGGTATCCAGGATTTAAAGCTACTTAAGGGTTAATTGAAAAAAAACAAAAAAAAACCTCACCTATCTCTGACGCTCCGATGTCTGCTCCTGGTCCCCTTTCCCCTTGTCAAAAGCCAAGAGGATCACATGGGACTGGTAAATGGGGACTAGGGGTGAGCGATCGGGATTGGAAAAAATCGGATCTCGATCGGCGATTGAGCAAATTTCACGATCGGGATCGGCTGGAAAATGATCGGAAATCAGATTTTAAAATCGATCCTGAAATCTCAAGATTGGCTCAACCCTAACGGGGACAGATTTGGCAATTTTGGGACCACATGTAAAATTATATCTGGAAGGGGGGCATAAATCTGACAAGCTCACAGCCCCTTCACCATGAAAAGAGGGTGCGGAGAGAAAAAGTTAAAAATTTCCACTTTTTGCTTTTTTTTTCACCAGTTTTCTAGCACACGAGCCATGATAAATCAGTGACTGGAGCTTCAGCGTGGAGGCCCCGTCTGGATGGATGTTTGGCTGATGACACTTGTAGGTCCTGTCCCTTTAATGACTGGATCCGTTATGGTGACCAAGTAATTAAGAGAACAGCTAGAAGAAATATTTGCACCTGTCTTGTTTTCAAGCACGGCTTAATCTTAAGGAAATTGCAGGGAACTTCCAAGGCTTCTCTAATGAGGCCACTACATCGCCCTAATCTCCTCATTCACGAGGGTTAGACATAAGTGCTCCTATAATTGCAGCCGTGGTCTACGATAGGAAGTTCTGGAGCCGGTAATGTTGTAATTGGCCATACAGATGCCGAGTGTATGATGTAATGCCGTCACTTTCATCTTATAGATCCAGTTCTTGGTCCAAATGAGGGTTTATGACAAAATCACACAAATGGGAAGAAAATCTCATGACCTTTTTAGCAGACAAAAATTCCTGGATTCGGTTCCTTACTCTACACCACCGTAGTTTTAGGTGTTACAATGTCCGTTTTACGGATATAAGTTACCGACTTACAAATCAAACTCTAACGGGAGACCACCCCGATCAGCAGTCTTCGAGAAACCCCGATGGTCAAGTGTTATTCTACGGTCTGGCCATGACTTCCATATTCCAGGATGGGTTTCCGACAAGTCCAAGATCATAGAAAGTTCCTCTATTCATATCCATTGGTAACGGATTGTTGGTACGAAGACGTAAATCTTTAAAATGCTACAAAATTTTACTTACATTTGCAAAATTGTTTAGAGTTTAATTGTCTACAAATGTAAACCCTTCCCGACAATGGCCGTACTGTTATGGCAGATGTCAGGAGATGAACGGACCCCATAGATGCCGAATCTCCGCTGTTCTAAACAGTGGCTGCAAAGCTGACCGAGGCGCCATTTTGGGGTGGATCACTGGCCCTCGGAACAAGATTCATGGCCAGCAATCCATTGTCATGACAGCCAAGAGTTGATGGAAAGACCCAAGGCTGGTAATAAAAATTCCACAATTTTACAAAGCATTGCAATAGTGAAAGGACCCCTGAGGGGGTCTAAAAATTACAGTAAAAAAGTATTAAATATTAAAATCCCCCTCCTTTCCGTAGAACACGTATAAAAGTACATCAATGAAGTGAAACTCATGCAGTGTCCCAGAACTTTGCCTATTGTAAAAAATGATCAAAACAATAGACAATCCCAAAAATGAACATCTGACCCTGCAAAAAAAAAAATCACTAGAGAATACGGCGACAACGATAAATTTTGTATTGGATTTCTTTAAGGGGTTAATACGTAAACTATAGAAATTTAGTATCTCCAGGATCGTACCGACCCATAGAATACGGGGGACGTGTATTTTGGCTGCACAGTGAATGGCCATAAAAATGAAACCAGTAAGAATGTTGTAAAACGATGCGATTTTATCTCCAATTCCACCTCATTCTGATTGTTCTCAGCTTCCCGGTACATCATATGGAATATTATATGGTATTATGACGATGTACAATTTGTCCCGCAAACATTAGGTTCTCATATGGGTTTGAGAATGGAAAAATAAGAAAATTATGGGGAGTCAAAATGGGAAATGGCTGCAGTGGGAAGGGGTTAAAGGGATTCTATCATTAAAATCACATTTGTTTTCTCGATCACACGTAGGAATAGCCTTAAGAAAGTCTAATCTTCTCCTACCTTTAGATGTCTTCTCTGCGCCGCCGTTCGGTAGAAATCCTGTTTTTTTTTCGTATGCAAATGAGTTCTCTCGCAGCACTGGGGGCGGACCCAGCACTCAAACAGGACTAGGGGCGTCCCCAATGCTGCGAGAGAACTCTCTATCTTCTTCAGGAACGTCATCTCCCTGTGTCTTCTTCAGGAACTGGGTTCAAACTTCTAAGCCTCGGGCCTCTGTTAGAGCTGACTGCACCTGTCCGCGGCCACAAGAAAAATGGCCGCTTACACAGTATTGTAAGTGGCCATTTTCTTGTGGCCGGTGGGCATGCGCAGTTGGCTCTGCCCGAGGCCTAGAAGTTTGAACCCAGAAGCCGTTTCTGAAGAAGATGGAGGCGGTGCTGGAGAGTTCTGTGACAGCATTGGGGACGCCCCCAGTGCTGCGAGAGAACTCATTTGCATACAGACAAAAACCAGGATTTCTATCAAACGGCGGCGCGGAGAAGACATCTAAAGGTAGGAGAAGAATAGACTTTCTTAAGGCTATTCCTGCGTGTGATCGAGAAAAAAAGTGATTTTAATGATAGGATCCCTTTAAATATGGAATTCAGAGCCAGGTATACGGTGTCTTATAGAATAGACACGGCATTATTCAGAGCTATATACCAGGGTCAGATTACTCTGTACTAGATGTGCAATGTGTTGTCCGCCTCCCGTCACATCCACCTCTGCAGTTCCGGATTCTTGGCCCCATTAGCACCTTCTTGGAATGCTGCGACGGATTAAGCCGTGTATTACTTTTTATGGACCATCCTTATTTCCCACACAAGGAATCTTTCGGCCAACGACATAAACATGGGATTCCGTGAATTCCTCTGCAGATTTCTGGAGGTACCGGGTGGTATATTTATATATATAGAGTCCATTCATAGATGAAATGTGCGAGAATGGAGTGTGGCGTCATTTCCTCCCATCCCCGGCAGCGCCGTCCTTTCAGAGCACATTGCCAATAAATATTGTATGTTTTCTGCAGGAAGACTAAACTGTAATTCAATGCTCAGAAACCTGGTTATATCCTCGGCGCTGACGGATGAGACACACGGCAGACGGCAATGAGTTTTCTGGCCTATGACATTATACTGGAGCTAAATTGGGCCATCCTTTACTCGGCACAAAGTGACACAGGCCGCCAAAACGATTTTCTTCAATGCTCCGAGGAATTTTGTAAATTCTTGGAACATTAAAAAATCTACTCTATGCTTTTCAGGGACTCCAGTGACTCGGCTGCCGTACACCGCCGGGCCCTGAATGTGGACCCAACAAAGCATCTTAATCGGTCGCACCGTGCACGAAACGCTGGTCTTAATAAATCTCCCCCAGGGTCAGAATTGTGGCGTCATTTGCACCAAAATTTTTTAATCCATTGTGGGGTAAAAAGGTTTCCGAAAAGCAATAAATTGCGCCATTTTGAGGTCTGTTTTCCTGTGGGTATATACCTGGCTGCCTATAACATTAGCCTTACCTGTATGGCGCTGACAATGGCCGTGGCAGTCACGTGTTCTGGTCAGTCTCATAGACATTCAATGATGTTGAATGGAGTACTAGTGGGCATGCTCGATCGTACGGTCCCCTTTGCCTCCCATGCCGAGACTCTTGGCCAGAGCAGATAGGCTCACATGACCCCTGACCTCATAGGTCGCTGGATAGGGGTCGCTGCACCACCCACAAAAGTCCCTGACTCCTTACCAGTCTCCACTTTTGGGCATGGGAGAGAAAGTGAACCGTCCGTCAGGGATAGGTGGGAATGTCTTGTTTTACAATCGCCTCGGCTTCCCCCGAGCTTGCTATCATTCATGGACACCCCCGTTAAATGAGAAACGAATAACTGGATTATGAGTGGGTTTGATCTGTTCAGATCCAGTCCAGATTTCCTATTCCTAAAACCAGTCATGAGATCGGGACTTCTCGCACTATTGTAACCTCTAGTGCTGGGAGTCCCTGCCCTGTCCTGTATATAGTATGGGACTGCAGGGACTCCCTACTATTACAGGGAGCCCGGCTTTCCAGACTGGGATCAGGCTGGGAAATCCTGCGGATGAACGGATCGGGTTTTGCAGCCTAAACCAGAGTAAGTCACTTCCACCTATCCCCATAAGACAATAGCTGATAGGACATGTCGGCCCCCTAGGTGCCCCCCTATGTGCTAGAACGAGCCCTTCTCCAGTGTTCCCAGCTGTCTGGGGCGCTTGTTATACAACATCTCGGTTTCTTGTCTGCAGGCTTTGTGTTTGCAGACGACGCACTTTACTAGATTACAGACTGCCACCTAGTGGGGTGAAAAGTCCTGCAACGGACAAGGATCCGAAAATACACGACAGACTTACACTGGCGTCATTATATAGAGCATAAGGGGCGATAGTAACCTGTGACCGATGGGGCGCACGTACAGCACAAGGAGCCGCATAAGGAACACAAAAAAAATGCAAGTAAATTTTAATTTCAGAATTTAGAAGACAATTTTGTAAAACCTCCTTCTTATCTATAGGGAGCCTGTGTACAGTACTGTGCAAAAGTTTCAGGCAGGTGTGGATAAATACTGAAAAAGTAATGTTTTCAGACACAGAAGGGTTAATAGTTTATTTTTGTCAATTAACATAATGAAGAAAAGAAATGTAAATCCCATCAATATTCGGAGTGACCTTTGCCCTTTGGAGGAGGAGTCTTGGAAGTGACGATCCCTGATCTCAACATCATCCAGTCTGTCTGGGATGACATGAAGAGGCAGACGGATTGGAGGAAACCTTTACCCACTTTAGTGATGGAGGAGAGAGTCTGTCTTGGCCCTACTCCCAGATGATGCTATCAGGGTTTATGACAACCAGGCATTGATCTATAGGGATTGACCTTCCAATAGGTGGCGCTAGAGCAAACTTCCTCTTATTTGTATATTCCTTACTAAACGTGCACACGCTCCATGGAGATAAGGACCTGGATAGAAAAATCTACAACTGAATGGACTGCAGTGACCACAAAGCTGCAACGAAGACGTTATATTTTTCTTCTGTCTTATGTAGCAGAGCTGATTGTGTTGTGAGTTTACCTGCAGTCCCATGTAAGACCATACATCATACAGGTGCCAAATATTCATCTCAGCCCTTCTATACCTAAAAAACAAAAAGTGTGACCCCCATCTGTAGCAGTGCGGGGGCTGCCGTGTGCTGTCATCTCCCGGGCACCGCATGGTTATTGCTCCTGAACAACACGACGCAGGGCCTGAATGAATTAGGAGATGACAAGCTTGTCGCTAGTTAATTAGCAGGGGGCGCTGCGCCAGCCTCTGCCTTGACGGGTGCCACATCTGGAGGCAGCAGACGCAGCAGCCACACTGCAAGACGCTGACAACTGTTCTTCAAGTTCTGCCTTGTGGATGTATCACCCTAATAAGGCCGCTATATACTGTATATGGGGATTTCTGGTTTATTACAATTACAGTTTATTTAATCGGATCCCTCAACTATAAGTAACTTACTTTACCCCATTTCCATCCAGTCATGTGACCATATAGGTGACGATTCTTTTATCAAGCAGCAAGGCCTGCAAACGAAACGTCGCAGCACCACATGACCTGTTGGAAGCCAAGTGTCACTACAGCCACCTGCCCCCTTCCCTATTCCAGCACATCGGGACGATGCTGAGAGTTGCAGTGTACGCCGACTACCTCTAGCTCCTCCCTGCAAGACTACAGTGCTAACCACTGAGCCACCATGCTGCCCTATATACAGTGCTAACCACTGAGCCACCATGCTGCCCTATATACAGTGCTAACCACTGAGCCACCATGCTGCCCTATATACAGTGCTAACCACTGAGCCACCATGCTGCCCTATATACAGTGCTAACCACTGAGCCACCGTACTGCCCTATATAGAGTGCTAACCACTGAGCCACCATGCTGTTATATATACAGTGCTAACCACTGAGCCTCGGGGTGCCATATATACAGTGCTAACCACTGAGCAACCGTGCTGCCCTATATACAGTGCTAACCACTGAGCCACCGTGCTACCCTATATACAGTGCTAACCACTGAGCCACCATGCTGCCCTATATACAGTGCTAACCACTGAGCCACCATGCTGCCCTATATACAGTGCTAACCACTGGGCCACCATGCTTCCCTATATACACTGCTAACCACTGAGCCATCATGCTGCCCTATATACAGTGATAACTTTTATTCATCACCTGGTCTGTTTGCAGCAAAGTTACATTCAAGTGAAAAGCGGTGAGCTGCAATACCAAGCACAGCCACTATACAAAGTACGGCGCTGTGTTTAGGGCTGAGTGTCAGACCCCAGGCGATGTGATATTGATGACTATACTACAGCTCCATTCTCATAGGTTACTGCAGGGACCTGCATTCTCCTGATTAATGGGAGTCAGTGGGACCCCCGACCTTCAGACATTTGTCCCCTATGTTATGTATAGTTTTTCACAACATACTTGGTCCTCCAGAAAGAAATAAAAGGCCACTTACCTGCAGCTCCAGATAAGCTTCATTTTACACATCCTGTCTCCATTGCCAATATTAAAGGTAGAGTGCCCCTTTAAGATCTTGTCATCCCTGTCATTACGCTGAGCAAACGACTGTCCTGAAGAGGAAAAACTAAAATTATTCTTCGTGTAAGTTCACATGGAGGAATGAACATAAAATCAGCTCCCAATTCTGTTGTACCCCATAGGAGGCGGCTGAAGAAGGATCTGCAGCATTGGACACCCCACTAAATAATCCCAAGGTGGAAAACCAGAGGGTCAGAAAGTGGAAAGGACTTTGAGGTGGAGGCCCTCCTTACATTCTTCATTACTTTCCCTTATAAAATGCTCCTCACAGTCATGTAAGAACAACTTACAAGTTATGAGATAAAATATGCAGAGTCCTGGTGTAGAAGGTCTACAAGACTGGGACCTAGGTTAGGGTTGTCCCTTATGGTATGTCCTAAGATAACCCGACACCTTGTGCCAAAGGTGTACACAGCCAGGACCTTCTTTAGGAGTTGTCCATTATCCTATATGGTATGTGCTAAGATTCCCAAGATCTTGTGTCAAAGGTCTACACGTCTAGGACCTATGTTAAGGTTGTCCCTTATGGTATCTTCTAAGATATCCCGAGCCCTTGTCCCGGAGGTCTTCACATCTAGGACCTATGTTAGGACAGAGCTGTCCCTTATTGTATTTGCTAAGATATCCCGAGCCCCTGTCTATACAACTGGGACCTATGTTAGGGTTGTCCTTCATGGTATCTTCTAAGTCAAGCTATCCCGAGCCCTTGTCCCGAAGGTCTTCACATCTAGGACCTATGTTAGGACAGAGCTGTCCCTTACGGTATGTGCTACAATATCCCAAGCCCGTGTCCCGAAGGTCTACACATCTAGGAACTTTGTTAGGACACAGCTGTCCCTTATGGTATGTGCTAAGATATCCCGAGCCCGTGTCCCGAAGGTCTTCACATCTAGGACCTATGTTAGGGTTGTCCTTTATGGTATCTTCTAAGTCAAGGATATCCCGAACCCCTGTCCCGAAGGTCTTCACATCTAGGACCTATATTAGGACAGAGCTGTCCCTTACGGTATGTGCTACAATATCCCAAGCCCGTGTCCCGAAGGTCTACACATCTAGGAACTTTGTTAGGACACAGCTGTCCCTTATGGTATGTGCTAAGATATCCCGAGCCCGTGTCCCGAAGGTCTTCACATCTAGGACCTATGTTAGGGTTGTCCTTTATGGTATCTTCTAAGTCAAGGATATCCCGAACCCCTGTCCCGAAGGTCTTCACATCTAGGACCTATATTAGGACAGAGCTGTCCCTTACGGTATGTGCTACAATATCCAGAGCCCTTGTCCCGAAGGTCAATACAACTGGGACCTATGTTAGGGTTGTCCCTTACGGTATGTGCTAAGATATCCCGAGCCCTTGTCCTGCAGGTCTACACGTCTAGGAATGTTGTTAGGACAGAGCTGTCCCTTACGGTATGTGCTACAATATCCCGAGCCCTTGTCCTGAAGGTCTACACATCTGGACCTATGTTAGGGTTGTCCTTTATGGTATCTTCTAAGATATTCCGAGCCCTTGTCTCGTTCTACACGTCTAGGACCTACGTGACTAATATCTGCTACTGACTAAGGAGGGGATATTTGTTTTGAGCATTGTCCGTCTTGGGTCTAATCTTCATGGAACATTCAGCCCACAGACATTACAGAAGGACTACGACATCATTTCTCGTCTTGTCGAGAATCACCATGAAAGATAAGGATTAGCCGGAACATTCCACAGCCGGCCGTGTCATTCAATTAGCAATTAAAACACAGAATGGAAATTTCCCCAAAAAACAAAGAGACTTTTTGAAGATTCTAGAAATTCTTTACAATCGCAACGAAGGTTTTTCGAAATGTCAGCGTTTGTATTTATACCCGTTATTTCAGAATGGCGCCCAAAATCGTCCTCAAAACCTTTATTAGTCATTACAGGCCATTGATAACGGTCAGAGGGGTGCGGGCCCATCGCGCCTCCTCTCTGGTATAACACTGGGCCGCTCCCCCGCGGGTTATATAAGTAACTTCTATGGTATCACTCGTAACTCTGGACAGGGATTTGGACCTCACTGCGGGTAACACATCAGGTCACATCTTATCTAAGTGCTGCTGTAAGTGCCAAGTGACCGGAGCCAGAGAGACGCTAATGTACAGCAGGAATCAGGAAAGGCTGTAACAGGAGGATCAGGATGAGCAGAGTCTGGACAATCCAAAGTCGGAATGGTTATTATCCCAGTACTCACGTAGCGTGACATCACTGTGTGTATTATCCCTGTACTGTGACATCACTGTGTGTATCAGCCATACTGCAGACTGTTCACACTGCTGCAGACACTGACTACACTTTGTGACTCCTTATGTGGTGAGCAGTTTTGCATCGGAGCCAGGGCGCACATTGCAGGAAGACATAGTGTTTTGCAGTTCCAGCAAAGTTAAGTGTGTACAGTGGTAATACACTTGATAAAGGGGAAGCCCCGAAACGCAGTCCGCTGCATCGTGTATTTAGAACCATAATAAAAGAACGTGTTAAATCAACGGATTTGGAGCAAGCGCAGTTTTTTTCTCATCCATTGGTCTGATTGATATTTGATCACTGTGTGTACTATCTCTGTACTGTGACATCACTGTGTGTACTATCTCTGTACTGTGACATCACTGTGTGTATTATCTCTGTACTGTGACATCACTGTGTGTATTATCTCTGTACTGTGACATCACTGTGTGTACTATCCCTGTACTGTAACATCACTGTGTGTATTATCTCTGTACTGTGACATCACTGTGTGTATTATCTCTGTACTGTGACATCACTGTGTGTACTATCTCTGTACTGTGACATCACTGTGTGTATTATCTCTGTACTGTGACATCACTGTGTGTATTATCCTGTACTGTGACATCACTGTGTGTATTATCTCTGTACTGTGACATCACTGTGTGTACTATCCCTGTACTGTGACATCACTGTGTGTATTATCTCTGTACTGTGACATCTCTGTGTGTACTATCTCTGTACTGTGACATCACTGTGTGTACTATCTCTGTACTGTGACATCACTGTGTGTATTATCCTGTACTGTGACATCACTGTGTGTATTATCTCTGTACTGTGACATCACTGTGTGTATTATCCTGTACTGTGACATCACTGTGTGTATTATCTCTGTACTGTGACATCACTGTGTGTACTATCTCTGTACTGTGACATCACTGTGTGTACTATCTCTGTACTGTGACATCACTGTGTGTACTATCTCTGTACTGTGACATCACTGTGTGTACTATCTCTGTACTGTGACATCACTGTGTGTATTATCTCTGTACTGTGACATCACTGTGTGTACTATCTCTGTACTGTGACATCACTGTGTGTATTATCTCTGTACTGTGACATCACTGTGTGTATTATCCTGTACTGTGACATCACTGTGTGTATTATCTCTGTACTGTGACATCACTGTGTGTATTATCTCTGTACTGTGACATCACTGTGTGTATTATCTCTGTACTGTGACATCACTGTGTGTATTATCCCTGTACTGTGACATCACTGTGTGTATTATCTCTGTACTGTGACATCACTGTGTGTATTATCCTGTACTGTGACATCACTGTGTGTATTATCCTGTACTGTGACATCACTGTGTGTATTATCTCTGTACTGTGACATCACTGTGTGTATTATCTCTGTACTGTGACATCACTGTGTGTATTATCTCTGTACTGTGACATCACTGTGTGTATTATCTCTGTACTGTGACATCACTGTGTGTATTATCCTGTACTGTGACATCACTGTGTGTATTATCCTGTACTGTGACATCACTGTGTGTATTATCTCTGTACTGTGACATCACTGTGTGTATTATCCTGTACTGTGACATCACTGTGTGTATTATCTCTGTACTGTGACATCACTGTGTGTATTATCTCTGTACTGTGACATCACTGTGTGTATTATCCCTATAGTGTGACATCACTGTGTGTATTATCCTGTACTGTGACATCACTGTGTGTATTATCTCTGTACTGTGACATCACTGTGTGTATTATCTCTGTACTGTGACATCACTGTGTGTATTATCTCTGTACTGTGACGTCACTGCGTGTACAGTCTCTGTACTGTGACGTCACTGCGTGTACTGTCTCTGTACTGTGACGTCACTGCGTGTACTGTCTCTGTACTGTGACGTCACTGTGTGTACTATCTCTTTAAATATGACACATTCCCTTTAGGGATCATTCCTAATACCTTGAGCAGTGACTGTAACCCTTTCCATCCCCTTATATACACTATAATACAATCTCATCCTCTCCACACTCGGCCGCCATCTTGCTCCTCCTCACACGCACGGACTACAGTTACCAGAATGCTTACCATCACGTGATCTCATGCTATAACGTCACTTCCGCTCGGTGGTTTCCTGCTAGTGAACCCAGCTGGAGACAAGATGGCGGTGTCCGGGGAACCTGTCAGGCTGGAGAGAGGTGAGATTGGAGGAGGGGGCGCTGTGCGGGGCAGGGAGGGGGAGGTGCACGCTCGGGCCTCGGCCATAGACATCACTATGGTGATCGGCGATGGGCGGGTGGTGTGAGGGGAGATCACAGCTGTCACCGGGCAGGTTATCTACGGCAGGTCGGTGCCCTGAGGCCGGGCTGTGCTGGAGCAATGGAGAGGGGAACCTGAAATGTTACTGAGGAGGAGCAGCTGCCACCTGTCAGGGAGGAGGAGTCACTAACGCCTGTCACCTGTCATGGAGGAGGAGCCAATAACCCCTGTCATGGAGGAGGAGTCACTAACCCTGATACTTGTCAGGGAGGAGGAGTCACTAACCCTGATACCTGTCAGGGAGGAGGAGTCACTAACCCTGATACTTGTCAGGGAGGAGGAGTCACTAACCCTGATACCTGTCAGGGAGGAGGAGTCACTAACCCTGATACCTGTCAGGGAGGAGGAGTCACTAACCCTGATACCTGTCATGGAGAAGGAGTCACTAACCCTGATACTTGTCAGGGAGGAGGAGTCACTAACCCTGATACCTGTCAGGGAGGAGGAGTCACTAACCCTGATACCTGTCAGGGAGGAGGAGTCACTAACCCTGATACCTGTCAGGGAGGAGGAGTCACTAACCCTGATACCTGTCAGGGAGGAGGAGTCACTAACCCTGATACCTGTCAGGGAGGAGGAGTCACTAACCCTGATACCTGTCAGGGAGGAGGAGTCACTAACCCTGATACCTGTCAGGGAGGAGGAGTCACTAACCCTGATACCTGTCAGGGAGGAGGAGTCACTAACCCTGATACCTGTCAGGGAGGAGGAGTCACTAACCCTGATACCTGTCAGGGAGGAGGAGTCACTAACCCTGATACCTGTCAGGGAGGAGGAGTCACTAACCCTGATACCTGTCAGGGAGGAGGAGTCACTAACCCTGATACTTGTCAGGGAGGAGGAGTCACTAACCCTGATACCTGTCAGGGAGGAGGAGTCACTAACCCTGATACCTGTCAGGGAGGAGGAGTCACTAACCCTGATACCTGTCATGGAGAAGGAGTCACTAACCCTGATACTTGTCAGGGAGGAGGAGTCACTAACCCTGATACCTGTCAGGGAGGAGGAGTCACTAACCCTGATACCTGTCAGGGAGGAGGAGTCACTAACCCTGATACCTGTCAGGGAGGAGGAGTCACTAACCCTGATACCTGTCAGGGAGGAGGAGTCACTAACCCTGATACCTGTCAGGGAGGAGGAGTCACTAACCCTGATACCTGTCAGGGAGGAGGAGTCACTAACCCTGATACCTGTCAGGGAGGAGGAGTCACTAACCCTGATACCTGTCAGGGAGGAGGAGTCACTAACCCTGATACTTGTCAGGGAGGAGGAGTCACTAACCCTGATACCTGTCAGGGAGGAGGAGTCACTAACCCTGATACCTGTCAGGGAGGAGGAGTCACTAACCCTGATACCTGTCAGGGAGGAGGAGTCAATTACCCTGATACCTGTCAGGGAGGAGGAGTCAATTACCCTGATACCTGTCAGGGAGGAGGAGTCACTAACCCTGATACCTGTCAGGGAGGAGTCAATTACCCTGATACCTGTCAGGGAGGAGGAGTCACTAACCCCTGTCACCTGTCAGGGAGGAGGAGTCACTAACCCTGATACCTGTCAGGGAGGAGGAGTCACTAACCCTGATACCTGTCAGGGAGGAGGAGTCACTAACCCTGATACCTGTCATGGAGAAGGAGTCACTAACCCTGATACCTGTCAGGGAGGAGGAGTCACTAACCCCTGACACCTGCCGCTGATGTCATGGGGTTCGGTCAGGGCGTGGCCTTGTTTCGTGGCTTCAGTGGAGATTCAGATGCAGTGAGTGAATGACGAATCCCATCCACACATTGCAGAACAATGTACGCAGCAGAGACGCTGTGATCTCCAGAGTCATTGTGGTTTTGGAAATTGCAGCAGGTCAATTCTACCTACAGAAACGCCGGCGGTTTCTGGGGCAATACGGAGGCTCAGTGGTTAGCACTGCAGCTTTACAGCGCTGGAGTCCTGGGCTCAAATCCTGCCAGGAACAACATCTGCAAGGAGTTTGTATGTTCTCCCCGAGTTTGCCTGAATTTCCTACCATTCTACAAAGACATACTGATCGGGAAAATCCCTGATCCCTGTATGGGGGGAAAAACAAAGAACCGCCGGCGCTTTCCCTATAGATGGAAGCAGAAAGGCCGCAGAGGAAACTTCAACAGACTTATGAAAAGCGCCACGGGGAAAGTTTTTGCTGCGGCCTCTGCGTGCTCCTATACCGGTGAACGGGCGCTGATCGGCATGAACTCTGCCAGCTCGGTATATCGGCTGCTGAGAATAGAGGAGCGGTCCTGGGCGGCATCTCCCACCAATCTGATATTCCTGACTCTCCTAGCAGATCGCACTGCGCTTATTTCCACATTCCCTTCTGCGGACTTTCTTCCCTTATTATACAGAACCCGCCGGCGTTTCCATGGGTCCGATTCACACGCTGCATGCTCCAGGTAGGTCGGTGTTATTTTAGATTGCCGTTTTCCAGCTGCAGATTTTCTCTGTCCTGTGGAGGGATTAGCCAGGATTAGACATTCACTTTGCAAGGCCGGGGCTGCACGGGACGGGAACGCTGCAATCGTGGCATTTTACAGTCCAAGTAAAATGGATAGGATTCTAGCGAATCCCATGCCCATCGAGCGGTGAAAACAGAGGTGCAGACACGCCGCAATTTCCAAAGCAGGCGGTTACCTACGGAAATGCCGGCGGTTTTCCCATAGATATAATTGAAACCGAAACTCCGCGGAGGAAAACTCTGCAAATTTTCAGTCTAAGGGGACATTCACATGACGTAACGCGGCGTTGATTCTGACACGTCAACTCATGTCAGAATCAGCGCTGCAAAACAGAATCCCGTTGACTTCAATGGATTCCGTTTAGGGTGTAACACATGGAAATGAATGGGTTAAAAAGCCTCCCATTGATTTCAATGTGTAGCGCACATAAGACGGAACCCACTGAAGTCAATGGGATTCGGTTTTGCAGCGCTGATTCTGACACGAGTTGATGTGTCAGACTCAATGTCGCGTTACATCGTGTGAATGCCCCCTAGAGTGCTACGGGAAGAACCGCGATGCCGCCATGGTTTTTCCTGCACTGCTTTTTTGCTGCGGGACATCCCGTGGAGCCTAAAACAGTGAAACGCTGCATTTTCATAACATGCCGTCCACATTGCAGAAATGCCGCTTTTGTTTCGGATTTTGTTGCATTTTTGAGCCATCGTCACGAGTGGGGTAACAGAAGGGAAACATCTGCAAGGCTTCCTTTATATTTTCTATTCCTTTTTAATTCTCTTCTGCCTTTGACTAAAAAATAAAAAAAATAAAGCAAAACCTGCAACAACAACAAAAAAAAAAAAGCTGCTTTTCTGCAATGTGGGGTGTGAGCCTTAAAGGGAATGTCCTGGAAAACAGAGCCCGGGGAAGGTGGAAAAAAAAAAAAACATACTCTCCTGTCCCATCGCTCAGGTCTGTTCTCTGTTCCACCAGTCGTCCTGGCCGGATATAACGAGAGGATTGTGGACATGGCTCACAAATGTCACCTGTGACCTCCTGGATCCTTTCCTTAGGCCACAGAAGCTGCTGATTGGCCTCAGTGGTCACGTGTGGTGGGAAAAAGCTGCCGGATCTTGCAGCGATGGGGGACACCTTCCCCGATTTCTGGGCAAAAAAAAGTCTGTACGGGGCAACACGGTGGCTCAGTGGTTAGCACTGCAGCCCTGGAGACCTGGGTTCGAATCCCACCAGGAACAACCACTGCAAGAAGTTTGTATGTTCTCCCTGTGTTTTCCTGGATTTCCTCCCATTCTACAGATGGGGTTCACAATCTACATAAAAAGTTTGTAAATTTTGGACAAACCCTTTAAAGAAGTAGGAACTGGTGACAATGTTTGGTGTAATTTGGGGTGTTCATGGGATGAAGAATTCGCCCTAATTTCTATCTGGGAGCCTTTTATATGTGATTTTTCCGTCTATGGACATTGCATATTCCTGCAGATGACCGGTGAGATTGTGCCCCAGTGATGCCGATCAGTGACCCGTGCGCCCTGATTACGATCAGGCCTTTCCCTCGGACCAGTCCTCAGACTTTAGTGGCTGATCCTAAAGAGATTTAATCCCTGACAATCCCTTTAAGTGGGTTTTACAGGATTTGTTTTAGAATAGGCCATCAATATCTGATGGAGGGGCGTTATCGAGCCCCCGCACCGATCAGCTGGTCAGTACTGTACAGTATACGGCTCCGTACATTGTATAATGGCCTCTGTACAGTATACGGCTCCGTACATTGTATAATGGCCTCTGTACAGTATACGGCTCCGTACATTGTATAATGGCCTCTGTACAGTATACGGCTCCGTACATTGTATAGCTCAGATCTAATAGTTCGGCTGTCCGCCTCTTTTTCCAGCTCCATGTTGGGGAGACCCTACTAGGAACCTCTAAATCACTAGATGGGGGGTCCTGAGCGCTTATTGATCAGGGAGCCGTAGTGCACATATATGAGTCCGGTGCTCCATGTGTCCTATAACAGTGAGCGGAGCCCCGGGGACACATGGGATGTACTGGTCCCTACAAACAGGAGATTTGGGGACCCCTGTTCTTGTAGTCTTTGAAAAGCATACCAATCCTAATACTGATGGGGTCGCTGGGCCAGTTTTGCATTGTGTCCCTTTAAAAGCTTTCCTTGCGTTGGCGCCGTTTGGGTCCTGTCACTGCATAATAGCAATACCTGGATGTGTGCGGCTGCGGTGCCCCGCACAATGGTGTATACATCAGACTACAGTCCCTGCACAATGGTGTATACATCAGACTACAGTCCCCGCACGGTGGCATCACCTGGATGTGTGCGGCTGCGGTGCCCCGCACAATGGTGTATACATCAGACTACAGTCCCTGCACAATGGTGTATACGTCAGACTCCAGTCCCCGCACAGTGGCATCACCTGGATGTGTCTGGCTGCGGTGCCCCGCACAATGGTGTATACATCAGACTACAGTCCCTGCACAATGGTGTATACGTCAGACTACAGTCCCTGCACAATGGTGTATACATCAGACTACAGTCCCCGCACGGTGGCATCACCTGGATGTGTGCGGCTGCGGTGCCCTGCACAATGGTGTATACATCAGACTACAGTCCCTGCACAATGGTGTATACGTCAGACTACAGTCCCTGCACAATGGTGTATACATCAGACTACAGTCCCCGCACGGTGGCATCACCTGGATGTGTGCGGCTGCGGTGCCCTGCACAATGGTGTATACATCAGACTACAGTCCCTGCACAATGGTGTATACGTCAGACTACAGTCCCTGCACAATGGTGTATACATCAGACTACAGTCCCCGCACGGTGGCATCACCTGGATGTGTGCGGCTGCGGTGCCCTGCACAATGGTGTATACATCAGACTACAGTCCCTGCACAATGGTGTATACATCAGACTACAGTCCCTGCACAATGGTGTATACGTCAGACTACAGTCCCTGCACAATGGTGTATACATCAGACTACAGTCCCTGCACAATGGTGTATACATCAGACTACAGTCCCTGCACAATGGTGTATACATCAGACTACAGTCCCCGCACGGTGGCATCACCTGGATGTGTGCGGCTGCGGTGCCCTGCACAATGGTGTATACATCAGACTACAGTCCCTGCACAATGGTGTATACGTCAGACTACAGTCCCTGCACAATGGTGTATACGTCAGACTACAGTCCCTGCACAATGGTGTATACATCAGACTACAGTCCCCGCACGGTGGCATCACCTGGATGTGTGCGGCTGCGGTGCCCTGCACAATGGTGTATACATCAGACTACAGTCCCTGCACAATGGTGTATACGTCAGACTACAGTCCCTGCACAATGGTGTATACATCAGACTACAGTCCCTGCACAATGGTGTATACATCAGACTACAGTCCCTGCACAATGGTGTATACATCAGACTACAGTCCCCGCACGGTGGCATCACCTGGATGTGTGCGGCTGCGGTGCCCTGCACAATGGTGTATACATCAGACTACAGTCCCTGCACGGTGGCATCACCTGGATGGGTCCCTCCCCCTCCCTATTCCTGTGATCATTGGACCCTGCGGTGTATCGGCCATCACGTTACAAGACGAGGATATCTCTATAATTTAGTAATAATGTCTTTTTCTTCCTCAGATATCTCAAGGGCCATTGAGCTGCTGGAGAAGCTGCAGAGGAGCGGAGAAGTCCCGCCACACAAACTCCACGCGTTGCAGAGAGTCCTGCAGAGTGATTTCTGTACTGCCGTGAGAGAGGTGAGATCTCAAGACGTCTTTAAGTGGTCGCTCAGGTGTAGAAATACAAACAGCGCCCCTTCTGTCCACAGGCTGTGTCAGTGCTGTCACATTCATCAGTCACATAGTGCAGCAGCAGCTCAGCCCCATCCAAGTGAATGGGGCTGAGCCGCAATACGAAGCAGAGTCCCTACAATATGTGCAGCGCTGTGCTTGGTATTCAGTAGGATACTGCAGCCCTCTATCATAGGCCGTGTCCTGGGGGTCAGACCCCCCCACCATTCACATACTGATGACCTATCCTAAGCTTATACCTGGTATTACAGCTCAGGCCTGTTCTCTTATGGCTCAGCCCCATAAGCTGTAATAGCAGGCACAGCCTCTTCAGTCAGCTGATCAGTGAGGGTGCCAAAAATCAGACCCCAGCAGACCTGATACTGACGGGTTACCCTAAGACTGTCAGTTTAATGTTATTGGGGTCACCGGCGAGCCCTCTATTGCTAAAAGGTTCTTTCTTCCAGGTCTATGAACACGTGTATGAGACCGTAGACATCAACAGCAGCCCCGAAGTGAGAGCCAACGCCACCGCCAAGGTAAGAGAGACGCCGCCGTTGTAGAGGAGTCTGATTCCTCCATGAACCCCTTAAAGGGGATAACGTTGAGATTGCTGGGGGGCGAACCACTCGCCTAAGTGATGCGGAAACTTCCGTCCCCCTTTCCAAATAGAGCGATAGTCAGGTAGCCAAAGTTCATTGCTCTCTCACTGAATGTAATGAAGAGATAGTCACAGCTCCATTAACAAATCTGTCTTAGGCTAGGTTCACACTGCTGTTATCTATTGTCCGTTGCTCTTATCTGTCACAGGATGAGAGCGACGGAGATGAAATGGCAGCCCTGGTCCTCATTTAGTCGGGGTATACGGGGCCGCTGCGTCTATATACCAATGCTAAGACCATTAGCTGTAATACCGTTACATGTCCACTAGGTGGCAGTATGGTACCTGGTTATCCTCTCTCTGTATATCCATTGGTTATAGATCATGTGATTGTTTGTCTAGGAGAGAAGAGACTTTACAGACACGTCTATTTAACCCTTTAGATGGCAGACCTCTTTAGTTTGACGTTTAAGCGGCCTCGGTAAATTCCTCTTGCAGCGACATCGCTTTGTTTCTGGCGTAGTCGGTGTCACTTCGGTCTCGTCTGCGGCGATTCATGCGAAGGTTTCCACTTTTCTAGGCCACAGTCGCTGCTTTTGCCGCCAGCGAAGGACATTCTCACCCTCGGGTTGTCGAACTCCCCAAAACAGAAGAAGGACTTGGATTCAACATAATGGGAGGAAAAGAGCAAAACTCCCCCATCTATATTTCCCGTATTATACCTGGTGGGATAGCGGATAGGCACGGAGGCCTGAAGCGCGGAGACCAGCTGCTGTCTGTCAATGGAGTGGTGAGGAATCGGATTATCATCTTAATGTAAATCGCAGTAAGGCTGAGTGCGCACGCCGAGGGGGGACGGATTTCATCACTGGCTCGTCTCCTATTGACTTTAATGGGGTTTCTCTTCCGCTCCTTTCTGATGCTATTGGACCAGAACGGTTCGGATCATTAGACCCCCATCGGGAGACACTCGGCCTGCGCACCCCGTCGTGTACATGAAGCCTAAGGATGATTGCACAAGTATATCGGTGTTTAAAGGGATCCTATCACTGCATACCCTTTTTTTCTGACTAACACGTAGGAATAGCCTTAAGAAAGTCTATTCTTCTCCTACCTTTAGATGTCTTCTCCGTGCCGCCATTCGGTAGAAATCCAGGTTTTCTTCAGTATGCAAATGAGTTGTCTTGCAGCACTGGGGGCGGTCCTCAGCGCTCAAACAGCACTGGGGGCGTCCCCAATACTGCGAGGCAACTCTCCAGCGCCGCCTCCATCTTCTTCTCCCTGTGTCGTCTTCCATTCTGGGTTTCAATCTTCTAGGCCTCGGGCAGAGCGACAGCTAACTGTGTAAGCGGCCATTTTCTTGTGGCCCAGGCATGCGCAGTTATCTGTGCAGGAACTTGTGCCATTGCAGCTTTAAAGGGATTCTACCATTAAACTACTTTTTTTTCTAATTACCACGTCGGAGTAGCCTTAAGTAAAGCTATTCGTCTCCTACCTTTAGACGTGGTCTCCGCCGCTCCGTTCTGTAGAAATACCGGTTTTAACCGGGATGCAAATGAGCTCTCCGCAGCAATGAGGGCGGGCCCCAGCGCTGAAAGGCCAATGAGCGCGTCCCCATTGCTACCCGAGAGCTCTTTCCTGCGCCACCTCCTTCTTCTGCAGCAACTCCGCCTCTTCTGGCTCCTCTTGCTCTTGTAGTTCTATACAGGAGCATAGAGAGGCCACCCCAAAATGGCCGGCTGGCGGCCATTTTTGGGTAGCCGCTCTTGCAGTTCAATACAGGAGCTGGCCGGCGGCCATTTTGGGGTGGCCTCTCTATGCTCCTGTATAGAATTACAAGAGCAAGAGGAGCCAGAAGAGGCGGAGTTGCTGCAGAAGAAGGAGGCGGCGCAGGAAAGAGCTCTGGGCCGCAATGGGGACGCGCTCATCGGTGTTTCAGCGCTGGGGCCCGCCCTCATTGCTGCGGAGAGCTCATTTGCATCCCGGTTAAAACCGGTATTTCTACGGAACGGCGCGGAGGAGACCACGTCTAAAGGTAGGAGACGAATAGCCTTTCTTAAGGCTATTCCGACGTGTTCATTAGAAAAAAAGTAGTTTAATGGTAGAATCCCTTTAAGATATTCAGCTTGTAGCATTTTCTCAGCGCGGTTCGTTGACTCTGAGTCCGATGCTATGGTCACATACAGCAGACGTGGTGCAGGGATTTCTGCAGCGGTCTCATGCATAAGATTGGGATTTATGCTGGTAAATCGATGGCCGATCTTGTTTTGCCGGAATACCCCTTTAATATAACTCTAGCGCTGTATTGTGTGGCCTATCTTGTATTATTTTGTCTCCCGCACAGAGCGTGGAAGGCGAACATCACGAGAAAGCTGTCGAGCTCCTGAAAGCCGCCCAAGGCAAGGTAAAGCTGGTGGTCCGATACACCCCGCGCGTCCTGGAAGAGATGGAGTCCCGCTTCGAAAAAATGAGATCGGCAA
Source organism: Leptodactylus fuscus (assembly GCF_031893055.1). Classification (NCBI taxonomy): domain Eukaryota; kingdom Metazoa; phylum Chordata; class Amphibia; order Anura; family Leptodactylidae; genus Leptodactylus; species Leptodactylus fuscus. Next base: position 5,116,859 of record NC_134271.1, on the reverse strand, counting down.
AACGCCGGCAGCAAAACTAGGGGCGAGCCAGACACAAACTGTTCTGTATCACTGTAGAAGAAACGACGTTCCCCTGAGAACTCCAGACACGGCGCACGTTCTAGATTCAGAGCCGCAGCAGCCGGGAATCCAGAACCCTACAGATGCTACACGAAGGTTCTCACGTTTACAGGGCAGTTTTTTAATTACCCTCATTTTTTTAAAGTCAAACAACGTAAAAAACAACAACAAAAAAAAAGGCGTTTTTAATATGGTGATGTAAGTAGACATTTGTAAACTTGGTGTTTTCCTAATGTATTCTGCAACCAATCCTGTTCGGGGAGGGGGCACGTGAGGGGCTAGTGGGTGCCAAAACGGAGGGCGCGCTGTGCTGTTAAAGGGGTTTTGCAGGGACTGTTTATTCCTATGGGTTCTGTTTGGGTCGAACCTCAGGTTTCCCATCTGGTTCCAACCCTGGATTTGCCCTCTCCTCGCTCCCGTGTCTTCACAGCCCCTATAGTACAAGTAACGTCTTGTGAACATGGGAGAGGAAAGGCAGAGACGGAGCGAGTTCTGGTTCCGATCATGAGATCCGCTCGGGAACCCGAAGTGTGATCCAAGTAGAATCCGGGGAAAGCGTCACTGGATATCCCCTACCATACAGGCAGCCATGACAGAGAACATTCCACGGTGATCTCCCGGGGGTTGTAGGTCACACATGTAGAGATCCTTACACACAGGCCCATACATGATCATTACATGTGGTGCTTTCCAGATCCCTGGTTACATGGCCACCTCATTTTTGTGGGGTAAGCCGCTCCCTGCACTGATTCCGGCACGGTTGGTATTTTTCCTCTGGCCCCCACCATTCCTGAGCAATCGGTGCTGTCAGTTTTGCACCCGACATTCTAATTGGACTCTACTGTCAAATGGGCGGTCCTGGGCTGCAACAGATTGGTTTGGGACCGCCCACCTGACAGTGGAGAGCCTGATCAGCATATTGAGTACTGAAACGGCAAACATTTCCAATTGTGCTGGAATTAGTGGAAAGGGGCCAAGAGGGGGGAGGGGGTGACAGGTCCTCATATTACTGATCTGGCCTCAGATTATGAGGTTTCCATGACTGAGGCCCCCGCCAATCAGGAAAATGGGGGTCCGATGTATTAATATATGCCAGAGAGAGCCAAGTGCTGCAAGTGTCTGGTCCTCTTCTGCTGCATAGAAGGCCAGGACAGGGGACCCCCTTATGTAATCGGGGGGCTTCCTGCAGTCGGCCCTTGTGGTGTAGACCTATAGGGCCGCCCCTGTGCCCCTCCCCATATTGTGTAATCTGGTCGTGATCAGAACTTAGAGGAAAGTCTAAGCGTTTCAAAGACACATTGTATTTCTTAGGGGGGTCGAAACCTTGTAGTCCCCGAGCGATTCGGCGCTCCCTGGTCACATGACACGAGCCGTCGTCCTATCATTACAATCTACTTACAGCGTGTGAATGTAGCAGAGCTCGGATTGTACAAAAAGTGTCCTCTGCTCTCCCTGTAGGGGGCGGCACAAGGACATAACATTTAGATTCGCCCCTAGAAAGGATCTTCATCATCCCGTTCTCATCGTTGTTCGCGTTTTGGCCGTGGCTCGGGTACACGCCCTTCTCGACTTAGAAAGCGAGTCTAATAAAAAATTCTTGGAATATTAAAGAAACTATAAAAGTGAATCACAGTCCATCCCGATATTAAAGCAGGTGGAGCAGGAATAAAGGAGGCGCCGGCTCTTGTGCAGGAGGAATACTCTGCAGACTGGGAGCAGGGGATAGATGTTATAAAAGGGAGGTCCAATAGAAGAGCTGCCAATTCTACCCCAGATAGGAAGACGTCATTAGACACGTGATATTTGCATAAAGTGTAATAATCATAGAAGCAGTTCCCCATTCTGGCCAGTAGATGGCGGCCTCGTGTCACGCTGAGTTTTTCACGATCTTTCTATCCACGTTCAACACTCGATACAGAAATTCATCGTTTTATATCAGATATTATATGCAAAGTGTTCATTACTTTATTTGTAAGTCAATCGATTTTTTTCTTTGTTTGAAGCCTCTCTGTAAGTAGAATCAGCCGATCCTGTAAGAATATTCACCAGGGACGCCGCGTGGTCAGTGCTCGTCCCTATATATATACTGTATGTATACTGTGCACCGTTCTACGTTTAGCCTCTCATTGACTTGTATGTATACTTTTGGTTGGATTCTACCCCATTGAACACATTGGGGAAAAGGTATCCTTCCCTCCTGCACCCGTTTTTGGCCTAGAGGGATGATATTACGTTGCACCTTTGGACCCAGGCCCTTTCTTGTGCACCAAACCTGCAGGCCGAAGCAGGGACCCCCAACGTAGATTTCTATTATGGTGCCGGGACGTCCTACAGGTCTAGACCAGTCGTAATACATTTGCCCCAAAATATATATATACACATACATACAGCTCTTTTGTCTGCTGCAGCGGTTGGGAACGTACGGCTCTCCAGCTTTTGCAAAACTACAACTCCCAGCATGCATACTTTCCCTGCTGTTCTTGGAACTCCCATGGAAGTGAATGGAGCATGCTGGGAGTTGTAGTTTCACAGCAACTGGAGAGCCGAAGGTTTTCGACCCCTGGACTACTGCATTAAAGGGATTGTCCATGCCTATTACTGCAATACTACAACTCCCAGCATGCTCCCTTCTGTGGCAGTTCCATGTTGTGGTTTCCCCGCAGTGCCGCAGGTTGCTGATCCTTGTATTAAGGAATACTGAGACCCCGCTTTGAACAGCCCCAAATACAGCAAATGCGTCCATAGCCCCCTTCACCTGCCCTTTTACATGGTATATCCCTTTCCATAGAATAGCAGTTTCGTACAGAGACCTCTGTCCTGCTTTCTGTAACATTGGAGCCTGTAGGTCAGGGGTAAGGAACCTTTGGCTCTCCAGCTGCTGTGAAACTACAACTCCCAGCATGCTCTATTCACTTCCATGGGAGTTCCCAGAACAGCAGAGCGAGTATGCATGCTGGGAGTTGTAGTTTTGCAACAGCTGGAGAGCCGTACGTTCCCTACCCCTGCTGTAGGTCATAGAGCGAGACCCTGGTTTATTTCATAGGTCAATCAATATAAAAATGACTCCTTTTAATAAATGGAAAAATCTCTAGAATAATTGTGATTTTTCTGTCTGGGTGTAATGCCCTTTCATGACCAGAAGGTGGCAGCAGTGTTTCCTTGTACTACTCGGTGCTATTATTTTGCCTTGTGTTCCCGTATAATGATATCACATGTGTTATTGGTATTACAGGAGCGGCAGAATCATTCCATAGGTATTGTTAGGTCACACTATTAACATATCCAATCTCTTCTACAAGTCTTAAAGGGGCGGGCACATCACAGCTGCCTTGGCCATCATCCGGTCGCCTCCAGTCCGGCTTCTGGGACCACAAATGACCTGATTGGATTGGATTTTCATAAGATAGATAGGACAGATCAAGTCTATCAGACAGGGAACGGCCTCTATTTTGGCACACAGAAGGGTCTTGGACACCATGGACGGCCCACATTCATGAGCGAGGTGCAGAAAGGGGGATAGGGTGCACCTATGGGGTAAGAAAAGGGCCTTCTGCCCAATGTGCACCACAATATACCAGAAAACTTGCTGCTTATACATCTCACTTTTTGCTAAATCCGCTCAAAATCTGCAACAAAAAACCCAGCTTTTCTAAACCCTCTGGCCACATCTCGGCCACGTTATTGTACAGCGCCTATAAGTCCTGTTTTTCTCTGCGGCCACCAGTAGGGGGAGCTCTGAGCATACTCTGTGATTATGAAGGTCAATGTATCTGTAGAATCGATGGAGCTCCCTCTAGTGGCAGCTGCAGGCAGGTGGAATTTTATCATTTACTTTTTGTCTTTGGGGGTTCGGAGCTTAAAATAAAAGCCGACAACCCCGTAGCAAACGATCGGTCTTAAACCGAGACAAAGCTTGCAACACTCAGAATATTGGACAGAATTCGGGGAACAGTCGGTCCACATTATGTATTCAGATTCCGGTGCACGACAACCCCGAAGGATCGACACCTTTGATACAAACAATCATTTGTAACTTTTTTGTAAGATTTCTAGATTTCCCTCTAAGCTTTCTGAAGGGGTTTTCTTCGCACGGACCCACAATGTCTTCGGCAGGGGGTGCAGGTTAGTCCCGGTGAATCTTCTGCCTAGTGCTCGAAGGTTGCGTGGTGTGTATATGTGTGTAGCGGAGAGGCCTGTGTTCGTAGTGCCGCCGGTATCTTGGCGCTTCCTATGTAACGTGGGACACGCGGGACGCCGGTTGTTTTTTATTATTTAAGCGGTTTCAGTTCTGCAGATTTATAAATATATTGCATTTTTTGTTGTTGTACGGACACCAATGTGATTGTACGTGTCAGCATTTGTATGTGCTAAACATTAGAATAAATATGTGATCATTGAAGTATCCGTGATTACCGTGTGTTTGTAAGGTTATTCACACACGCACAACATCTCTCCACTCTCTTATTTGTTTCAATGGAGGTCGGAGCTTTTCTTTAGGCAGATTCCGCCTTGCGAAGTCCATTGGAATGAATGTGAGACGTAAAAATCACGATGTGGTCGCCCCTTAGAATGAACAGGAGAGTTAGGAGGTGTTTGATTTTGAGACAACGCACCCTACATGAACCATGATGGCGCATATGCACTGCACCCTATTTCTTAAAGGGACTTATAACGCCATCGTATTCCGCAGCGCGTTACGGATATCGACACTGTCCCAAGCAGGACGCACATGTAATACACAAACCAAGTACAAGATGGTGGCACAGAAGGCCCTGTGCACAAGAGCTTACAATCTGTCAGAGATTATAGACATAACTAGCTCCGTTACAGGGTTGCAAAGGAGAATGTTGCAGCCTGTTTTATAGTAAAAGGGAAGTTACATAGGTTAACCAAGTCTATTATAAACATGGCCAACAAACTCCCCCAGGCGCGATGGCAAAAGAAAATGGAAGTTACCCTTTGAGTGGTGGAAGTTTGTCTCAAATCCTTGCTCAGCCTCATCAGAAAAGATCGGATCCCGATTCGCGATCGGCGGGAAAATGATCGGAAGTCGGATTTTGAAACGTCAAGATCGGCTCAACCCTAAAAGTGACACTTCCCATAGAAAAGCATTGATTAGGGTTGAGCGATTGGGATCGGCTGGAAAATGATCGGAAGTCAGATTTTGAAATCGATCCTGAAATCTCAAGATCGGCTCAACCCTACTGACAAGTCGACTAGTGAAGTCACAAATCAATCTCTGACTACACAATAATCATCCCAGGAGCAAAATATCGTACTTAAAGGGATTGTGCGACATTATATCCCTTGGTCACATGGCCATGCTGCAGCTCAGTCCCATTCAATTTAAGGAGGTGAAGATGTGGCATTGTCATGTGACCAACAGACATGATGTCACTTCCTGAGAAGAACAAAGCAGCCATGTTTTTGGAGTCTTGCAAACCCCTTTAATATTGCAGAACAATTCCCTAGATGACTGACGGACAAGGTCCCTGTCTCGAGGAATCGCCAGTCCTTCTGGAGAATGACCATAACCTGGAGTATAAGTGGAGTCCTGCGAGCAGCTCAGCCCCTCTCATCTTGTGATTTCCCAGGTGACCTGCACACTCCTCTCCTGAAATACTCTGTGCTGCTGGGGACCCTACTCCTTCCAGTATGTAACTCTCTGACTACAGATGAGCAAACTGGTTTGTAATGAATCTTCCATCAATCTCAGGTTCAGCCCAACCTCAAATTTTTTGGCTTTGCAGACCCCAAAGTCTAATAAACAGAGGCCTAGGGAAATGTATATTCCTCTTCTGAAATACTCTGTGCCCCTGTGGATCCTGCTCCTCCCACTATGAAAGACAGACCATGCACATGAGAGATTTTTCTGCAAATAACTGGTATATCAAATCTATTTTAGCAAAATCTGTTAATGTGTGCGAGCTCTACAGACGGAGTCACTGAGCAGGTTTGGGGTGTTGTCCACGTGATCATTGTTTTATTGTGCGAGGAAATCAGGGACATTACAGTTACATTATCACTCAGAGATAAAGCCGCCATTGTCACAAACAAAGGGATGTGGAATTTGCTTATGTTTACAGAGCACTGATAGCGAAAGGGTTAATGAGCCTTATCCCAAATAATCTGGTGGGATAAAGGGCAGAATGGGGTTAGGCTGCTGCACCCATCTCAGCTCCGGGGCCAGAGAGGAGGGTAAGGGGGTCTGATACTCCAAGACTCAGGTCAAGTAAACAAAACAAAAGCCCTGGAGAATCTCAGAGACCCTGCAAGGCAGAAGAGCGGAGACCCCCCTGTCTATAGGAAGGAGAGAAAGAGACCCCTGCACCGGACTATATGGACTCATATCTACATACCCTCATACTATGGGGGGGAACCGGGGAGGGAATACCCAAAAAATACACTAGACACAGATAGATAGATAGATAGATAGATAGATAGATAGATAGATAGATAGATAGATAGATAAATAGATAGGGAGATAGAGAGATAGAGAGATAGATAGATAGATAGATAGATAGATAGATAGATAGATAGATAGATAGATAGATAGATAGATAGATAGATAGATAGGAGATAGATAGATAGATAGATAGATAGGAGATAGATAGATAGATAGATAGATAGATAGATAGATAGATAGATAGATAGGAGATAGATAGATAGGAGATAGATAGATAGGAGATAGATAGATAGATAGATAGATAGATAGATAGATAGATAGATAGATAGGAGATAGATAGATGGGAGATAGATAGATAGATAGATAGATAGATAGATAGATAGATAGATAGATTACATAGTTATTGCAGGCTGCCATATGTTCCCCCTGCTCTGGTTACTGTAGAGGACTAGATGTCGGCCATTCTCCCTGCATGTATATACCGAGCACCTCACTATTGGGGTTCCTAGAGGTCGCCCCTCTGTATTACATGCAGGTATTAGGACACACGGACAGGACAGGGATCCTTTATCTATAACCTCTTTCTAGATCTGTCACTTTTCATGTTTTCCTCTGTATTTTCTTCTGTTTCTGTGTCATTCTCTTATATTTATTGCTTTGGTTTTATCACAAATATTCTATCCGGATAATTCTAGATAAAGGGGAAACCTCCTGATCTTTATCCCAGCGATTCTGACGCCTGTTTGTCCTGGACACAAATGTTTCTTTGCTCTGTTGTTGTCTTTAGATCATCGACCAGCGAAGAAACTCTATAAAAGAACGTTTGGCTTTGATGTGACTGGTTTGTGAGTGACAGCGGCTCCTCACTGCTGCTGGCTGCGAATACTGAGGCTTTCCATAGTATTATCTAGAACATGAAGCCATGATCTGACCATGAAATCCCAACAAGCGGGAACCAGAGCGAAGAAAAAACCAGCGATGAATAGAGACTCCTTACAAATGCAAAATCTGCGTCTTCTCATCATCAGTCTCCTGAGAACGGAGGAATTACTCAATGAGGTTCTGTATTTTATAACATCATTTAATATCAATCTCATCTAGATTAAAAGTCACAGTCCAAGGGGAACCCTACACATTAAAGGGGACCTTTCAACACCTCCAATGACCCTTTAAAGGGATCCAATCAGTCAGACAATTTTTTTCTAGGTACCATGTCGGAATAGCCTTAAGAAAGTTTATTCGTCTCCTACCTTTTGTCGTCTTCTCCGCACCACCGTTCGCTTACAAACCCGGATTTCCTCTGTATGCAAATTAGCTCTCTCACAGCACTGGGGGCGGGCCCCAGTGCTCAAACAGCACTGGGGGCGTCCCCAATGCTGCAAGAGAACTCTCTCCAGCGCCGCCTTCATCTTCGTCAGCAGTGTCATCTTCATACTCTTCTTCCAACGGTGGCTTGTAACTTCTAGGCCTCGGGCCTTGGGCAGAGCAGACTGCGCATGCCCACAGGCCACGAGAAAATGGCCGTTTACAATACTGTGCAAGCGCATGCGCAGTCTACTCTGCCCACGGCTTGAGGCCTAGAAGTTACAAGCCACTGCCGGAAGAAGAGAATGAAGATGACGCTGCTGACGAAGATGGAGGCAGCGCTGGAGAGAGTTCTCTCGCAGCATTGGGCACGCCCCTAGTGCTGTCTGAGCACTGGGGCCCGCCCCCAGTGCTACAAGAGAACTAATTTGCATACTGAGAAAATCCGGGATTGTAGGCGAACAGCGGCGCGGAGAAGACGACGAAAGGTAGGAGAAGAATAGACTTTCTTAAGGCTATTCCGATGTGGTACCTAGAAAAATGATTCTGCCACAATTGGAATTTTTTCTCTAGCCCCCACCATTCCGGAGCAATCGGAGTTGTTAGTTCAGCACCCTAAATGCTAAGTAGGTTCTGTACTGTCGGGTGGGCGGTCCTGGGATGGGCCAATAAGTCAAAGACCGCCTACCTGACAGTAGGGCGCTTAATAGTGCTGAGTAATAGAAATGATTGCTCAGGAATGGTGGGGGCTACAAAAATAATTCCAACTGCATCAGAATTCGTTGAGCCAGTTGCCTGCTGTATATGGGGGTCTCTCAATTTACCCCTTGGATGACGGAATGAAGGATAAGGGATCGTTCTCAGGAGAGATCTATCACCTACATTCACGCAGGGGTAGTTGGGAGGAATCGCTGTCCCTTATGTACGGTGTCCGGTCACCTTTAGGTTTGGTGTCCCTTTAACACGTTGCTCCTATGTTCCTGTCTTTGTTGTCTTCCTGGCAGATGTGGTCACGTCCCGGCCACCTCCTCTCTGGTTCTGGATTTCCCCCAATGCTAATTACGGATAATTGTCTGTAAACACAGATCGTAAGATGGCAGCAGAGCCGTCAGCGCCGCCGCTTCCTAGAAGACGAAATACCCCCAAGTCTAAATCCTGACGTAACTGGAAACCTCATAATTATCTTATTAGAGGTCAATTACAGTAAAATTTGTCTTGGGGGAGGACATGTAAGTGATTGCTTCCAATTGCAAGGTCAATTTCTGGTGGAGTATGGCTGTGTCCTGCCTAACCCCTTCACTGCTGGATGAGACGTCACGTGCACTTCGTATTGATGGACCCGGACGAGGAGCTGACAGATGACACCTGCAGTCATAGTCCATGAGGCTCATGGCGCTGACCTTCCAAAAGACGACTTATATCGAAATGCTATCATCCCTTAAAGGGAAAGTGTCACCAGGAAATGACCTATTGTCTTTGGAGCGTGGGAGGAAACCCTACAAACTCTTTGCACATGTATCCAGCGACCCGGCATTGCAAGGAGAGGCGTAACTACCGGGGAAGCAGCGGTAGCGGCTGCCACGGGGCCTGGGACATTAGGGGGCCCGGCGGAAGCTGCTACCGCTGCAAATTTATTTATTTTTTTTAATAGGCCATTACAGGACTTATTTACTTACTGATCCTGCTTACGGCCGCCAGCGCTTCCCCTCCTGTGGAGGCGGCTGTGAGCAGGAGCCAGGATGAGTAAGGCCTTAGGCCCGCGAACCCCACAAACATCGCTATCATTATACTCGGGGGGGGGGGGGGGTCAATGATCAGAGGGCGAGAAGACGCGAGGGAACATAAAAAACACTGTTACTTACTGTTACTGCTGGGCACTGGCAGGCTTTGGGCCTACTTGGTGACGTCACGGATGTCATGTGGGCCTGCAGTTGCATGACGCAACTGCAGCTCAAGTGACATCTCTTCCATTATTGAAGATGGCCGACATCAGCAGGGAGTGCACCGGAGCCCAAGAGGTCTAGGTCCTCCCCTAGGTCTCCAATTATTATACTCTGGGGTCTGAAAAGACCCCAGAGTATAATAATTGTTCATGGGTGTCCACTATGGGGCATAATACTTTTCGCAGGGGCCACTATGGAGCATAATACTGTGTCCAGGGGGCACTATGGGGCATAATACTGTGTGCAGGGGCCACTATGGGACATAATACTGTGTGCAGGGGCCACTATGGGACATAATACTGTGTGTAGGGGCCACTATGGGGGATAATACTGTGTGCAGGGGTCACTATGGGACATAATACTGTGTGTAGGGGCCACTATGGGGGATAATACTGTGTGCAGGGGTCACTATGGGACATAATACTGTGTGTAGGGGCCACTATGGGACATAATACTGTGTGCAGGGGCCACTATGGGACATAATACTGTGTGCAGGGGCCACTAAGGGACATAATACTGTGTGTAGGGGCCACTATGGGACATAATACTGTGTGCAGGGGCCACTATGGGACATAATACTGTGTGTAGGGGCCACTATGGGACATAATACTGTGTGCAGGGGCCACTAAGGGACATAATACTGTGTGTAGGGGCCACTATGGGACATAATACTGTGTGCAGGGGCCACTATGGGACATAATACTGTGTGCAGGGGCCATTAAGGGACATAATACTGTGTGTAGGGGCCACTATGGGGGATAATACTGTGTGCAGAGGCCACTATGGGAGATAATACTGTGTGCAGGGGCCACTAAGGGACATAATACTGTGTGTAGGGGCCACTATGGGGGATAATACTGTGTGCAGGGGCCACTATGGGACATAATACTGTGTGCAGGGGCCACTATGGGGGATAATACTGTGTACAGGAGCCACTATGGGGTATAATACTGTGTGCAGGGGCCACTATGGGACATAATACTGTGTACAGGAGCCACTATGGGACATAATACTGTGTGCAGGGGCCACTAAGGGACATAATACTGTGTGTAGGGGCCACTATGGGGGATAATACTGTGTGCAGGGGCCACTATGGGACATAATACTGTGTGCAGGGGCCACTATGGGGGATAATACTGTGTACAGGAGCCACTATGGGGTATAATACTGTGTGCAGGGGCCACTATGGGACATAATACTGTGTGCAGGGGCCACTATGGGACATAATACTGTGTGCAGGGGCCACTATGGGACATAATACTGTGTGCAGGGGCCACTATGGGACATAATACTGTGTGCAGGGGCCACTATGGGTCATAATACTGTGTACAGGGGCCACTATGGGGATAATACTGTGTGCAGGGGCCACTATGGGACATAATACTGTGTGCAGGGGCCACTAAGGGACATAATACTGTGTGTAGGGGCCACTATGGGACATAATACTGTGTGCAGGGGCCACTAAGGGACATAATACTGTGTGTAGGGGCCACTATGGGACATAATACTGTGTGCAGGGGCCACTATGGGACATAATACTGTGTGCAGGGGCCATTAAGGGACATAATACTGTGTGTAGGGGCCACTATGGGGGATAATACTGTGTGCAGAGGCCACTATGGGAGATAATACTGTGTGCAGGGGCCACTAAGGGACATAATACTGTGTGTAGGGGCCACTATGGGGGATAATACTGTGTGCAGGGGCCACTATGGGACATAATACTGTGTGCAGGGGCCACTATGGGGGATAATACTGTGTACAGGAGCCACTATGGGGTATAATACTGTGTGCAGGGGCCACTATGGGACATAATACTGTGTACAGGAGCCACTATGGGACATAATACTGTGTGCAGGGGCCACTAAGGGACATAATACTGTGTGTAGGGGCCACTATGGGGGATAATACTGTGTGCAGGGGCCACTATGGGACATAATACTGTGTGCAGGGGCCACTATGGGGGATAATACTGTGTACAGGAGCCACTATGGGGTATAATTCTGTGTGCAGGGGCCACTATAGGACATAATACTGTGTACAGGAGCCACTATGGGGACATAATACTGTGTGCAGGGGCCACTAAGGGACATAATACTGTATGTAGGGGCCACTATGGGGGATAATACTGTGTGCAGGGGCCACTATGGGGGATAATACTGTGTGCAGGGGCCACTATGGGACATAATACTGTGTGCAGGGGCCACTATGGGACATAATACTGTGTGCAGGGGCCACTATGGGGGATAATACTGTGTGCAGGGGCCACTATGGGACATAATACTGTGTGCAGGGGCCACTATGGGACATAATACTGTGTGCAGGGGCCACTATGGGGTATAATTCTGTGTGCAGGGGCCACTATAGGACATAATACTGTGTACAGGAGCCACTATGGGGACATAATACTGTGTGCAGGGGCCACTAAGGGACATAATACTGTATGTAGGGGCCACTATGGGGGATAATACTGTGTGCAGGGGCCACTATGGGGGATAATACTGTGTGCAGGGGCCACTATGGGGGATAATACTGTGTGCAGGGGCCACTATGGGGGATAATACTGTGTGCAGGGACCACTATGGGACATAATACTGTGTGCAGGGGCCACTATGGGACATAATACTGTGTGCAGGGGCCACTAAGGGACATAATACTGTGTGCAGGGGCCACTATGGGGGATAATACTGTGTGCAGGAATGTGCGGGGAGGGGGGTCAGTTGGTCGGTAGGGGTCTTCATTGGGGAGGGTCGCTCAGGGAGGCCCATGTCAAATCTTCGCCTTGGGGCCCCTCCATTCCTAGTTACGCCACTGACTGCAAGAGTGCTAACCACTGAGCCACCGTGCTGACCCCAACTCTTTCCACAAAGCCTAAAATAATTTGTAACCTCCTTTTTCCTGGGGATGGATCATGGGCCGTAGACACAATGATCTGGAGCAGACCCTATTGACTTCTATAGGAGAGTTCTCTGGACTTCTGTACGGGATGGGGGGGGAGATAATCTCAGACATCACCTATACATATACACCTATACATATACATGCTCACCACTGTGCTGGGTAATACGACCACCATCATGTATCACTGAGGCTGGAGCGGCACCTTCACATAAGAGCTTGGAGTAAACACTTTGACATCTGTGCACATTTATGTGTCCGTGCACTTGGAACTTATCTTGGAACAATGTGTGCTCAGCACGAACGGGACCATCAAAAAACACTCCAATAAATCTCACAAAACCATTTTCTTCTTGCCCCAAATCATCCAAAATGAAACAGAAGAAACTCCACAGACAGTCTTCATTATGGATATTCTGTTTCGTGTTTAGTCGCGAGTCTCCAAAGTTACGCCCTAGATACAAACCTTGTAAGCTCACCCCGCCGTCGTTTGGTACCCTCTATCATCGGCCCTTGTTCAGATGTATGAGTCCAGACAGGAGGACGAGAGTAACACAGACTACTTAAAAAAGTATATGTATTAGAGCGATACAATAAGTAACTTTTTTAAAGAAGACTTCTCACCACCTCCACCTCTTTGCATCCTTCAATAGTTGCTGCTCCGCTTACTCCAGTGCAGTTGGAATCTCTTCTCTAGCCCCCACCATTCACAAGCAATCATTGCTGTTAGTTTCAGCTTTCTGCTGTCAGGTGGGCGGTTCCTGTGCTTCTGCTCCAACCTAGGACCACCCACCTAGGTTGGAGCAGAAGAGACCATGTGTCAGGAATCTCGGTTTGCTTTAAGGTTTCTTTGCCGATCTTGGAAGCTTCTCTAGTGTTGAGAGTAGTCCTAGGCTTATCCTGTTAGTAGCTGAGGAGGGATATTTAAACCCTCTTCCTCCTCAGCTAAGTGCCTGCTATTTGGTTGCACCTAGTATAGCTTATTTATCTGGATCGTGTGTGCTGGACTACTCTACATTGACCTTTGGCTTGTTATTTGATCTCCTGATTTTGGCTCTGATGTTACCTGACAGATCTGACCTTTGGCTTGGACGTTCACTCTCTGGATTTATCCTCCTGGTTATGATCTGCCTTGTACGTTTATCATGGGTTCTGGTTTGACTTGAGATTTTATTTCTTGTACCAGTTTCTGTGGTGGCCACAAATTCAGCACAAGTCCATCTGGCCTTGCAGTTGGCTCCGGTGAAGGGATTTAGGTGTCTGGGAGCTCTTAGCGCTCTATACAATTTATACAGCTGGTTCTACCACTCTCTGTTGTCAGCCAGTTCTTGCAGTTTCTGATATTTGCTCCATAGACTCTCTCATTACCCCACAGAAAGGATTGCTCAGGAATAGAGATAAGCGATCAGTGAAATATTCAAGATTCGATATTCGTTTCGAGTACAGCCTCAATATTCGACTACTTGATTGAATATGGAATCCCATTATAGTCTATGGGAAAAAATGCTCGTTTCAGGGGAAACCACTATTCCACTAAAGGAGAGTCACCAAGTCCACGAGTAGCAGGAGGAGAGTGTTTAGGACCATAGACTATAACGGGTCCGTACTCTTTAACTGCACAGCGCTTGCAGTTGCGCTGATATTCCGTTGGGGGGGGGGGGGGGTCCTCCTGTGGACGCCTTCCGGACGGGAGGCAAGCGCTAATGTGAACTTACTCTTCCTGCAGAATCTCATTGATTGGCCGAATGCTATACAGTGTATAGTATTCGGCAAATGTACGCTGGTTCTGCAGCAGGCTCGGCCTTGCTAGTTGGGAGAGCTAGCAGCTTGCTGTTACGAGGGAGCTTACTTTTTCTCATAGGAAGGAATTGACCAGCGTTGATTGGCCAGTGTACAGCATTCAGCCAATCAACGCTGGTTCTGCCGGAGGCTTGTTTGTGAGGAGGCGGAGTCTAATATCGGACCACAATGGAGACTGCTGTGGTCCGATCTTAGACTCCGCCTCCTCACAGACGAGCCTCCAGCAGAACCAGCGTTGATTAGCCGAATGCTGTACACTGACCAATCAACGCTGGTCAATTCATTCCTATGAGAAAAAGTAAGCTCCCTCATAACAGCAAGCTGCCAGCTCTCCCAACTAGCAAGGACGAGACTGCTGCAAAACCAGCACTGATTGGCTGAATGCTGTACACTGTATAGCATTCGGCCATTCAACGCTGGCTCTGAATCGAATATTTACTGCGAATAGCGATAGTATTCGATCGAGTACGAATATTTCGAATACCGTAGTATTCTATCCAATACCTACTCCATCGAGTACTACTCGCTCATCTCTACTCAGGAATGGTGGGGGCTACAGAAAAAATTCCATCTGTGTCAGAATCAGTGGAACAGCCTATAAGCAAAAGCGATATAACAGAAAATGTTAGGATTCGAGACTATAAAATAGTGAGGACAGTCGGGTTACCTCTTGGCTTTGCTTTGCCCTTCATGAAGAGTAAAATGACATTTCACATTCTTCGTACTGTGCAAGTTAAAACTAAAGGAAAATTTGCCGAGTCTGAATGAGTAATAACATGAATCATGGTGAGAAATAAAAAAGGGATAATCATAGGAAACAAAAGGAAAATATTATAGGATTGATTCACGGAGGGACTGGTAATCCAAGACTACTCAGCTCAAGTTATAAAATTTAAAGGGATTGTCTGGATTACAAAAATGTTCAAATTTCCTTGTAGGGAATTCAGAGTAAATAGAGAAGATCTCGTGTTCAGGACTCAAAGTATCTTTATGGGCGCACCCATGACCCATCCTGCACACGCAGCCCATTACTTTGGTGCCACTGCTCTGTTAATGTGTTACATGGACGGCTGTTCACCTGTAATGCTGCCATGTGATACTATGTAATAAAGTATATATATATATACCATTACTATGGCGATTTGGGGATGAATATTATTCATTGAACAAACTAACAGCCCAGCAGATAGATAGGTTACTGTCACCAGACCCCAGTATATCACCCCAGCCCTGCAGATAGATAGGTTACTGTCACCAGAACCAGCGTATCACCCCAGCCCTGCAGATAGATAGGTTACTGTCACCAGACCCAGCATATCACCCCAGCCCTGCAGATAGATAGGTTACTGTCACCAGAACCAGCCTATCACCCCAGCCCTGCAGATAGATAGGTTACTGTCACCAGACCAGCATATCACCCCAGCCCTGCAGATAGATAGGTTACTGTCACCAGAACCAGCATATCACCCCAGCCCTGCAGATAGATAGGTTACTGTCACCAGAACCAGCGTATCACCTCAACCCTGCAGATAGATAGGTTACTGTCACCAGACCCAGCATATCACCCCAGCCCTGCAGATAGATAGGTTACTGTCACCAGAACCAGCATATCACCCCAGCCCTGCAGATAGATAGGTTACTGTCACCAGAACCAGCATATCACCCCAGCCCTGCAGAAAGATAGGTTACTGTCACCAGAACCAGCCTATCACCCCAGCCCTGCAGATAGATAGGTTACTGTCACCAGACCAGCATATCACCCCAGCCCTGCAGATAGATAGGTTACTGTCACCAGAACCAGCATATCACCCCAGCCCTGCAGATAGATAGGTTACTGTCACCAGAACCAGCATATCACCCCAGCCCTGCAGATAGATAGGTTACTGTCACCAGAACCAGCGTATCACCTCAACCCTGCAGATAGATAGGTTACTGTCACCAGAACCAGCATATCACCCCAGCCCTGCAAATAGATAGGTTACTGTCACCAGACCCAGCATATCACCCCAGTCCTGCAGATAGATAGGTTACTGACACCAGAACCAGCATATCACCCCAGCCCTGCAGATAGGTTACTGTCACCAGAACCAGCATATCACCCCAGCCCTGCAGATAGATAGGTTACTGTCACCAGAACCAGCATATCACCCCAGCCCTGCAGATAGATAGGTTACTATCACCAGAACCAGCATATCACCCCAGCCCTGCTGATAGATAGGTTACTGTCACCAGAACCAGCATATCACCCCAGCACTGCAGATAGATAGGTTAGTGTCACCAGAACCAGCATATCACCCCAGTCCTGCAGATAGATAGGTTACTGTCACCAGAACCAGCATATCACCCCAGTCCTGCAGATAGATAGGTTACTGTCACCAGAACCAGCATATCACCCCAGCCCTGCAGATAGATAGGTTACTGTCACCAGACCCAGCATATCACCCCAGTCCCGCAGATACATAGGTTACTGTCACCAGAACCAGCATATCACCCCAGCCCTGCAGATAGATAGGTTACTGTCACCAGACCAAGCATATCACCCCAGCCCTGCAGATAGATAGGTTACTGTCACCTAGATCATAGAGTTTTTTCCCCCTGTGAATCGATGACTCTGTTGTCAAGATATTGATGTTTTTTGTCAATATGCCACTTATAGCACTAATGTCTTATTTTGTATTAAAAACAATAAGATGTATTTCTTGCTACTTTCCTCTTGGTAATGCCCTCGTTGCTCCAAAGCAGCAAGAAATAGAATTGACTGATGTAACACATAATAACACATTAGCTTTAGAATAATTATATTCACAAGTATACAGAATATGTATATGGAGTATTTTTACATAATAAGATACATAAAGTTGGGTAAAGACACAAGTGCCTGAAGTCCAAACCATCAAGTGTTGTAATATTTGTGTTATAAAACTAATTATTCTCCATTCCATATTGTACAATTCCATCTTTGTGTTCCATTATTATTATTATTATTATTATTATTATTATTAGTCCTGTAGGAATCTTTGATTTTGCCTCAGATTATTTGTATATTCGTCACCTTCAGACGGCGCTGTGTGTTTTCATGGTCACATTTCCTGGACTGACCGCGACGTCTGATCTGTGATTTATGATGTTGCGAGTTCCTGACTAGCGCAGGTCCACGGCCCTGTACTCACATGGTGCTGACAACGACATACATGTGCGGAGCGGTGAAAATAGTAAAGAAAATAAGGCTGGGGCTGCAGGGTGACAAGTGTCGATGACTATAACAGTTGTGTGACTTGCTGCTGTGTGCTGGGCTGTGTGCGATTTGGTTGTATAAGACAATCAAACGATAGACACGTTGCATGCAGGTTGCATTCGCATGTGGCTTCCATTGAAGTCTATGGTGAGAAAGTCTCATGCAATGTGCGATCTATGACCAAAACCCAATTTTGTTGGGCTTCACTGTTGGGTTTTAAGGTTGCATTAAAATAGCTCAACAAAACTTTCATTGTATCTTTATGGTGACACAATGTAACCTATAACATCATGCGATGCAACAGTCACAGAAGAGCCCGAGGGGTTGGGCTTTGGTCACAGGTTGCAACTTTTTAACCACAGACTTCAATATAAGCCACGTGCAACCGCAACTGACAGCGACGTGTCTGTGATCCAACCGCGTTTTTATGGCCAAGTCAGAGCTCTAAAAAGTCAGGAGACAGTAAGTTGCACGACAGTTGTAGTGTGCTGTGAGCTGGCTGCATTACTCACCACTCCATTCCTGAGTAACAAACGCAGTTAGTTTTGGTGTCTGTAATGTCAGGTGGGCGGGGTCAGGCAGGGGTGTGTGACTCAGAACTCCAATCAGAGGCAGCCAGTGTCACAGCTCAGAATCACACCCCCTTGTCTGCTCCAGCCTCACCCCGCCCTCTTGACAGCACAGAGACTAAATATTATACCAGGCACCAAAACTAACAGCATTGATTGCTCAGGAATGGTGGGGGTGAGAGAGAAAATTCCAACTGTGCCAGAATCAGTGGAGCAGCGACTATTACATGATATAACGAGCTTGTTGGAGGTGATTATATCATTTTAAAAACCTTAGATAGACCATTGTTTGCTAGCCCTAGCCTTAAAGGGGTTTTCTGGGCTATTAGGATACCAGAATAACCTGAACGCTGCGATCTCTTCAAACAGCCAATCCATGGGGGTCCGGGCGGGCGTTGAACCCCCGCTGATCTTCAAAGGATGACTTATCCCAGAGCCTGAAAATCCCGTTTAACCCCTCGCTGACATCTTCTGTAATAACACAGCCTATGTCGGCTCTTTAAAGATGGCGCCCACCCTACCCGCAGCTGAACTCAACAAAGGCATAGGCAAGTCTATGGGAAAAGTGATCTGTGGATCGCAGGTTCCAAAAAATTTAAATTCTAAGAAATCAAATAAAAATAAACAAACCTCGGCCCCTTATCTCTCCGTAAATCTGATATTACCGTAATCGCAACAACCCGCAGAATATGGGAGACAGAACCCGTAAGGAGAGGAAGAAAATTCATTTTTTATTTTTTTTTTAGTAATTTTTTAGTAAATGGTTTCACTGCAAAGTACAGTCTGTCCCGCAAAAAAATAAGCCCTCGTCTCTGCGGCAACGGAAAAATGAAAACGTTACGGATTTTGGAAGGTGGGGGTGAAAAAACAGAAGTCGAAAAATGGCGGTGGCGGGAAGGGGTTAAAAAAATAATCAGAATATTCTAGATATACCGTCTACAATGCAAAATAAGTCTACGAATCTGGGCTGGTTCAGCGTGAATCGCATTGTAGTCAATGGTGTCTGATGGCGATAAAGACGCCAGTGTGAACAATCCCCTACACCACATTCACATTGTAGGTCTGTAAAGTCGTCTTACACGTGACACAAGTGCAGTGTGAACACAACCCAGCCGCAGAGCTTTTAGGGCTAGTTCACACGGGGGGCAAAGAGGCTGATTCTGACAGCAGATTTCGCTTCACAATAGAGGTCTATGGAGACGGCGAGCAGAGAAAAAGAAGCGACATGACCTTTCTTCAGACGTTTTCCGCCTGAGGAAAGCCATAGGGCTAGTTCACACGTGGGCAAAGGGGAGGTTTTTGACAGCGGATTTTGCTTCAAAAACCGCCCCTTTACAATGGTGGTCTATGTAGACCGCTAGCTTCTTTTTTACTCCTAGTGGTTTATCGCCGCTAGTGGAAAAAAGAAGCGACATGACCTTTCTTCAGGCAGAAAACGCATGAAGAAATCCATAGAAGTGAATGGGAGGCGAAAACCGCACGGTAAAAAACTGCGCGTTTTTTTTGCACACAAAACCGCACGGTTTTCACCACGCGGTTTTTATAGGACATATTTTTTTAATAGGAAAAAAACGCTAGCGAAAACCACGCCGGATGCAAAAAACCGCGTTGAAAAAACCTTGCACAAATAAGCTTAGGCTTTCACGTGTGAACTGACCTATAGAAGTGAATGGGAGGCGAAAACCGTGCATTTTTACTGTATTTTTTTGCAAAAAATAAGCAGCATTTTTTTTGGGGGGTTTTTTTTTGGCAAAATAACGCGTGGAAAAAAATGTGATTATTCATCCCATTCACTTTACAGGAGGGGAAAACAGCCTGTTTTTTTTTTTACACAAAAAAAAGCTCCAAAAAAACCCTTGGCAAGGTGCAAAAAAAACGCTTCCTAATTAGGTGCCAAAATAAGCCGCACGTTCTTTAGGTGTGAACTAGCCCTTAGGGGTCCTATGAGGGATTATTCGGCCATCCCCCCCCCCCCACCATGATAACCTATAACACGAGGCCGCGCAGACCCCTCAGCACCCGGACGACGGTACAGCCAGAGCCCCGCCCCTCAGCCGCATCAGGACTCCGCCCCCCTCACTCCCGGCCAATCAGCAGGCCGGCCGCCGTGCCTGTGCTGGAATTTGCATATGAATGCGCGGTGGCCAATGGCAGCGCGGCTCCTCATTAGCATGCACCTTGGCTCATTAGCATGTGGCTGTGTGCGCTATGGCTGCGCCGCCACTTACATTGTATCCGTAGTGTCGGTGCTGCCGCGGCGGCTCCAGGACCCGGAGGAGGGGGAGGGGCGATTTCCTTCTTGTTTGTTGTTCAACGATCGCCGGTGCGGCTCCGGGGGACGCGTTACCGCACAGACCGAGGAGGAGGATGAGCCGTCCCGGGGGGCTGAGAGCTGCGGCCCCGCTACTGCTGCTGCTGGTGGTCGGCGCTGCCTCAGGTGGGCCCAGCGGGGTCTCCTCGCCGCCCCCCTGCCCCCTGCCATGTCGCTGTAACGCCGAGAGAGGGGTAGACTGCTCCGGGAGAGGACTGGTCGCGGTACCGCAGGGTCTCAGCGCCTTCACCAACATGCTGTGAGTATTAGGTCACACCGTGCGACTCTGGATTGCAATGGCTAGAAGTTTTTTGTGTTATTAGTTGCATTGACTTCTTTTTGGAAAACTAAAATTGCAGCTGTGAGCGGTGCCAGGTCTTGTGTGGCAGGTGACTGGCGGGGAAAGGGTGGAGGGGACCCAAAAGTTGGACCCTTTAGTTGCCATAATGTTGCAGGTCGGGGTGAACCTGGACGTCACCCTACAGAAGTCTATGGAAACATTAAGACCTATAGGGGTGCAAGTAACTCACCCCAGGTCGGTGCTCAGCTCGCCCCTTCATATTATGTTATTACTTGGTGCCTTGCGGGGTCCGTCACTGTCCAACATCTGGACCTCGGCCGCCCTCTTGTACCCTCCAAGTGACATTGACCTGCTTGTTCTTCAGAACGTTCCGTGTCTATGGGATACAATGTATCAAGTACAATAGAAACTTATTGTATGTCATCAACTACAACTCCCAGCATGTCCTGAGATGCGGCTCAGACGTTACAGACGGTGCGATTCTAGGAATGGTGGAGTAGTACCCTAAAGTTATTATCCATCTGCCAGGGAGGGGGGCGGATTGTTTAGGTGCCCTGTTATTGCCGTGTCTGTCGCCCTCTGAGCCCTTGTGCTGGGTGAGGGGTCTTGTCCGTGCCCTGAGCCCTTGTGCTGGGTGAGGGGTCTTGTCCGTGCCCTGAGCCCTTGTGCTGGGTGAGGGGTCTTGTCCGTGCCCTGAGCCCTTGTGCTGGCTGAGGGGTCTTGTCCGTGCCCTGATGATGGAGGAGAGCAGAGAATGCCACAATGTTATTGGTTTGTATTCCGTCTCCTTGTCTTACAATCTTCAGCTCGTTATGTTGTATCTTATTTATTATTTGTATCACTTTTATACGTCAATATTTAGACTTTCTTATATTTTTGTATCTTTGCTGTTCTTGGGTTTCTGAGCATTTTTATTCTGCTATTTTCGGGTGACTTTCCATATTTTCAGAAGTCGCCCAGTCGGTCGGTGATATTAACCCCGTGTTTGGCTTGTTGGACGAGCTGGGTGCGATCGGTAATAATGGCCAGGTCCACGTTGTCTGGTTATTTACAGTGTGTGCATTCAGTTTCCTTCCTTGTTGAGTATTCTGGTGGCGCTTTATTAATATTTTATCGGTTTGTGTAGCAGTGCAGAGAAGCGTCCTGCTGTAATAGCGGCCTGTGCCTTTAAGAGAAGGCTGCAGAGATTGAGACATGACAAGGCTTTCTTTACAACTCAATATTGGTGCAGTCATTCTGCAATTACCCCCAGTGACCCTGCTCCCACCCAGTCACTGTGCAGGTGGCAACGCCACAAAGCCCTAGAGATCCCCCCCAAAGACTTTAGAGGAGAACTTGGAACCTTGTATAGACCTAATCCAAAAAGTTAATGAACCCCTAGGTGCACTGGTCACCTGGCCCGCAGGATTGATCCTGTTTATGTTGATCACCTAATTTGTATCTTCTACGTCTAGCGCCAAATTTGTATTGCAATTGATGAAGACCAAACATAAAACCTAAATAGGTTGCACATATGCAAAAATGCATTAAATAACAATAATACAGCGGCCATGACCCTCTAAGCGCTGAGCCGTTATCTGTATATGGACCTGGAGGATCTGTATCTGCAGCTTTGGTTGTGTTTTGTGCTTTGTGTATCCTTTGGACACCTCAATAAGACTGAGTTTGCAAACACTCATAAATCTATAAATTTATTCATACATTTATATTGTATCGACACATTCAAAAACTTTCTTAAAGTGCACACATAATGCGGACCTACAGGACAGCACGACCCCCACAAAACCCCCCAAATAAGTAGGTAAATAGACAATACTCGACATAGCAAAATGTGATACAAGAATAAATCAGTAAAAAGAGAGCCAAGGAGTGATACATGTATAGAGATATCAAAAATATCACATTGAAAAATACCCGTATCTGGCTCCGTGCATGTGCTGGTGTTCCTGACCGCTACAGCCTTGCTCACGTTGAGTTTGGATCCAGATGATGTCAATTCTCTTTCTTGCTTGCATCTATTGTTGCAGATTTCGCTCATTGCATTGAAATGGATAAAATCTGCAACAGATACTGACATTCCATGGGTCGTAACAACAATATTCTGTGCAGATTAATGTCCATCCACCTTGACCACGTTCACGATCAGCAGTTGCCGTTTTAGCAGCACGTCATTGTTGGGACCAGTTATTACATTCTGTGTCCTTGCACGTTCCTGTCCTGATTGTGCCTTGTCTGAAGAACCCTCCAGCTCCTTAGGGGTTTATGATGCTGTGAGTACGACCTTTCCCTGTACTCAGGGGATGCTGTGAGTGCTGGACAGTAGACCCCGCTCATTCAGGGGCTGTCGGGGTCCTAATCTCTATGTTGTAGGGAGTTTAGTTTACAAGAGCTTTGGCCGTCACATGGACAATGTTTCCAGCCCAAACATGGCCTCTAATGTCCAGTGCCCAAAGTTGTCCTGTAGCCCTAGCTGTATGGAGAGCTGGGGGAAGGGGGACAAGTTTTTGGCTAGACTGTTGTCCTTCTGACCAGGGCTATGGAGTTGAAGTCAGAAAAGAGTTACTGACTCCGATTCCAACTTTTTTGTGAAAAAAAAACAAAAAAAACAGATGTCTTGTCTGACTGTGGTTGTCGGCCCTTTATGAAGGAGTCAGAGTTGGGCTGTGGAAGAGTCGCTGATTTTGTCTACTGACTCCTGCGCCCTGCTATAGACAGCGATGTGTATGATCAGGGTTAACCTATGGGCCAGATGTGGGGTTTCCAAGTTGGCTGAATAAGGTCTGGGGGAAATCTATCTGCAAGTGTTGTAGAGCCACGGGGATCTGTAGAGGAACGCGGAGTGCGATCTGACAAGTCATTTATTACGGTGACACTTTCTCCAGGCGCTTCTATCTCCTGTGTCAGTTCGCTTCCTCGTGTGCTGTATACGTGCACCTATAAACGCTTCCTCTTGTGTGTCAGATCTACAACCCTATAACCCCTCTTGTCCTGTAGTCACTGTTGACTGTATACGGGGAATCCTGTTTGAGACGACCATCAAAAAGGAGGTTGGGGTTTGTCCCAGTTCGTGTCTCCGTTCTCCTCCCAAGCTACTTGCTTACGATATGTTTACAAATTGTAGTTAAAAAGTTTCCCCTGATTTTCATGTTATTTCAATAAAAACCGCGCTATGACTACAGAGTTTGAACAGAGTCTTACTTTTGCGGCTTGTTCTTCTGTTACTTGTTATGGGCTATTGGTGTCACCACTAATCCATACAATGATGGTCTACACAAGGGTATTCTCCCAAGACCATGTCCTTCTGCCCATGTAGAAGGCCAAGTGGCCGCCCCGTGAGGACGGGTTATGACCAGTGTTGTCACTGCCGCTGCTTATATTCCATTATGGACTGCCGTGTTACATTATTAGTGTAGATCCTATTCTTACAATACAGGTTTCTTCATCGTCACTGGAGCACCTTCTTAAGGTGCTGGGGATAACGTCCATCTTGGGAGACAGATTTGCATAGTCTTTCTTCTTCAGGTGGTCATAGATCTTAGACTAAAGTTGATGTAATGGGTGACTGTTCATCGAGCAATGATACACCGTCATCTCCTGCTTCTTGTAGTTCTTACAAAACTCCATGGTCCATCTTTCCTTGAAGACCAGACCATCTCCAGATTGATTGTTATTCATTGGACAATCTGGACCAGCTGTGTATGGCGGGGTCTTCCAGGCGATTGTTCACCTTGTTTGTCCATGGACCTGGTTCCATCCACTGTGATTGGTCTTCTTCTAGTTTGCCGACCTTGGGTGCAGATTTCTTCATCGTGGGTTCTCCGCACTATACGGCACAGTCTATACCGCAGCTTCCTCCAAGGAGTCGGTATCTTCATGGTCAGCCGCTTTCTATACCCTACCCGGGCTATAAATTAAACCAGTCTGCGTTTAGTTCCTTACTCCAGATGCGATACAGGTCAGCAGTTTGGCAGGAGGGGGATCTTTCTTTTCCCCCTTTGCTTTCCAGTCCTAGCCGTCCTCTTAATTATCTTGTGGTTTTTGCTCTTTCCATTTGCATGGCTCTATGCAGCTCAGTAATGTAGATTCAGACTCTATTAGAAAGAAACCGAAATTACGTTACAATTTTATTTTTTTTTTACTCTTATTTTTTATTTTTTTTTAGACAAAGCTGTGGATTTAGCCGCACAAAAGACTGTTCCATTAAATCCATAATTGGGAGGAATCTCATCTGGCTCTGTTATTGGCGACTTTTATAAGGAATTTAATGACTACAAACTACATCAATACCACAGAGCTCTGCAGAATCTGTCTTTGATTTGAAACCTCCAGGACAATGTTAGATTGTAATCCATAGATTGGCTGAAATCCTTGTCCTGTACCTGCTGATCAATCGCCCTGCTGATCACCTTTAATGATTGTGTACAGTACAGGAAGTTATTTACTTCAGGCCTCCCATGTGAAATCCATTGTCTGTAAGGAAAAAGGATAGATAGGTTACTGTCACCAGACTCAGCATATCACCCCAGCCCTGCAGATAGATAGGTTACTGTCACCAGACTCAGCATATCACCCCAGCCCTGCAGATAGATAGGTTACTGTCACCAGACTCAGCATATCACCCCAGCCCTGCAGATAGATAGGTTACTGTCACCAGACTCAGCATATCACCCCAGCCCTGCAGATAGATAGGTTACTGTCACCAGACTCAGCATATCACCCCAGCCCTGCAGATAGATAGGTTACTGTCACCAGACTCAGCATATCACCCCAGCACTGCAGATAGATAGGTTACTGTCACCAGAACCAGCATATCACCCCAGCCCTGCAGATAGATAGGTTACTGTCACCAGACCCAGCATATCACCCCAGCCCTGCAGATAGATAGGTTACTGTCACCAGATCCAGCATATCACCCCAGCCCTGCAGATAGATAGGTTACTGTCACCAGATCCAGCATATCACCCCAGCCCTGCAGATAGATAGGTTACTGTCACCAGACCCAGCATATCACCCCAGCCCTGCAGATAGATAGGTTACTGTCACCAGAACCAGCATATCACCCCAGTCCTGCAGATAGATAGGTTACTGTCACCAGAACCAGCATATCACCCCAGTCCTGCAGATAGATAGGTTACTGTCACCAGACTCAGCATATCACCCCAGCCCTGCAGATAGATAGGTTACTGTCACCAGAACCAGCATATCACCCCAGCCCTGCAGATAGATAGGTTACTGTCACCAGAAACAAATAGTGCTATCCACTAGTGAATTGGTGCCTCAGTTGCTCCATAGGGATAATTTGCATATTGACAAAAACAGTAATTTCTTGGCAAACCATTTACAAAGGGACTCCCTGTAAAGTGATCAATCTCCATTGGACATCATTACATATGGATTAGTCAGGTTTGTCACCTTTTGCCATTCAGCTCTTTATTACTTGTTGGGTTTCAGGGCGTTTCTTCCGAATCTCTATGGATTGCTCTAATATATATTTGATAATGTTCCCATGTTGACGTCTTATTTTCATGCCGATGAAGACCTCTTGGCGCGGTTCCTGGCCTCTGGCCTCCATGGTCTTGTGTCCAGCCTCGGTGTACTTATCTATTTAGCTTACTTCTATGTCGCCATCATATTCCGCCGCACTTTATAGTCACTGCCCCATATAGGGCTCACAAACTGCATTCCCTATCAGTATGTCATTGAAGTGACTTACCCTGCTCGTCCCGTCCATCTTGGGCTGGGTTCACATCTGCATTCAAAAATTCCATCTCTGTTCCATAATAGGAGCAGATAAACAGAATTCAGACTGTCATGGATCCAGTGCATGATGGGCACCAATGGACACATAGACTAAAAATTGGGTCTTTCGTGTTCCGTCATGGCGGTCAGAACTTTACTGGAACAATTAGGTGTGTGCTGCGGTATTTTCCCACTAATACGGTGAACTCTGTGCCGGGCGATCCTCCAATGTAGACATGGGACCCAGCCTTATTCCTCACCTTGACGTGTGTGGTCTTGGCTTTCTATCTTGTTTTTGTGTTCGGCCATATTGATTCCTCCCGGTGGCAGGTCAAGTCGATCAGCTCTTTGTATACAATGGCATTGGGTTTAGCACCATGGATTTTCTGGTTTTATCTAAAAAGCCTCAGCAACAAAAGGCCGACGCAGGGAGACCTTATGTAATTGCCTGTGTGTCCTACTAAACACTGTATATCTTGGCGATTTCTCAGACTTGCTTGAGGAATTTCAAGGTAAACAAGCAAGCAGCAACAAGTCGGGACACTCGTAAGATCTGCAAATGTAGCTTCACATCAGCGAGCGCTCGGGAGACTGAACTCACCTGGTTATTTACTGTCTCGCTTTTATGTTTGGTGGGTTTTTTGTAGGATTTGTGTCTTTAGATGTGAGTACGGAGGCGATGGCTGGGATCACGGAACGGAAATCTAACTAGAGTCTAGAAATAAGGGGGATGTGACCCACGCCGTGACTTATATGGTTTTATTCCATCAAATTATTATTCCTTCTAGTTATTTTGTGGGTTGTGGATACAAAAAATAAATGGCTACTTTGTTTCCTTTATTGAGATCATGTAGGTATAAGCTCCATCTATTTGTAATGTTTAACCCCGGCTACATTGTTGCAAACTTCACAAAACTTGACACATTCCAAAAAACGTATTCACCTGACACAAAGTTGCAAAATTCTGTTTGTCTTCGATTGCCTCTTCTTGTATCACGTGCCTTCAGAATAGGAAAGTTAAACAACGTGGCACAAGATGCCATGAAGTCTACGTAACTGTGCCGGAGGCGATCTTACCACCCAAGTGTTACACCTGCCTGGCACCCATTACATATTATACTAGGAATGGTTTTCTACCTATTTCATTGCCCCATTGTGTACAAAGCTGCCTTTGATTTTTGAGCATTCAGAGGTGACCCTTGTGGTTTAGGACTGTCCATTTTTGGTCTCTCTTTTTGGATGAAGACGGCCTGAACTTGGATTTCATTGGCAAGTAGAAGATGATGGTGCAAATGGGATCAGGATTGTAGAGACTAAAGAAGGTTCCCATTTGTTGAAGGGGTTAGTCTTGTCCATGCCAATCCAGCTTCACTCTTGTCCATGGTCAGTCCTGTTACTGCAGGTCAGTTCATTTCAGTGGGTGCAGTACCGGACACAGACTATGGGAAGGAGTGGCGCTGTTTCCACAGTCAGGACTTAGTAATATGCTGATTATATTTTTGCTGCCCCATCTCTCAGCAGGGTATGATATATCAAGGGGATAGGAGAGAGCTCTAGGTTTATGTCTCTCCTAGGCGAGACATTGAGAGTCCGGTCAGCAGGAGTCCTCTCAGAATTCAATGAAATCTATATTTGGTGTGACCTTTGCCCTTTGGAGGAGGAGTCCTGGAAGGGATGATCCAACCCCTACTGATATAGCCCTAATCTTATCATTATCCAGTCTGTCTGGGATGACCCAAAGAGACAGACGGATTGGCGCAAGCAACATCCACAGAAGATCTGGGCTTAGTTCTCAAAGATGGCGGCGGGAACAACAAATGTTTTTTATTTGTGTCTACATCCGTCTAAAACTTTTGCACATCCCTGTATGTCTTGCTCAGGAGATTTTACTACTTTCTATACGTCTCAGGCTATTCTAAATAAAATCACGTCACATTCTGCTACCCATAGACACATATAGGGGCTGCGCTGCGCTATTACTGCCGCCTTCACTAGTCGTTTACGTGTCGGCTTCCGATGGGGCGATTAGAAACCTTTTGAAGTGTCGTAAACTGTTGTTGGGTTTTGTTCGCTGTCACAATAAATTGTCGCTTTCATCTTTCTAAAGTTCCCTATAACAGGTGGAGATGAGCGGGGATCAGGCCCGGGCTCCTCTGTACCTGACGGCTCTGGGCGGGTCCGCGCCGCTTTGTTGGCTCTTACAATCGGTGGATGTGGACATTGTCTGATGCGCTGATGTTGCATCTGTTTTTATTTGATGTGCGTTGTTGTGTCGAGAAAATGATAGCTTGTTACCGCAATGTAATCCCTGACGTGAATAGAGGAGGTTCAAAGAGATCAGAGATGGGAGCCATTGTGGACGCGAAGACGAGCGGTTGGTTTTACCCTTGCGGTCAATCGGATTATTTGTTGACGCTCGATGTCATTGGTCGGGCGGCTTCTCCACTTTTGTATTTCAGTTATCCATCGGATCTGATCAGTATAAATCCCTAAATAAATGCCGTATCGGTCAATCCTATAACGTTGCTTTATTCAGAACCCGGAAATTTGGATCAAAATGGAATTTTTGGATTTATTCTCCAAGTCTGGTGTTCCAGATTCTGAAATATTGTGACAATTTGCAGCAAAATACAGGTCACCTTTTCTCTAATACATTTTTGCACCGCGTTCTGCCATGTTTCCAGATGCAGGACTTGTTCTTGTTGAATCTATTTGCAACACGTGCAGGACATGGTACGAAAACTGCTCCATCTGTGTCCACCCTACTCTGTATTTTTTTCGCCTTACATTGGAGTCTCCTTGTTGCAGATCCATTCACATAAGATGCAATTTACTGTCTTTTTTTCCCCCCATTAGCATCTTTGTTCCACATGAATGCTTTGACCCCCTCCCTCGGTAGGAGACTTGTGTGACTTTGCATTCAATAGACAGCGTGTTGACAAAGCAAACATATGGGATATTTCATTGCTGCCCGTACTGGCAGAGCGTGGGGCTGGACGGGAAGGCATGCAGAACTTTATTACAAGGGTTACTTCATTATTGAGTTTCCAAAGGTTTCAATACAGAGGTCACTGCCCTGCGTATACCATAGAGTATACGTGTATGCGTTAGCTAGGATATCCTTTGTATTGCAGGAATATTCTAGACATCGACTTATTGGCGACTTTCTTACAACTTTGTTGCTTTTTATTTCATTGCGGAGAACGGGTATAAAGGTGAATATTATTCACGCGGATTAACTCCTCTGTTCAGGACCCCATCAAGTGTACACCAGATACAAAACCCTGGAGGCGATGGCGCCACTGCCCCAACAATCCGATATCTTTCCCCTATTCTTTGCATTGGGGATTGTTGTCCTGTTGCAGATGACTAGTTATTACAGTCTCTACGTCTTTAACTTTCCACATGTCCGTGTCTTGTTGGCTTCCCGTCCACCAAGTGCCGCCTTGTGTGCAGCTATTGGTGTTGTCACTTAGTGTCAATGTCATGTCCAGTATGTTGTCAAACATGTGCAAGTAATTTATAGGTGGGAATTGTAGCATATGGCCGCAGGTTTCACTTCTATTATTTGCTTTGTGGCAAACTTTGCAGAGTTTGTACACCTTGTGCTGAGTAAACTGTTAATATTTTACTTGGGTTGTATAGGACAAGTGTATCGAGACCTTTCTCCGTCGCCCACAATGCACCGTGTGCAGATTTCTCTGCGAGCCGTAGACTGGGTTGTAGTTGAATGTTATCTGGTGTGTAATAATTAATCTCCTAATGTCAATGGCTGGAGAATTGCTTCACTGAATTCTGCTCTGATATTATGTGTCACAAAAATTAAATTGCAGGGCAACACAGTGTCTCAGTGGTTAGCCTTGCAGCGCTGGAGTCCTGGGTTTGAATCCCGCCAGGGACAACATCTGCAAGGAGTTTGTATGTTCTCCCCGTGATTGTGTGGATTTCCTCCCATTCTACAAAGACAGACTGATAGGGAAAAAAATTTCAGAAATTACCGTAGTATAAGATGCCAAAAATTTCCAATCGGATAGTTTATTACAATTATTATATTTTTATCCATTTTTATGTCTGTTACGCTCTGTTGATATTTTATTGAGAAACAATAAGCATCACGGTTGATCTTAAGATCTTAAAATTCTGCCTGGTGTAGAATTTGCAATTTCTCTCCAGATTCCGTCCTGGAACTTGGATCAAACTGAAAAAATCTGCCTCAAATTCCTAAATCTGAATTTTTCATCTTGTACAAATTCCACAATGTGAACATACCCTTAGTGTAAGTTATTGGCTTTGGAACCTTTTTTATTAGATGTCATTCCCCCCCCCCCCTCCCCCGGTTGTGATTCGTGTATCCAAACGTCTTCCAGAAAGTATCCAAGGCTGCCCATTGTGTCCAGTCTGAGTCAATTCCATCTTTCACAGTCTAATTTGTGATTGACTTCTGTAGACTTGGGCCTCTTCTTTGTCTGAGTCAGGTTTGATACATGAGGCCCATTATGTCCTCAAACTGGAAAGGCAAATGGAGGCTCTTGGCAGGCAGCGTTTACCTTCCTCACCCCCATTACAATCACATCTCCGCTCTACTCCATGGCTTAGTGAGAGATTTCCTCCAATAATTACCTTCCCTGCCCTTTGGCCTTTGTAACATTTGTTTGGAGAAACTTTGTTGCTCAGTGAGCATTTCCAAACAAGGCAGCGCCTCGAGCTGTCCCCGAGACGTGATTTATGCCTTTGACAAAGTACCTTGGGCCTCACGGCCGTACATATACATTCTGCACCAGCTTGTAAAGTTCCCTTTGTGAATAGAATGCAAGTAAATCAATTTTAGTCAAATATCTACCGAGAGCAAACACCAAAGAACTTGTGTACTCGGCTGCAAATGTTTCACAAACCTCTCCTTGCTCCCTTCAACGTTGTTCGAGGCCAATCGGGTTTTTAAGGCTTCTCGTTATTTTTTTTATTTTTGGTTGGGGGAGGGGGGCAATGGGCCGTAGTGGCTGATGCAGATATATTAATACTCAGTTCACAAGACTGTTGGCAGAATCCGGAATATCAACTTGGTACAGGCTCCTAAATTTGAAACATTGTTACTGGTTTTCTTCTTCTGCTGTTGGTGGTCAGTGGCCACATGGTTGCCCAGTCGGTCTTGACTGATCGAGTTATTTTACTCTTTTTGGATTATTTTATCAGTCTTCGTGGATGGCTAAAAGCTTTAGTACGGAGCTGTGTGCAATGTGACGACGGCTTCTTATACTATAATTAGCATATTTCTGGTTTGTCGGTTTTACAAGAACCCACAGAGGGGTCAATCTGGGCTAAATCGAGTCTCACCCGTTTGTCCTGGCTCCTGTCCAGGTATTTCTGGGAGGCAGCAAAGTGAAGACGATATCTTAGAATAGGTGGAGGCGGCCATATTGTGGGCTCAACCAGTCTGCAGGACTATGGGAAACTTCTCGGTCGTTTCCGGACTTGTGAAATCTCAGTAAATTAGTTTGTTACTTTGTCACTGCTTCTACTCTCACGTGAACCGCTCCTATAGTTGTGATTTTTGGATCTTCACCTCTAGTCCACATGGGGGACAGTTTTTGGACTTTGGGTCAGTGATATAAAATTGTATTTGGAGACTTATTTGACTTTATGGTTCAGAAGGTGACCCCCCCCCCCCCCTTCAAGAATGTTTGTTCTTGAGCAGTGCGTGAGCAAATGGACGAGCCAGTTGTATTGAGCGCTCGCGTATCCAGGCACAAGTTCACAAGGTGTGTCTCAGATTTAAGTATTTCTGGCATCCACCGTCCTGGTTATTGATGAACTTTTCTTCTTATCTGAGGGTAGGCTTGTAACCTGAGTTCTTCATCAGAAAGAATCGCCATCTTTCGGAAAGGACTAGTCTGGTTTGGCTTCTATTCTATAAAGAACAAGTTGAACATTTCAAGATGTCTATACTGTTGACCTAGTTCAGCCTTTTGTCCTGAAGATCCACGGTGTCCCAGATTTTGTATTTTTTGAGAAATATGTTGAAAGATTGACTAACCTTACAACAGATCTGCAGTAGATGGTGGGCTCATTGGCGAGCGACGTAGATCTTTAAATCTCAGTAGTCCACCAATACTCAACAATTGTTTTGATACATGTTAAAATTACGTGTTGTAATGTGACCTAAACATGTCTTCTTAGAGATCTTGGTCATGGAGCAGTCTATATCTCGCCACATATGTAGTCCATGTAGTTTTTGAGCCCCTATGCTCCCCGACAGACTATGTTTGTAGCCAGAAACTGGACGTCCTCTACGAGTGCCCTTGATCACGAGCACTTTTATGGTCTTCTACAACACTGTAGCCATACTCTGGGACCATCAGAGGTCTAACTTGTTGGTTACTGTGTGACTAGTAATGAGAAATGGCCCATAGATAGTGGCCCGGCCTGGAGGGCACCTACATTGTCTCAGGTGCCATCACTCTTACACATCCAGTTTCTGGTAACTGACCTGATAAGCGGCCTTGTGCAAAGGCTTAAGACTCCGTCCATCACTGAGCCCACGTTACAGATATCAAAAATGTTTACTCATCATAAAGTTAATAAAATGGTTGTACAAGTTCGTACCCCTTTAACCGATACCGGTTTGCAGCCTTTGTTTGGAAGATGCCTCCAGTGCAGTCACTATCAATGGAAACCCATCATGGTGGCCATTGTTTGAAGGCATCTTGGACGCTTGGTTCAGGAGTATTGAGTTCCCTTCAGCTCATTAGCTCCACCGAGGTGTTAATCATTTTACTTCCCAGTCATATAGACATCAGGACTGGGTGGAAACGTAAGCCGACATGTCCCCCAGTGATGGCCAAAAGCTGTTTACCTCCTGATTTATGTGTGGGAAGTCAAGTTTTTAGTTGTTGTGAACTCTGAATGAAGAAACCTAACCCCAGCGTTGCTGTAACTTGAAACTATCTTCTCGACTTCTTCGCATAGCTATCACAAAGTGGGTGCGGCAAAGCTTTATCTGATGGTGAGGCCTGCATGACAATGTCGTAGCCTCCGGGCAATGGTTCTGTTCAGTGGATGTCATGGTAAAGGTATTATTATTACAGCCCCAGTATGAGAGAGTCTTTAGCTTCTGGTCTGTATAGTAACGTGGGCTTACTACAAAAAAAACAAAAAAATCCAAAAATGTTACTTTGTTAATCTTTGGAATTCCGAATGGTAGATCCCCGGTGGGGCAAATTTATACTCTAAATGTTCTTGTATCTGGATTCAAGGTTTGGAGAACGGAGTAAAAGCCTCTCTCTCAGTTTTTAAAAATTTACCTGCAGGTTTTTTTCCCCCCAATTTACTTCTAAAACCTTCATTTCTGGTAATAACCGAGCGATGGTTTATGCCATGGAATACCTGATGGGTTTGATGGCAGAAAGGTCATTCACGAAGCCTTCTAGCCTTTCCTGCTTCTGAACGTAACAACGCTGTTGCATACTTCAGGTATAAAGGGCCGGCATTCCTCGGGTTATATGAGGCATGCTGTGTGTTTTAGACCAAACCCGGTGGTGAGCGATTTTTACAGTGAGCGGAGACCTGTTACCGGCCTGTAAACCTCACTTGGATGCAAATTTGGTCTCGCATGTTGGATAACTCAGAATTTTTAATTTTTTTTTCAATGATGTTTCACGGGGATTTCAATATGGCAAGGGGAAATTTTTGTTAAACAATGGAATTTAAAAAAAAAATAAAAAAAATTCCACTGGTGGTGGGCATGCCTTACGCTCATTGCTTGCATTACAGCCCTATAGAACTAGTTGGATGTACCGCCATCAGATGCTACGTCGTTGAGGCATTCAGTGTTTCTAGCATGGAATATCTCCATCATAGAGTGTTATATGGCGGCCCTGAGCCTTGTCTAATAGAGCTGCAGATTTATAGTAGACCTCTACAGATCGGTCTGATATCACCTTAAGGCCTTACGTTTCGGAAATGCAGTTTTTTTTTTGTGCCAAAGCCAGGAGTGGATTGAGCAGAGGGGAGAAGTATAAGAATTTTCCTATAGATTTCCCATTCCTTTTGTTGCCAGTCTTGGCTTTGGCTCAAAAAAAACGGCAACATTTGCAACAACAACAAAAAAAGCTACATTTCCACAACGTGGGGCCTAAAGGGGCTAAATTAAAATTTCACTGGGGGTTAAAACAAACAAAACAAATGGAACTTTCCCCGGTCCATGGGTTGGGTAACCAATCACCTGTTCCTGGACTACCAGGGCCGGAAGTGCAGAGGGTCAAGTGACTATGGCAGTCTATGGAGTGGATGGAATTGGGGAAGCATCGCTCAAACAGAGGACTGGTGGTAGGGGGCCATCACTGGGGAGTTTGTCCAGTACGGAGTCCTGAAGTCCAATTTTTTCATCCAGTAGAGCAACGGAGACCTGATGGGTCCCATTACAGTCATTGGGATCCATTGTTGTCCGCCATTGGATGGATTAGACCGTTGCTGATGTCTGTTGCCAGTTTTATCTTTATCTATCTCTACTGTTGATGTTTTGCTGCCCGTTGACTCTTATTTCCCGATTATTACCTCCTACAGATTTATTGGTTTTTGACCTATATGGACGGCCATAAGTATTTTTCATATTTTTTCCTACTCTTCCTCTATGTATATTGCATATGTCCGCTGTTTTCTAGACTCTTGCTATTTTCTCCCCTTTCCTTTAAATTCAACAAAACAGGCGTGTAATTGGTTATTGAGCTGAGCCGGTGGGGGGGCTTTGTGCCCTCCTTAATTAAGGGCTTTGTATGCCTCCACAAAGGAGGGGGAAGAAAAAGTAGGATTCGGGCCCATTGTTGGCCGCCCCTATTGGCCTGGATTCGCGGCCGGCTATTGGTGCGCCCGGCGCTTTCTGAACATAACTGACACTTTTGTTCGTGGTTAACAGAGGTGAAAGAAGCCAATTATTGGATTTTTTTTTTTTTTCTTTTTTGCAGAGGGGCAGCTGCCGACTGATAGAAATAAAGACAAATATTCGCGAAACTGATGATTTGATTTCAACTTTTGTTTTTTTTTTTAGATTTTTCTTTTAGACTGAAGAATTTCATTGTGTGTTTTGTGCTTTGTAGCCTCGGTGCTCGTGATGTTTACTTGTCTAACAAGGAGGTTTCTACTTCCTGAATCCCTGCAGGGAGCCACAATGGGTTAAACTTTGTAACAACCGGCCATGGATAGAGTTTGCCGATTGGTAAAGAAATTGGCCATAACTTTTTTTTTTTTTGTTTTTTTTCGTCAGTTGCCATATTTGACATTTGGTGTAACTTTGTGGCTTAGAAATTGTAATCTTTTGCTTTGCCAGGAGGGTCTTATTTATTTATTTATTTTTTGTGCATTTCCACCTGCCGGGAAATACACGAGGAAGAGGCACTGCAGCTACGGGGCAGATGAGGCACTTTACAAATTGCGGCTTTGTGACATTGTTTGTTCTCCACTTTGGCTTGGTGTCAGCTCCTCGCTATAGACCGTACATGCCAATATTTGTCTTCTCTTCGCCATTGCTGCCATCATGGACACTTGTTAAGCTGCGGGTGAGTCAATAAAGAGAAAGCAAACTGTGGCACATGGGAAGTGGCAGCCGACGGATGTCAGAAACCACTTTACTTGGCAGCTGTCACCAATTTACACCTCAGTCTATTGGTGTCCAGTTTGACTTTTTATACTTTCCTTTACCAATTTGCTGCGTTGTCTTCCCTTTAGCCGGCTACAGCCATGGAAATCTACTTTTTGGAACGTGTCACTTTGTTCCTTTTTTAAGTTGCAACTTTGTATTTATAGCTGTGCCGCCTTCCCCAATATTGGGGCAATGGTGTAACCTATTGGTGTAAGGTACACCCGCCATGAAGCAGTCGAGGATGGAGGTGGAGAGATCATCCCAACCTGGGCGCTACAAGGCTGGAGAGCGAGGGGGAGACAACTTGTAGCAGATTTATACTCTGGAGATTGGTTCCAGTTACTTAAAGGTTTCCTATGAAATTTGGGAAAAGTAAAGGGGAGTTACTGGGGGTTGGGACTTTTATATAGGTTGGTATTAAAATGTTGGGTATTGTGAAGATGGTAGCACAAGGTGTAATAGCCCATCGGAGTAAACCTAAGATGGCAACAAAATTACTGATTTCAGCGGGACAATCAACTGGTGGCCTCTACGTTATATCTATCGGGGTAGACGAAACGGGATCAGGCGTGTTGAATTTTATCATGGCCGATTCAGGACGCCCAGTGAAGGGCGGTGTACAAGTCGGAAGCGTAGTAGATTCATGGTTACACTATGGGTAATATATAAAGAGCAATGGAACCGCACACTATCAAATATGGAGTTTGGGTGCTAGCAGACAAAGAGTCCTGCGACTCACATACAATGTAGATTAATGCTGCTGCACACCGTATGCATGTGAAAAAGTGAAAAATTTATTGGTACATATACGCCATGAATTTGGTAAATTGGTTTGTAAAGCATAAAGAAAGCACTAGATCATTTCAGTGAACATAACGTTTCATGATCCCGCTGCAAACTCTGCCAACTCCTAGATCTTATCTGAAGAAGGTCTAATATGACCGAAACGTTATGTTCACTGAAATGATCTAGTGCTTTCTTTATGCTTTACAAACCAATTTACCAAATTCATGGCGTATATGTACCAATAAATTTTCACTTTTTCACATGCATACGGTGTGCAGCAGCATTAATCTACACGGTTACACTATGGGTGACTTTTTTGCACGTTTGTTGGTCTGCGTTACGAGGCACGATGAGTATTTGGCCAACACCTATTGAAGATTTATTGACCCCTTGATCCAGGTCAGTGCCTGGTGTTAGTGACTTGGGTGCAGTACCACATCCAACCTATAAACAAGAGTGGCACTGTTTTTGAAACAAAAATTTTTGTAATCTTGGACAACCCCTTCAGTTCTCCTATCTGTGTGCCATTTCTTAGGTCACCTCCTTGGACGGCGTCGCTTCTTGTCTGCAGATTGGTGTTCAGTAGTTTATTACTTTAATATTTTTATGTACGTGCCGATCTCTTATTTGAGGACAGGGTGTCGTCTTCTGCCATCGCCAACCTGAAGCAGCCGCTTCTTTCTCCAGGGAAGCTGCGGAGAATGATTTGTAATAATAAGATTCTGCTCTTTTCTCTCCCAGGGGGTGTTTAGTGTTTTTTCTTTTCTCTCTTGTTAGTCTAGTAATGTGAGTCTTATCTTAAATACCTGACCCCTGAATTCATTATCTGCAACCTCTGCAGCTCCAGAGTGTGGTGTGAATGGAAGACATTCAGTGTGAGGCTGGCTGGGGTAATGGATCGGGGTGGAGTCCGCCCCGCCATCTCCATGCTTCTTTAACCCTATTGGAACTCAACAGAATTCTATGGGAAATATTTCACGCGGAATTTTTGAAAATCTAATTTGTTTTTCCAAACTGAACATTTCTGTTGCCAGATCTATAGAAGGTTCTGTGTCTGTGTGATCCTTGTCAGGGCTAGGTCTGATAGATACAGCCGAAGGACCGTGTACGAATCAGAAACATTGTAGCTTCATGGTTACACTGTCCGTGGTGTTTTTTGTTTTAATTTTTGCTAATTTTCTTTCCAATAAATTCACTGTATGTAAATGAGGACTAGTCACATGACCAATGTTCTGACGGTCCCTCAATACAATGAAATGTACAAGGGCTCCATGAAAATGGATGTACAAGGGAACCCGCTCCTAAGGGGTACAGAATGTACCTTGTTCTCGTCTGCTTTCTACCATACTTCTCAGAATTGAGGCTTACAACAGTTGTGTTTTTTGTCAATTTTGACCAAATTCTTGGTAGCCATATTGACAATGGGAAGATATGCTTTTTTCTTGTCATGTACTTTGGGCTTTCATACTTCAGAAGCGCCCCAGGTCTGATCACCTTGGGGTACCCGAGGTCCATGGGGGTGGAATCCTTCTGAGGAGTATTTGGTATATTTGCAGACATGTTTGCTTTCACACCTTATTTGCCCGGCCTTCTGGCCTCGCAATGAGAAACTTTTATAGATTTGGTGGGAAGACTGGGCCATTGTCATGATGTGCTTCCACTTTTTTTATTATGTTTTTCACTTTGTGTTTTTTCATATGTCCATGGAATCTAGTGATGTGAGCACACTCCTGGGATCATCCAGAGGTCTAGGGGCATGAATTTTGTGTGGCGCCCTATAGGTACTCATTTTCCCTGCAAGCTTGAGCCCCCTGTACTTCTGCAGACCAGTTGTAGGCTCCTTTGGGGGTGAGAATTTAGGTGGAACACCGGAGTGTGAGGATGAGTCTGCCTAAGCTTTGGGATTATGATCCTTGGTTTTTGTACAGCCTTCTGGCTGGGACAGTTGTGAAAATTTTAATTGTAGTCTTGGGCTTTGCGGTAGACTAGATCTTTGTGCATTTTTTTGTGGGGCGGCCTTTGAGTTTTTTGCACTTGTGTGATACGTTAGGTTGACACTGGCGCTTGGATTCAGTTCTTCGGGTCCACACAAGGAACGGAAACCCAGTCCACTTATCTGCATAAACCCACTAACCCCATGGACTATAATGGGCTGTTCCAAGTTTCCACTGGGCTTGCAGGACGTTTCTCCGCTTTTTTCAAGCAGTTTCAGGGATGGAAACAGAATCCAGGTGCAGGTGTGAACCCGGCCATAGAAAACTCTCTTGAGGTTGTGTGTTTGTGTTACCCCACACGGTTACAGAATTGCCCTTTTTTCTTGTAACTAATCACCCTATAATACTACAAGTTACCCACATATGTGACATTGCCTGAACCTGCTGATTTCACTAGAATGTCAGATCTAAAGACAGATCCTGAGAATTATAAAGTATCTGGCAACCAAAGATACATTTCATAGCAGCAGAATAAATTTTGATATTTTGGAAAGTATTGCAACGTCTACCGTAAGAGAACCGCACGTTTCCAAATTCACTGGCAGCTTCAGTTTTTAAGATGTGAAGCCAAGGCTTATTTTGGGCCCGCAGGGGACATTCTCGTGCCCTCCTACAAAAATAAATGCATTTAAAAAGAGACTCTGTTGCCAGGATGCAGGAACCCATCAACACACAATGGCTGACCCAAGTGCAATAAATAAGCCGCTCTTTATGGACTTGTAAAACATATTTTTAGTCAAAAATAATAGTGCCAAATTTATCGAATATTTTCCATTTTAAGACTGTGTATTCCTTGTGTGACTTCAGGCTATTTCCGTCCAGAGTTTGACATTTCCAAACCGTCATGTCTAATTTGAAAGTGGCAAAGCCTAAGCCGGCGCGCCTACACGGATGCTGGGTTGTTATAAGTTATCTTTTTCCAAACTTCTTAATGTTTGTTTTGTTTTTTTCTCTCCCGTGTAATTTTTTTTTCCTCTCCGAGTTTGTGCCAGAAACTATAGTTTTTCTTTGAATTGTTGCATTTTTCACTATAATATTATTTATTATTATGATTAATAGGTTTTTATTAATATATTATTATTATTAATGATGATGATGATAATAATAATGATAATAATAATAATATATAAATATATATATATATTTTTTTTTTTTGGATTAATCAAAAATTTCTAGTGGTCCCCTCTTAAGTAAACTTCTAAATCAAAATGAACCTGCTGGTGGCTCACTAGGACTGGATCAGATCCTCTTTTGCTCCATTTGTGCAACCTGTCTCATTGGTGATAGATCCAGTAGATGAGGGTGGGGGTCATCGATACTTTGTATCATGTTGCGTTCTCTGGCTCCCAACCAGTTCCTTGGACCCACCAAATAACATTATTGTGATTCTGACCATTGCAGCCAAAGACTGGGTTAGGAGATGGTCAATAGACTTGACACCACTCACTTGACCACTACCCTGATGATTGGCTGCAGCAGTTACCTTGACGCGTCATTGCCAAGGCAGGAGGAACAGCTGAAGACCTTTGTGTGTTTTTTGCTTTTTTTATTTTCTATTGCTTACTATAAGCGATCTGAAAAAGTTATTGTTCAATCCCTTCTGTCTCGCCGTAAGACATGGCTCCTGCCGGTTATGGTTAACACCGAGGTCTTGTTCGTAGGGATGAATCCATTGTACCTTCACTTGCCAAATATCACAACCTTTATAGGTGCCGTGTGTCGGGTTGTTTTTTTTGTCTAATGTCTATAGGGAACGCCCTGAGCCATCGCTATCTACGTAACGTGTCTATTCCTCACCTTGGTACCATTACTTTGCTCTTACTTTTTGGCTATAATTTTTGTTCTTGTAAGGGCTGATCTATTATAACTGGTGCTTTGGTGCAACCCCTTTGTGTGTTGGGGTGAGATCCAAAATGATTAAGTTTCCAGCCTCTTAGAGGTCCAGGACGCTGGAATTGAAGCCCAAGCCAGTTGTGAGTTGATGTCGGTTTTGACTACATCTTGAGCCCGTCTTGATCCCCGTCCTGCTCCATCCACTTGTTGCTTTTCAAAGTGAACAAAGTGACTATTTTTTTTTGTGTGCCAGAAGACTAGTGTACATGATAAATTGTGTTACGTGATAAAAGTCGACTCTGTAGTCTCTTTGGATCATCTCGGAGTAGATAAGAGAAGTATTGATAGAGGACCATGACCTATGCTCTGCTATTTTTGACTGTGCAATTTTTATGTCGAGGACCGGGCTCGAGGATGGACGCTGGTGAAAATGTTCAAGGATGAGCATTGAGAATTTGGGATTGCGGCCAACAATAACAGTAACTCTTTGTTTACAGCCCACTGGTGAGGTTCTGTATTGTTCTAGGGTTATGTGGTCGTCTGGTTTAGTTTTCCTGGCAGAGTTTTTCTATATATTTTGTATCGGTTTTCAATGTAAATAACGTGAAGTTATCTGGTAGGCAGATGACCCAAAAGATTGAGGTCAATGGAACAAACTCTGTGGATGATAAATGTGCTATCTCAGGCCATAGAAAACAACTTCCCTAATGTATATGTGTGTATATAGATAGTAGAGTTAGTGTATTATGTGGGTTCATGTGCACAGGAGTTTGAAGTAATGACATCC
The DNA here is from genome assembly GCF_031893055.1 of Leptodactylus fuscus. Lineage (NCBI taxonomy): Eukaryota > Metazoa > Chordata > Amphibia > Anura > Leptodactylidae > Leptodactylus > Leptodactylus fuscus. Next base: position 5,075,261 of record NC_134271.1, on the reverse strand, counting down.
CATTATGGCTCATGACCAATCCATTGCAGTAGATGTTTTGGCTAGAGAATGTGCGGTTTGGTTTTGTGTGCATTGGATGAGATTGGTGAAGGACACGGTGTAACAGATTATTACAGATTGGTATAGAATGTGCAATAATTGTATCCATTTTATCTATCTTGATTCCTTGTGTGCTGAACTCCTGGTGCAGCTTGTATTCTCCTTCCATGTTCAGAACTTCAGTCTAATTTCTGACTTCACATTTCCCAACCTCACCTGCTGGTTCACTGTCATGTAAAATTTAACCCAAAAAGTTCCAGAATAATGTGATCCAGATGAGAGGACCTCACGAGCTCAGCTAAGCTGATGATGTCCGTCACTTGGATGTTGACGGATTCTTGTAGTAACCAACAGACTTGAGTATTGGGCTTTGGCCAAGTGTCACAGTATCGGAGAGGTCTGGCCACAGGTTCATGTCTTCTGATGCCACTTATTTTGGTGGGACCTGCTGACTTGTCTGAGAGTCTTCTGACTCTTCCTTTATGGCATATATTTTGGGTGAGAAGGATCGGGTGGGCTGTTGGATGCAACCTACCAATCCTGTTATGCTATGGGGTATCTGGCAATAGCTTTTCCCCTCCACGTTCGGATTATGTAACTGCACATGCGTCTGGCCCGATTTGACCTGGTAAATTTGCACTTGAGAGAGGGCTATCTTAGAGCCCGAAACGCGTTGTACCTACTGTATTTTTACTTCTAACAACATTTGGACTCTTCGTTTCACTCATCCGGCCATTGAGCGCGGATCCTGTGGTGCGGGACCTGGGTCCCCACTGTTGTCCATGCCTGTGTGTAGAGGTGGTCAGGAGATGGCTGGGGCTACATGGTGGACTCCTGTTGTGCGACCACAGTTCACTCTTTTGCACCATGGCTTCTATAAATGGAGTTGCATCACAACCCTGCAGGGGCTACGACTGCAACCTCCATTTCCACAAAAAATCCACCAATGCTCAATCTTTTTGAGTCACACGTCACAGCACCCTTTAAGGTGCAATCTTTGGTCTGGCGAAGAAATCCTAGTCTAATGTACCGTGTCCAGCTTTATTCACTTTTTTTTCTGTTGGTCACCCAAGGTGACCCTTGGATATTTGCAGTTAACTAATCTACTGGTATCAATGTCTCAAAAATGTTATTTACCAGGGCTTTGTTGCACAACCGAGCTGCCCTAAACGTACTTCTGGAAATTTTCGTGTTGGTCCTGACTTGGCACTGTTCTGCTGCCAATGTGGAAACCAGAAATTCTGACACATTTAGGTTTCTTGGCACTAAATTCAACACGGCAGCCCTATATTTACTTGGACTGTAAATCATAACTGGATACTAATTTAAGATACAGAACATATGTTTGTCCACAGCTGACCCTGTTCTTATGTGTTGTTTTTTTTTTCATGGTCCGCAGATTGCTGACATCTAGTCTTTGCGCTCAATGGAATAAAATCAGATTTAAAAAAAAAAAAAAAATTGTGTTGGCAGAATTCAGAGTCTGGTCTAAAAAAAAATGCAAAGTCTTAAGCAGAAATTCACCTTCGTGAACATATGGGAAGGGTCTGTTGGGCCTTTTGGTGGGACGTTGCGTTCCAGTGCTGTAATCTGTGATGGCTAGAATAGTCGAGCATGCAGCATTGTTCTTGCAGTCAAAACAAGGGACTTATTGGAACCCGAACAGACCTCAAAAAGAGTCTAAGCCTCCAAGATAAGTCAGCTAAACCCACCAATTCCGGAAGGTCCTGCCAACTATTGGGGACCTCCTGCTGTCCCCAGCAAATGACATTGGGGGCGAAAGAAGAATCCATATTGAATTTCAATGCTTCATACGATTGGTCTTCAGGGACAATCTGCCATGGCCAGGGGTGTGCAGCCGTTTCCTATCCCCATTGACTACACATTGACACTCTGTCAAGCCAAGTGTGCATGTGTATGGGGGCTGAGGAGGAATATCTGCTGGCTGTATGAGTGTATTGTGAGTGTACGGGCCCCAATAAGTGTGGACATGGTTACTCTTGGAATTCCAGACTATAGAAAGTGTCGATAACTCCTAATTCAGGCTTATTGTCCTTTTTAATGGTCTGTCTTGTTTCGTCTCACACATGGAAAGTGGAAGAATAAATAAATGAATCTGTCCAGTATTTTATTATAGAAATCTATATATAGCTTTAGATTTACTGTGTTGAAATTCTGAAAAGTTTGTTATATTTTCAAATTTTTTATTTTTTGTTGTTCTGTTTGTTTTCAGGGACATCAGCATGAACAACATCACAAAGTTACCAGAAGGCGCATTTAAAGGATTGCCTTATCTTGTAGAATTGTAAGTATCTTGTGTGTGTTTTGGTTTTTTTGGGGGGGGGGCTTAGAAGATAAATCTAAATTTTTCCTAGGGCAGCAACACGGAATCCACAGTTTGCGTCATTGCTCGGCCATATTGGAGTGAGCGGTGTTGAGCTGCAATATCACATCTCGCCTGTGGACAGGGGTGGCGTTGATTTTTGGCAAGGCTGAGGAGTCGATCCCAGCTTAAAGATAAAATACTGATATTTTATTATGATACAAATATTGTAGATTTAAGTAGTTACATAATTACACTCATAGGAATCAATCACTTGCGAGTAGAGGAACTTTATAGCTTCTGACCGACCATGGCTGTCCGCCAAGAGTCAGTGCTTTCGCCTACCGACTCTTGGTTTTTGGAAGAATGCAGACCTATCTTTCTGGGTCACCCCTTTAACTGTCTTGCTTTGGTTAGTATAGGCAATGTTGATAAAAAGAAACCAATTTTTACGGCTCGACCCACAAATTCTTCCTCTTCCCCTTCTTGTAGACCTCCTTGGGTCTGTTCTTCGTAACGATAACTTTGTATCGTTTCAGTTTTCATTCTGATACATTTCTGCGGCTGTAGTGTAACGGATTGTAACACTTTCTATGTTGCAGCAATTTTCACTGTTTTTGTGTCTCCAAAATGGCGTAAGGTCAAACGAATTAGTGTTTACACTATCTAAGTGGGTGGGAGCTTTGTAAACGGCGGGCTGTGTATATATAGAGGCTGCCTGTCCAACTGATTCCAATTAGCCCGTCCTGTCAATGCGTACCTACTCTAAGAAAGTTCCTTCATTCTGTTGAAATTTGCAGAAATTTTCTTATTTGATATTTAGCACATTTATAAACCGCGCCGCGCACACGACAAACCGTGGACTCTTACAGTTCTCTTTTTATGTCCTTTCAAGGACGGGAGCGGAGTCGGCCATGGTGTTAATTTCAAGCTGGACTGATGTGACCTAGTTCTATCGTTTGGAAATATCACACGAGTTGTGAGAAATCCACTTTCATGCATAACAAAGGGTGTGACGAGGGCGGAATTTTTAATTAACATCTATTAGCGGAACGAATCTCTGAGCACGTACGGAAGTTGTAGCAGGGAGAGGAGGGAAAAAAAAATGCTTTTTGTTATGTTAAAGGGGTTGCCTAGTTTAGAAAATCCATTTTTGTATACCCCAGTAGAAAATTGTGGGGGTCTTTGTTCCGGATTCTCATCTTGCGAGTACAGTGAAGAGCGTCTACATCTCCGGAGGACCCGCTCTGTCCTGTCCTACACAGACAACTTATTGAGTTGCATATACATGATGTAATACTTAGTGTCTCCTGTGGTGGCGCTGCAGGTAAATTCAACACTTACTGCAGGGTTTATCCATAGCTATAACTGGATATTTGACTAAAGAACACTTTGGGTTCAGCTTATTATCAAAAGACCCTTCCAAGATTGTAGAAAATGTCTTTGTTTTCACTTTTTGAGTCATTTTTATTTTGTAGGAGCCCCTTCCTATATAAAAGTAACCAAGTGACCCAGGTTAGATGTTTTGACTTGATTCAAAGTCTTCAGTTGGACCACTACCCATGTCCCAAGCCGTGACCATGGCAAACTCCCCATTCCTATTTGCCATTGCCATGTGGCTGAGAACATTTTATAGGGTGCAAAGACTTTGTCCCACTTTTTGAGCTCCATATACTGTAATAATGTATTACTTATCTTGAGTTTGCCTATATTCACACCTGCATTGTGGCTTCCATGGTGCCAGTTCATTGTACAATCCCAGTGGTCCTTGTTGGATCCCACAGGGTCACAATTGGGTCCAATAATTTTTACGGCAAGAATGGCTCTGCATGATCGGATGGAACTTCCAAACCACCAATGTGGATGGGAACCGTCTTGTACAGAGTAACATTCACAATATGGCTTTCCCAAAAAGAAACGCAAAAAAGGGTGTTGACCTTAGAAACAGTCAGCAAGCTTGTTGACAGATGCCTAAGCTACCAGACTATGGTGGAACCAGCAATGCAGCCCCTACGTAATGAGCACCACGCCATCATGTACCGTATACCAGGAGATATGGATCACCGCGGGTATAACCAAACTTTCTTTATAAAAGTCCAAAAATACACAACACGTTTTGGGCTTATATTGCCCTTTGTCAAGTGTAGTGAACTCTTCGCTGTCGGGCTGGATTATGTACTGGATGGCGGCTTTGCCTGGTATTTTGACAAGGCTCTGTGACATCAGTGACCTGTGTAGGTCAAGCGGTGACCTCTTTACATGGGGTCCCTGGTGTCAGAATCGTCAGATTCCATCAATGTTCTCTTCCTGGAAAACCCCTTTAACTCTCTATACAAGGTCTTGCAGGTCTCCAGAAGGTGGACAGTGACTTTAAGCAATGATCACGCCATCATTGAGCTTCTAAGAGGTTATCTATGACTTTTTTTCTTTCTAATCCATCCTTAGATCTATAATAAGACATCAAGCACAACCTTGTCAAGTCCCTTTCTTAGATCGGTCCTGGCCGCACGTGACTACTCCTTCTATCTCTTCCCAGCAAGGTGTGGCTTATGAAATGTGGCCAAACACCAGAATTTGCTTTTCATTGCTTTCCAGCCACTTCCCTGTGCCGTCCTGTTTATTGCTTAACGTTGCGCCTCCTGCACTGCAGCACAAAACTCCCGGTGGTCCGAGTGTCTGTTTTGGCTGATGCAGCCTTACAGACATCCATAAATTGCTTCCAGATGAGCGAGAGCCTCTTGGGCAGACAATAGAGAAATGTTAAAAGCTTTTTAGATTGCAACATGCAATCGTTTAATGGACTCTTGGCAGGTTATCGATTCGGCACAGATTTACGGTCTGATAATCCGCCATGTTTGAGACCATCAGAGTTACCAGATGTTCGCTCCATAGTTCATCTGTAGTGAATCTTCTCATTTTAGGGATCTTCCATCCTTCCCACCATGGTGCTGGTACCACAAGCTCTGCAGAGTTAAAGGCAATTCAGCTCTATATCATTTAAAGACGACCGGTCACCTGGCCAATGACGTCCATCATGTGGCCACTGCACGGAAACTGATCAGTGACATTAACTCCCCCGAAAAATCAGCAGGTTAGGGGTATAGTGGCTCGGAAATCGAACTACTAATTTACCATCCACTGCTGTCTCCTAGAGATTGCATGCACAGTAAATGTTGGCCGTCAGGAGCTCTCTGGGGTTAATCCAGAGTTATGGATATGTAAAGGTTTATAAGCCGGTTTGCTCAGTAGTTAAGGCTTCTACGTGATCTGATATTTCTGTCCGTGATTCATTAATTACAGGTTTCACCTTCACGTCCTATGACTCATTTACATATCAGGTTAATTCAGGTTACGCTGCCTTCTCTCCTACGACGTTGCATCTCCTATCCAACTCTATTTCTGGGTAAACTTTCTTTGACGTGACCAATTCTTGGAATAAATCTTTGATGGGCACGAACTCTTTCAATTTAATACCGTGACGAAAACATGGTTGGGAATCTGTCGTCCTACGGGTAGAAGTCGTCCACTATGTCTGTATTGACACCATGTTGCCAGAAGGGCTAAGCTCCATTGTCCCCAATATCCTCCACCCCATGGTTGGGAATCTACCGGTTGTGCTATGGGTATAATTCGTCCACTATGTCTGTAGGATTTTTTTGGACTTAAGCTGGTTCCCTGCCAGTCGTTCCCAATCTCCTCGAGCTTACAAGAGTTTCATTGTGATCCTGAGATCTCCTGAGCGCCTCTTGACCATGTCTCCTACATGAAGACCACCTGGTGTCCATGCAACTTCTTTGAGATCCACATCAGATGAAACGCCAACCCTTGGTAGAATTCCTGGACCTGAAATGTATCTTGATATTCCACAAGGCTTAGCAGTTCAACGCAGTGACGGGGGTAGACGTTCATGTAATCAGGTCGGGTTCTCGCAACCTACGAGGTGTTATGATGGTGCCTGCAATATTTGCCTTCAATTTCGCAATATGTGCACAGCTATTTCTGCCCAACATAAGTACAAGTGTGTACTTATTACATGCTTCTACGCTTTACACCTTCAACTTGTGTTTTTCCTGAATACTAAACTGATCTTTAGTCCTGCCAGGTGCCTACATGTCATGTTCTCCTGATGCTTTCCATCTTGGAGCACAAAACAAGGTGCGGCTACTTAAAAGGGATTACCACATGGAGAACAGGTTCAGCGTTGCTTTACTGGTGTCCTTTTCCCTGTAAGATTAAAGCATCCGTCTTTGCATTGCAAAAAAAAAATCCCATCTATCCCTTTCCTTAACTTTCCTTCAAGCGTGCTAATAAAATTTTTTAATGTAACCTTGAATTATTTTTTGCTTCTTTATCCACGTTAGAAATATTGACCTGGCCCCTTCCTCTCCTGCTGAAGCTTCAACAGCCAAAGTATGGTGTTAGATAGTTCTTCCCGAAACCTAAAACTGCAGCCACAGTTCTGCTAATCCCCGTTCATAGTTCAGCAAATTACTCAGCTGGGTCGCTGCAAAATTATAGCGACACTTAAGTGTTTTATTACAGCCGGGCTTGGGTTTCTTCACTTAGTAATATAGGTAATGAGTCTCCTCGATGGGAACACAAGAGTTTGGGTTACTAATTATTTTAAAGCTTCTCAAAGTGATTTTAATTTGTGTTGTAGAGGCGGAATCCTCGGCACAAAGTTGTTACTTTTCTCCAATTAAACATAGTTTGGTGTCTACAGAAGCCCAAGTGGTTCCATAAACCAGCACTGTGTCCTGTTATCGTCTTTTACTTTTTTTCCAGGGCCCTAATTCTTACAAGATATATTACTTACTATATATATTTTAGTAGTTTCCAAAAAGTAGACAAAGAATCTGACTCGGCTGAGTTTGTTTGCAGTCTTACCATGGATACACACAGCTCTCCGTTGGTTCTCCATGGAGATTCCAACCAAGACTACACGTTTCCATTTGTTATGTGGTTGTACCACGTTCTGAAGTGATCCCCTTTAATAGCATAGGGGATAATTTCATTATCGGTGGTGGTCCGACTAATGGGAACCCAATGGTCCTGAGAATTGAGGACTGATGGAAAAGTAGGCTCAGTATCTTCCCTGCTACTCCATTGATTGGGAGAACCAAAGATAGAGGAGTACAAAAGATAGAGGAGTACAAAACTTAAGTATCCGACTTCGTCTTCTCAGGAAGTGATATCTCCTCCATTGGTCACATGGTACAGCTCAATCCTATTCAAATAAAAGGGGCTGAGATGTAGCCCTAACCATTGGGTGTCACTTCTTGAAAAAAGGAAGTTTGTCTCAACATTGTAGCCCTGCTTAATCCCTTTAATGAGGTTCAATGGCTGATATGCAATCGTATAGACATATAGTTAAACAGGTATGGGGCACACATTTGTTAGAAAGTACCAATGCACTAGAAGTAATGCTGGAACCTGTAGTGAACCTTCTGTATGCCGCTGCTATAAGAGGGAGCAACAGGACGGAGTACAGATGAAATATCTGCACATACAAGTTCTATATAGATGAACCGAATTCTGGTGCACCAATGTGTGTGCTCATAGTTACTCAGAACTAATATTTCTAATTGTATCAATTCAACTTCAAGAGATAGAAAATCGATACGGGGGAATTTTTGTTTTCTGCACCCGGTTTTTGTCTGCTCTATCGGCTTTACGCCCACTAGTGTGTGTGTGTGTGTGTGTGTGTGTGTATAGTATGGGACGTCTTATCCTACAGATTCTGGCGATCTCCAAAGATCAACAAACACCAGTAATCTCTTCTCGATGTGCATTTCTCGGCACCGTGTCCTTCCTCCCGGCTTGTTTTCTTCTCCTTGTCCTACTTCCCGATAAACATTTTCTGTGTGGTCCAGGCTTTGCTTGCACCAAGGCTTAAATATCACAAGCCCTTTCCTGAATGCAGAATCAGACAAGTGCTAAAATGTGGCACACCTAGTAATCCCCGCCACCAGGCTGCCAACACGAGATCGCTTTACACGGTAAACTGAGCACAAGCTGAATGGTTCCTTTCCTTGCGAAAAGGTGGGGGCCGCCAGGGAACGTCTCAGGCCAGCTCTTGACAATTTACATGGCTATTAGAGAGGGGATGTGCTCATAATTGCCAGCTAATTGCTCTTACATCTGGTGTTCAACAGCAAGTTCCTCCGATCCCGCAGTAAAGTAAATAACGGGACAAGTGCAGCGAAGATCACCTGATGGTGGCCAATAGCGAGGAGCCTTGATGGTGCATGGATTGGGCTGTGACACTCAAGATGGCTATGGACGAAAGGGAACGTTTCCAAAAACAGAACGTGGAGGTTTCTTTTATGCAAATGACTGCTCAACAATTTTACAAAAACTTCGACCCATTGTGTTGGATGGTGGCCAATAGGAGGCACCCCCAATGGTATATGGATTGGACTCTGCCACTCAAGATGGCTATGGACGAAAGGGAATGTTTCCAAAAACATAATGTGGAAGTTTTTTATGCAAATGACCGACAATTTTACAAAAACTTTGACCCAGTGTGTTGGATGGTGGCCAATAGGAGGCACCACGATGGTGTATGGATTGGACTCTACCACTCAAAATGGCTATGGATGAAAGGGAACGTTTCCAAAAACAGTACGTGGAGGTTTCTTTTATGCAAATGACTGATCGACAATTTTACAAAAATTTTGACCCATTGTGTTGCATGGTGGCCAATAGGAGACACCCCCATGGTGTATGGATTGGACTCTGCCACTCAAGATGGCTATGGATGAAAGGGAACGTTTCCAAAAACATAACGTGGAGGTTTCTTTTACGCGAATGATCGACAATTTTACTAAAATTTTGACCCAGTGTGTTGGAGTTCATCCATTATAACCGGAGATTTCTGGTACGGGAGGGGTCTCGGACTACTATAAGATGGTCTGGGGAGCTGGTGGCAGTTTTGCAAAAAAAAGGAATAGGAGCAGGAGAAAATAAGAGGTCACTATGTATCAAAAATGATTGGTAATACTATCCATAAAACACTGACTACGAGATGGCGCTCCCATCCCTGGGCTCTAGACATAACAGGGCTGATACAGATGGAGGTAAATCCCGTCTCCCCACAATAAACATCTAATGTCACTATTTGGTGGTGAGAGCTGGAACATGCTGAGACCGAGAGACGTTGCGTGACTTTAAGCAGAGGTGAACTGCCTACCTCAAGGCAACTCCTGTTTATTCAGCCTGCTAAACCAACTAACAGAGAAGAGCAATTCAGCCGGCATCCGCTTCTCCTCACTTTGGCTCGCTTCCAGGAAACAGGATACAACTGGCCGAGTATGCGAGAGGTTTTTCTAACATGCCTGCCAAATATTCGTGGGCCGTTGACGGACTTACTGCTTATAAGGGTCAAGAACCTCATAATTAGAGGCGGGGAGGGGATGTGCACTATTAGCACTAGACACAAGCTCTTTGGATGATATAAATAATGCCTTCAGGATTGAGGAAACGGAAGATGAGACTTCTCGTGGCCTCCAGGCAGAAGTTTTTGTTTTCTTCTTCATATTAAACCCTTAACATCGAGACATCACCTGGAAACTCCGATCTGTAGCATTGGGATTAGCTCATGGATAATACCCAATTTGGGGGCAATTATAGATGTGGGCTGAGAATCGCAAGAATGTGCAAGGAATGCTGAAATAGTCAATATTGTCTACAAAGAAATGAGAGAGAAGCTCTGCTCAGAAGTTTTTCTATCTAAGTCTAAATTTGGATCACCCCATTATAAAGTGACCCTAAGAGATGCAACCAAAACTGCACCGTAACGTCTGTAGGGCTACAAATACCGTAAGTGGCGGCCCAAAGTCATCAGAACATGGTATCCGGGCTTATGGGGTAGAAGACCCTCCCGGTGGAGTAAGGCTGGGTTCACATGGGGATTTTTGGACCAAATTTTGATACAGAATCCGCCTCAGAATCCAGTACAAAAAAACGCCTCCCTTTAGCTTCAATGGGAGCTGTTCACTTCTTTTCTCCAATTTTGTGCCACTTGCAGGGAAATGAAGCGACCTGCTCTTTCTTGTCGCGGAATCCACTGCAGCGTCCGCGGTGCGACACCTCCCTTCCGACTAGGCCCATTCGAACTGGATGCTGGTGCACTGCCAGCCATTTTTGGACTGGATTCTGAGGTGGCCTCCGCGTCAAAATCCAGCCTAAAAAACCCCTTGTGAACCCGACCGAAGGGGAAACCATCTAGTGCTGGGAGCCCCTTTGGCCCAGGCCCTAAAAAGTGGTGGGACCGTCTGAACAGTAGGCGCGTGTTAGAGGTTTAATGTGAACACAAAATTATCTGCTGCAGATTTAGTCAAAAATACCTGCCGGAATCCTAAGCCTGCGTCCAAGCAAGTAAATCAGGTTTATACAATCTAGTTTACAGGTGTTGGAAATGTTTTCTACTGATTTATTATTATTATGATTATTTTTATTATTATTATTAATTATTATTATTATTCATTAATTTTTTTTTTGTGCCTCCATAGAAGGAGAAAAAAAAAAAAAAACAGGCATAGAAATAGGTTACTCATTTTCTGCTGGAAAAAAAAAAAACATGCTGAATTTCAATCAAATTAATTTAACCATAGATTAGATTTCTTTTATATAGTTTGATCAGATATTTCCACTGGCCAACTGTGATGACTGAAATAAGACAATGTTAGTGATTTTTGTGGCAATTTTTGTTTTTTTCTTCCGTATGCTTCTAAAATAAAAATAAAAATCTTTTTTTTTTTTTTTTTTTTTTTTTTTAATACATGCTGTACTAATGATTAATACAATGGGAAAGTGAAGAGAGAATTTCTCAGGGCTTACCGTATATATAAAAAAAATTTGTACATATAATTAAAATGGTGAAAGTTTATGGCTGAGGCGATTCAATATTCGTTGGGAGGTTCATAATAATGAGGCCCTTTAGATGTCGCGGCTAAACTATGTCGCCATTATTACCGACCGCTGGCAGGATAACCAGGGGGAAAAAAAACTGCACTGGTGTCCAGTGCTCGCCGTTGTCTGCGTGTTGTCACCGTTGTCTGCGTATGCTCGCAATTGTCTGCGTGTTGTCGCCATTGTCTGCGTGTTGTCGCCATTGTCTGCGCGTTGTCGCCACTGTCTGCGTGTTCTGGCCGTCCTCTCCAGGTCTCATTACTCTACAATGTCTGTGTCTCTTATTGACATTTTCCATCAATTAGCGATGGCTCACAATTTTTTTTTAAAAACTTTAGTATCTCATTTTTAGAAAATTCTTAATAAACTTTATCTAATTTTTTTTTCCCCTCGCAGTCTTAATGCTTCTTGCGCTTTTTCTTCTTCCAGGCGGCTGGCGGGCAATGACCTCTCTTTCATCCATCCCATGGCCTTGTCTGGCCTGAGAGAACTCAAAGTTCTGTAAGTAATTGTGCAGTTTTGTTAGTAATTACATGCTCGCCCGGCTCCGTCAGCACAGCAAGCCTTTCCCTTTAACCCTCGTAGACCCGGGGGGGGGGGGGGGCGCTTGTCCTCCTGTGACACTGCCCCCCCCCCCATTATAAATGATGTCTGATATTCGTGGTCCTGGCCGGAGATTGTTTCTATCCTTAGCAATGAACTATATAAAGACAACATCTGTTTTCTACTTGACTGTGGTTGTATTAGGCTTCATGCACATGACCGATTGTGCGGGCCAGGTGGGTGCCGATTTTTGGATGACCTCATAATGTCATCTGAATGCCTTCCATGATTCGTTTAGTTCCGTGCGGTGTTCCATCCCGTTCCAATATCAGGGTGCATTCACACTGAGTAAACGCTAGCTTATTTTGTAGAGTAAAATTACACTTGTAAATTTTGCTATCCCATTGACTTCAATGATATTTTTTTACAAGTGTAAAAATACGCCTGTAAAAAATACGCCTGTAAAAAAATACGCCTGTAAAATGTCATTGAAGTCAATGGGATAGCAAAATTTACAAGTGTAATTTTACTCTACAAAATAAGCTAGCGTTTACTCAGTGTGAATGCACCCTCACCGAGCACCATTGGGCTTGGACTGTATAATTGAAACGGAACATCGGAGCCCCACTTGGACGACCCACATGGCCACAAAAATGTAACCGTATAGGACCCGCTCCATAGTTACATAGTAGATGAGGTTGGATAAAGACATCAGCCAATCAAGTCCAACCTATAACCCTACATAGGCTGTACGATGACCCATGTAAGGGATGAATAGGCCCATGTGTTGTTGGGAAAGGGATGTATGGCAATGCCCGGTACCAACAATGGTGAACTTCAACATGTCTGACTCTTCCAAGACTTTGGGAAGTCGCCCATTTTTTGGGAGCCTCCCGGACATTGACAAATACGAGTACAAATAAGGATTCAGCGCTAGTTCAGTTTCTTATTCTGGTTATTACAATCTTAAGGAAGGACTTTCGTTGTCTGAGCCATCGCAGGTTTCACCATTCATGACCCCAGAGATCTCCTGCCAGTACCGCGATCATAATAATCTGTCTCACTTATGGTTTTTGCAGGACTCTCCAAAATAACCAGCTGAAGACTGTTCCTAGCGAAGCCTTGAAGGTCCTGGGATCCCTACAGTCCCTGTAAGTGGTTTATATGTATTACGTGAATAAGAATAGGTTGGGCTTTGTTGGTCTATGATGGGAGTATTCTCTGATGGAAGGCTATGACACATGGCGGTATATCAGCATAGGATACTCTTCTGATATAATACGAGTGTGTGTGGGGTCTATAGATACATCCGGCATACGTGTACCATGACTGGTCCTCCATTCACTTCTATAGGCAGTGGTCATGGCCGGAGATTAGTCCTGGCATCCCCGTAGAAGTGAATGGAGCGCTGGTCATGCAAGTCCATTGGTGGTCCCATTCTTCTCATCAATCTGACACTTGTTTAATACATGAACAGAGCCTTAGAATGTTTGATGTTCTGATACATTGTTGCATGTTGATGATGATGTGTGAAGGAGAAAACTCTCGCCTGTTTTTTTTTTTTTTTTTTTGTCTCTTCCACCGTCTGTGGCAATGACGGTGTTAACTCCGCTGCTAAAATTACTCCGAAGAGTCTAGACTCCACCAATTACAGATTTGCCATGGGTAACCCATGAGGGAGCAGCTCTGCTTTATACCGGAGCTTAATTTAACCTCCCCCTTTTTAACTCTCCTGATTTACGTGTCCGTCTCTTCATTATGGTAACAGAGGGTGTTGTGTGCAGCGACTGTCGTCGGCGTGGAAGCGCAAATAACACGGCGTCTGGATTTAGGCTGCCGTAGAATAAATAAACGTCCTGACCGTGGCGGAGCGCTGCCCTTTCCCATTTTAGAATGTACATTTGGAGTATGGAAGACGCTTGTGAGGTTTCCAGACCGACTAAACACTATAATTTAATCTATGCGAAGATCTATTTCTGTGTCCCCGCAGTGATCATCGCTGTCTGTGGCAGAAACGTTTCAATTGTAGCTTTGGGTAGAAGTATATATTATATATAGTGCCGCCTTCTATAGACAGCAGCACCCTTAATGTGCTATGGCTGGCCCTGGGCATTCAGGTAGACTGAACACGTTGGGACTGACCGACCCTGTACTGTATATGTGGCCCCCTGACCCTCTTCAGGGTAGAGAAAGATCAGGCAGATGTGTTTTTTACATGTCCGATCCTTTGTTCTGAGGGAAAGCTGAACCAGGTGTGTATAGGGGGCTATGGAGAGATGGGCATTGGCCAAAGGGCAAACATTGGGAAAATGTGGGATCCTCCTGCACACGACCATGTGCTATTTCAGTGGGCTGCCCTGACCCACGCACACTACAGTGTTTTCCATGGTTCTATATGTGGGCCGCAAGTCCTTGCCACAAAATGGAGCATGTCCTATTCTGCTTAGTGTTTGCAGCAAGAGCTATGGGACACGGCAAGCAAAGTACGGGTGTAATCCGTGTGATATCCATGTTTGCAGAAAACTTACCTAGAGAGCCACGTTTTTGTGGACATATAGCACGGATCACAAAAACTGAACACTGAGCCGTATTTTATGGACACTAAATCACACTCAGCCGTATGTATGATGCCGAAGCCTTGATGCCTTCATCCTGATGAAGAAGAAAAATGGCTCGAGGACACAAACGGCAAAAAATAAAAATATGGCCACTTTCTTCCAAAAACAGCACCACACTTGTCCATGGGCCGTATTTTGTGTCTCCATTGGGGGTTGAATTGTAATACCACACACAACCCATGGACAGGTGTGGTTTTCTGTATGGAGGATGGACTGGAAGATCCCTTTAAATAGGAATGTGGTCAACTTTGTGCTGGTGTCGGATGACTCCTTTAGCTTCTAGTTCGGTGTGTATGTCACTTGGATTGCTCTCAAAACTTTATGGAAGATATCTGTGCAAAAATGTTCTTCTGAGATGGAATGGATGTGGTGGAAAATCATATATGTATTGGGACCACGATCTTCTTCTAAAGGAGGTACAGCACTGTTTAAGGTTGCCCCAAGCTGCCAGGTCAAGTGGACAACCCCCGACTCCACCACCATTCAATGGCCTACCTCCCCAAGGACAATAGGTTTGGGCATTTAATAGTTAACAGGTTTCCCTCAACTATTGGTAGAGATGGGATAATTTTCCGAGTCCACCAGTGGTTTAACAACTTTTTGTTTGGGGACCTTTAGAGCTCAGATATAACCCCAGGGAGCTTTTCGGAGACGTCCTGTGATTAAAATATCTTGGGTACGAGTAAGGGATCTCGGCGTTGTACACATGGATGTGATGTCAGAAGATCACGGATCCCTTTAAATTAATAGCAGAACAAGGACTTTAGACATGACGTCTACCAACCATTTCTGCAAATCCTAATCCTTCCTGTTGTATAAGACGTTCATAATTCATTCCGACTAAGCCTGTTCCCTCCTAGCCAATGTTTTTCTGCTTTTCCTCCTGTCCAAACACCTTGACATCCCTGGTCTCCTACGAGAACGTGTTCTGCTGAAAGGTGCTTTTGTTTAGAGCGAGACGGTGTTTTTATTTTCATAGGGCTATATGGAGCCAACTTTTTCATGTTGGTAGGTTTGGCACGTTGGGTTGTGTTCCACAAGACCTACCAGGTTGTCTGATCTAAACCAAATCCTCCTAGAGGTCTTGATGTTTGCTCAGCTACTGAACCTCCTGCCAAGCAACAACCGTTGAGTACACAATGGAAATGACTGAGATCTCTCTCCTAGTTAACTCTTCCCCTTGTTTTTGGGGAGCAAAGTAAATAAAATGAGAAGTCCAAATACGCTCATAAAAGGTGCAGAAATGGGTGACCGCAGGGTTTGGCCACGTAGGAGATTAGTCCTAGACTATCCAGTCTGTAGAACTGACATTATAATCCCTTTTAGGGGTGCAGACTGTTTGTTAAATCCATAATATTTAAGAGCTATAACTTGGGAAACTCCATCCTATCCATGACTTGAAAAACAGCACTATAGTTTTTGATGCCGAGTGATTTCCAAAAATGACATCAAAAATTGCACAAAACTGAGCGTGAAGGCACCGTAAAGGATTTGTCTGACTCCAATTTAGTGACTGCTCCACGACTCTCTTCAACAGAGACCCTGGATGGCGTTTGGTGGATTGGATAGAGAACTGCTTTGCCTTTGCAGGCGCAAGAGCCTGGTAAATTTTAGGGTGTCCAGGTCATTACTGGTTTGAGAGGGTCAAATGCCCATCACAAGGTGTGGTTGCTACACTGAGGGAGTTCTACCTTTTTTACCATTTAATTTGAGCAGAACAAAGGTCAGTGGACGTTGCTTTCCACCATTGTTGTCAATGACCTCACACATCATTGGCTTCCGGTAATGGTAAGGACCAGTTCCCATGGTGGAGGAGTTCGGGTCTAGACTTACCGAGCCAAGTGCTACTTAGCAGAACAGACTCGCTGAGTTTAGTTTAGCTGAGCCAGGTTCAAGTTGATAAATCTGGCCAATACATTGACCATTTTGTCGGCCCTATGCCATGTGGAAGTCTTCTTCTTATAATAGTTTAGTCGTGGTTAGACCCTTTGAACAAAACACGTTCCAGGACACCTTGAACCCTTCTTCAGATTTGTCAGAGATGCTCTAATTTATCCTAAGAAGAAGAATTCCACATTGTCTGCACTAGACTAATCTTTTATAGGAGACCATCATAGTCGTCAAGTCCTCTTCATACCTCTGATGGTCCAAGGGTGGACCTCCAGCTCCACCACTTCATCTTCTTGGCATTAGGTCATCGGGCTGCCTCTTGCTTGTCTACAGTGAAGGCATTTCGTTGACGTTTGATGAGTTTATCCCACCGGAAAATCCTCCTTTTGATCTTCGGGGGAGGTTTATAGATCTGGAATAAGAGGACAAAGAGGGACAGGTATTTTCTCGTTGGTTTTTGACGGAGCCTGGGGGCCTTTTGTATCCCGAGATGTTTTAATGCACCTCTGTTTAAATACTCCTTTCTCTTGTGGAGGGAGAAATGATTCATGGATAGAGGATTATTTATTTGCATTAGGTAAGCGGCATGCAGGTGTCATGACGTAAGGGGAGTCATCTCTCAGGTCACTGCTCTGCATCAACAGCGGATCTTCAGCGTATCTTCACCGTATCGATATTGTAAAAATCATTCTGACACATTCAGAAGCCTTCAAGCAACTTGTCAAAGTGACAGGAGGATTGATGGGAAGAGAATTGGCTTTTCTATGTGATATACTCTTTAGGAGAGCAAAGAATGCAAAGTTCTCCTTGTGGCTGTCCTGGATAGTCTGTAGACGATGGGCGGAGTAGTCAGTGGTTGCAATTTATCACCTGCCTTCATTGTTTAGTGAGACTTCACGATGAACATGCAGAAGGTTATAAAGCTGGAGGAGCTGAGCAGTTTGATATATCGTTTTCTGGGAAAGGATTTAATATCCCTTTGTATTTTGTTGACTCTTATTATGCTTAGGAGTCCAGTGGGCGGTCCTAATCTGTGAATGCATGCTCATAGAGGAAATGCTTCCACCAATGGAGTGCGACTGCCCACTAGACTCTTAAGCACTTAAAGGGGCGGGTTGTATTTGACAGTATTTTTGAATGTTTTTGAATTCCACCGTCTACTTTTTGTTCACTGGACGACTCATTCCTGGCCTCGGAAGTTGCTGGTGAGGTTATGGTGACATGTCAGGGGGATCGGGGCTTTACGACGGTGCACCAAGGATGGGAGAGTATGAATGGACTTGAGAGAACCCTGTCACTTTGACCAAGCTTTGGAATCGTCTCTTCATTGGCGACCTAGACTCTGTTGTCCACTTCTTCTCTAGTGTGGTTTTGGATGGTGGGTTCGGAACATGGAAAAGTCTTAAATTGTCCGTGAACGTTAGATAGGTATTGACCAATATCGGTAAGTTTGGCCGACCGTCCAAAGTGTATGTTGGTGGACTCTCTAGATGGAGGGGGATTTCAGAGGGGTCTGGCAAGGACTCCCAGTCCATCCCCGTCAATGTGTATGGGGTTGTTGGGGCAGAGAGAGGTGTCTACAGTTTATAGCTGGCTTTCCGCCAAGGTAAACGTCACCGTAGATGTCTCCAAGAGGCTTATGTTGATCTCATTGTAGACTTGCGCCCTTTTGGTTACGTAGGCTAATGGTAAATTCGTCGGAGTTCTGCCAGCCAGATAATCCATGTCCTCTCCTGTCTATGACCGTCCACAAGGAACTTTTCATAGAAGACAAATATTTTTTTGCCAAAATCCATAAATCACGTAGACTTCACACTCCGAATAAGATGGATGACAAATCTGTAAGCTTCCATTTACCTCCGACAAAGCAGTAAAACCAACATGTCTACAGCTGTTCCACAGATTTCATCCGTTCCCGGAGACAGGGCGGATAATGGCCACAGTCATCGGCTTTTGTTTTTCTTTTTTGAAAGGAACGAAATTGCAACTGTTGTCCGTTCCATCTTCATTTTTCAGCTGACGGCAACTTAGAAAGGCGAAAGATTGGAGATCTGTAAATGATCCCTGGCCGCTTTGTTATGAGAAGCTTAATGCTTGGGCAGCGCAGCCATTCATCACCAACCTGACAGCCAAATGCAGGTGTTTTCTGTTTAACTAGGAGGGAACCTGTCAATTTTAAGTGTAACCTACGTTCTGGGACAGGGCCATTGGCCCGCGTTTCCGATTTAACCCTTCTCAGACCGGAGAGGCCTTACCCCAGGCTCTTTGAACTGGGAAATGATGAAGTTGCGCTTGAGAACAAAGTATCCCGTAACTGAGGATTAATTGGAACATCCAGGGTAACGCGATAGCCTAGGTGGGGCGCCGCTTTAGAGCTTTAGCTCTTTGTTCGTAACGTTGCTGTGATCTCTACTGAATGATGATGATTTGGACGTTGCTCCATTGATGTTATTTGGGCTCCAAAACACACATAAACAGCTTGTTGTGAAGCGGAGGGGCCGCGCCGGGGCAGGACGCCTCCTGATGTGTTTGTAGGGCGCTTCTTTGAAGTCGGCGCACGGTTTTCTGACGAACATTCTGTTTATTGGCTTTTTACTACAGAATGCACTGAATTAAATGAAGACAATTCACTTCTCCATAACTGAGCGCCTCCACCTTTTAAAGGTATTGTCAAGATCAGAAAAAACTATTTTCAGAAACTCTGCCCCTCACTCCTCTGTTAGGGAATTCTGGGGTAATAGAGCAGGGTCTCCTGTTCATGAGCAATAAGGAGACTACAAAGAGCAGCTCTCACTCTGGAGGACCCCATTGACTTCACTTGGTGGTCATGTAGTTCTTCATTTTACCTGCGGTGGCGCTGCAGGGAAATGAAGTGTAGTGAAAAGATCTCCAAAAATCATTCCGAACACCATCTGTTTATTTAGAGGAGGTTTTGGCCGTGTTACTGTTCAGCATATCCGTTTAACAGATGCAAAAAAATTTGAGACCCCGTCTATTGACATAGTGATCAATGCAGAAGAAAAGCCTGACAACTGAGCATTACCTTTCCCTTTCTCAAGGGTGGGGGGGTATCCTTGCACACTCAGTTACTGTCAGCATTGATTGGACAATGCAGTCACCACCCAAAAAAATGGTAACACCCAGTTGTCAATTTATTCCAAAATTTCTAGGAGGAGTAATGGAGGAACAGCAAGAAAAGGTTCTCCAAAAGTGCAATATCCTAGGGAATCCATGTATTGACTAAAACAAATCCATCCAGAGAGCCGATAGGTCATTTATAGATGGGTGTGACGCTAATGACCTCTCTAGATCAGGAGGTTAAAACTGCAGCACATGGGGACCAAGCAGGTGAAGAACAATATACTGTCAGTGGTGCAGACATTGGTCGGGGTGGTTGCGTCTTCCACATATTCTGGAATGATATGCAAGACAACGGGCAACACGTATGCACTAAGACTGTGCACAGACGAATGATTGAGCAAATAGCAACAATGTATCAATAATGACAGTCCATAAATATCAAGAATAAGAACCTACCAGGACTGTACGTGTGGGTTGGGACGCCTCTCCCGACAGCCGATGCCCCTACTTCCCTAAATCTTCTATAGTCAGTGTCCTATCTATATAAAGCAGAGCACTATTACTATTTCCTAATAAGTTGGCGTACCAGGTGGGACCTTCAGTTTGCCAATTTTTTTTTAACCCCTCAAAGTATTTATTTCCCGTCTTCCTGCTCGGTAAACTCTCACTGAACTGTTCTGATAAAGTGAATGTCTCTCTTGCAGGCGACTAGACGCGAATCACATTGTCAGTGTGCCAGATGACAGCTTCGAGGGTCTTGTGCAGCTCCGGCATCTATGGCTGGATGACAACAGCTTAACGGAGGTGCCTGTCCGTCCACTCAGCAATCTCCCGTCCCTGCAGGCCTTAACACTGGCACTCAACAAAATCTCTCACATACCGGATTATGCCTTCTCCAATCTCTCCAGCCTGGTGGTTCTGTAAGTAATTGCTGCTGGGATTACTAATCTGGACCTAGAAACGCTGTGGAAGAGTCCGGGGCTTGTGCTGCTCTGCGGCTCCCCTGTGTATTCTGTGGTGTATGGCAGCCTGGATTCTGCTACATATACGCTCATACTGCTAGCGTCTCTTATACTCTCTCACACTCTCATATTCTGTCATTGGCTTTCACTTATAATTCTATTACACATTACTTGTTTGTTTTGGGTTTTTTTCTTTTATTTTGCTACATTTTTCTTTTTCTTTCTTTTTTTTTTTACTTTCTCTCTTTTTCTCCCTCTTTCATTCCATCTATTATCTATGGTCTCTCTCATTGATTCTCTTTTTTTCTTTTTCTTTTTCTTTCTCTCGATCTTCTCCTTCTTTCTCTTTTTTTTTTTTTTTTCCTCCCTCTCTCATTCCTTATATCATCAACGGTCTCTCTTTCTCACTTATTCATTCTTTCTTTCTTTCTTTCTTTCCTTCTTTCCTTCTTTCCTTCTTTCCTTCTTTCTTTCTTTCTTTCTTTCTTTCTTTCTTTCTTTCTTTCTTTCTTTCTTTCTTTCTTTCTTTCTTTCTTTCTTTCTTTCTTCTCTCTCTTCTCTTTCTCTCTTCCCTCTCCCATTCCTTCTATCATCGATGGTCTCTCACTCACTGATTCGTTCATTCATTCCTTCTCTTCCCCCTCTCCCATTCCTTCTATCATTGACAGTCTCTCTCATTCACTGGTTTGTTTGTTTGTTTGTTCGTTCTTTATCTTTCTCTCCCTTTCTTTCTCTCTCTCCCCTTCTCCCGTTCCCATTCCTTCTATCATTCACGGTCTCTCTCACTGATTCTTTCTTCCCCTCTCCCATTCCTTCTATCACTGATGGTCTCTCTCACTCTTTCTTTCTCTCTCTTCCCCCTCTCCCACTCCTTCTATCATTCACGGTCTCCCTAATTCACTGATTCTTCCTTGCCCCCTCTCTCACTCCCTCTACCCATCTATATTATAGTCTTGTTATATCTATTATCCGGATACAGAATTAGAATTCTTTGGTTCCTTTTATTCATCCAGATGTTTCATTATCATTTCCAGACACCTTCACAACAATAAAATCAAGTCTCTGGCTCCTCACTGCTTTGATGGCCTGGATAGTCTGGAGGCGCTGTGAGTATCTGCTTAACCTGCCCTTTACTTCTGCAATATTTATCCATAGGCTTAGTCTTTCCTGGGATTAAGGAGCTGCTGGCATGAGGGGCGGGTGGCTGTACATTGTGTCAGGGCATACTTCTTTCATTATAGATCTGTTACTTCAGGGTATGGGACTCCAGGGATGGGTTTCATCACCAGAGCCTTCACTTTAGCATTCCCTTTAATGTGTGTGTGTGTGTGTGTGTGTGTGTGTGTGTGTGTGTGTGTGTGTGTGTGTGTGTGTGTGTGTGTGTGGAGATGTGGCTGACTTCCTTCAAGACCTTTCTCGGAAAATACCAAGGAGTCCTTGGACCGTCAGATGTTTCACCATCGGGTCAGTGAGGAATGAGATTCACAGAAATCCAGTTTTCCCTTTTCTGCGGAGAAATATAATGAAATTTTATTTACCTCTTGTATGTCTTAGATTTATTTATTTATTTTCACGTTCCAAAAACTTGTAAATACATTGTTGCAATTTTGCAAATATTATACCATAGAAGTTGTAATGTGTGCATTCATGTTAACAGGTGCTCGTATGCATGTCTATGAGATAGGGCTGTAAAATAGTGAGTAGAGCTGAGCAAACTGGGTCATAACCAGGGTCTTTGCAAATTTTACAAAATTTGCTGAACGCTGTGGGGTGTGACAATATTTTGATGCTTGCATTAAAGCGTCTTGATGTCGGCGTGCCCCATGGGACACCATCACAGACCTCAGCAATATTTCTGGGGTTGATGACATTACTCAGCAGACTGGAAGACACGTGAGAGACCTCAGGGAGCCCAAGACAGGTGAAGGAAGATGAGCCCAGAGTATAATGGCACCTCCAGTTCAAGCCAAACTTATAAAACCTGACCTGAGAAGTTTGCAATTATTTGCATCATGCATCCCCCTATTCTAGTTCTGTGATCCCTTGCGGACAGGGACTGATGGTGACATCTCTGTACATCGCTGTGGAATATGTTGATGCCATAATAGCAATGGCATATCATATAACTACAACTAGATATTGCCGTGTAGCCCTCATCTTCCCCATTAACCTGTCAGTTTGCAGAGCTGTAATTCCGCTGTATCAGATGTGTTACAAGTCAAGCTGAAACACATTTGTTCCTCTTGACTTGTTAAACATAAGCCTATCTCTATTTATTTCCTTCCCCTGATCCTGGGCCGCTTCCATTATCTCTTCACACGGAAGCCTGAGCAAGGTTTATGAAAAATAGAGAACCAAAAAAAAAAACAACCCCTCCTTTTGTTGTCAGTCCGTATAACCGCAGCGATGCTGCTTCTAATTCAACACAGGAAGACAAAGGTACGAAAGAGACAATTGAGAATAAGCTCAACCCCAGCCAAAGCGGCCCCAGAGATAAGATCAGTAAACATCGCGGTTACTCTGCAAATGGCCTCCTCCGGCTGCAGGAATTGTTTGCTGCGTGGTTGTTAAAAACTGCAAAATATTGAGTCATTTTACTGAGGTGCATTATGGGATTGTATTGGTGCGGGGCAACCCTGTGTATTGCAAGGTAACAAGTTCACTTGGGATGTATCGGCCTCTCCTGCTTGGCCCGTCCATGTTTTCTTATGAATGGCCACCATGCACTATTACATGGCTAATAATTTCAGAAAGTGGACGTGTACAGGTGAGCGCTGGGTTGACTCTGTCAGGAGCGTTTGCATGTCTTCTTCTGCAAGACTGAATCCATCTGACTATTAAATTATGATGTCCCTCACCAAATGAAAAATCAGCTAGACGAAAGAAATCTGCCGCTGACCCCCCATTGAAATAAATGGGAGATAAATCTACCCCAGCGTCTTTAGTATTAGGATTTCCATAGGACAACTGGCCGCATCATCTGGATACTTTGTGTTCTGAAAATAACAACCTCAGCTCTGCTACATCTGTATCAAAATCAGAACTAATATGGCTCTTCCCCTCTCAGGCTGGTTTACCACATTATTACACTTGTTAAATACCCCAAACCGGATCCACCACATCGCCCTTCGTCTTCGTCCCTCTCTCCTGCCTTGCCTTACCAAACAGCGCGTACGAGGCTGCCGGTCTGAACTGAGCTGACCCCTGGCCATTGTTTTGCTGGATCAGATATAACCGGCACACTGAAGGAAGTAATTAAAGATGGAAAGACAAATAGTGCGGTGTAACCAGGGGATAAAGGATCCCACTGATTTATTTACACGCCAGCCCTTCCACCGTGCTATAGGCGGATGTCTAAGGAGAATGTGCCTTTTGTTTCCCTAGTCAGTCCCTGCACAGTATATAGCACTGCATGCGGACCGTGTGGCTTATAATTGCCATAATCTGGCATATCACCCCAGCCCTGCAGATAGATAGGTTACTGTCACCAGACCCAGCATATCACCCCAGCCCTGCAGATAGATAGGTTACTGTCACCAGACCCAGCATATCACCCCAGCGTGCAGATAGATAGGTTACTGTTACCAGAACCAGCATATCACCCCAGCCCTGCAGATAGATAGGTTACTGTCACCAGACCCAGCATATCACCCCAGCCCTGCAGATAGATAGGTTACTGTCACCAGAACAGCATATCACCCCAGCCCTGCAGATAGATAGGTTACTGTCACCAGGACCAGCATATCACCCCAGTCCTGCAGATAGATAGGTTACTGTCACCAGACCCAGCATATCACCCCAGCGTGCAGATAGATAGGTTACTGTCACCAGAACCAGTATATCACCCCAGCCCTGCAGATAGATAGGTTACTGTCACCAGAACCAGCATATCACCCCAGCCCTGCAGATAGATAGGTTACTGTCACCAGAACCAGCATATCACCCCAGTCCGCAGATAGATAGGTTACTGTCACCAGACCCAGCATATCACCCCAGCCCTGCAGATAGATAGGTTACTGTCACCAGACCCAGCATATCACCCCAGCCCTGCATATAGATAGGTTACCGTCACCAGAACCAGCATATCACCCCAGCCCTGCAGATAGATAGGTTACTGTCACCAGACCCAGCATATCACCCCAGCCCTGCATATAGATAGGTTACCGTCACCAGAACCAGCATATCACCCCAGCCCTGCAGATAGATAGGTTACTGTCACCAGACCCAGCATATCACACCATCCCTGCAGATAGATAGGTTACTGTCACCAGAACCAGCATATCACCCCAGCCCTGCAGATAGATAGGTTACTGTCACCAGACCCAGCATATCACCCCAGCCCTGCAGATAGATAGGTTACTGTCACCAGACCCAGCATATCACACCATCCCTGCAGATAGATAGGTTACTGTCACCAGACCCAGCATATCACCCCAGCCCTGCAGATAGATAGGTTACTGTAACCAGAACCAGCATATCACCCCAGCCCTGCAGATAGATAGGTTACTGTCACCAGACCCAGCATATCACACCATCCCTGCAGATAGATAGGTTACTGTCACCAGAACCAGCATATCACCCCAGCCCTGCAGATAGATAGGTTACTGTCACCAGACCCAGCATATCACCCCAGCCCTGCAGATAGATAGGTTACTGTAACCAGAAGCAGCATATCACCCCAGTCCTGCAGATAGATAGGTTACTGTCACCAGAACCAGCATATCACCCCAGCCCTGCAGATAGATAGGTTACTGTCACCAGAACCAGCATATCACCCCAGCCCTGCAGATAGATAGGGACTAAATATCTGTAATGGCACACCCCCTTTTCTTAACATGTCCATATGCACCAAATCTTCCAGCATGTATTGGGGTTTCAATGTGAGAGCCACTTGTTCTGCTGTATCCAGTGTGTTTGGCCAGATATAACCACGGTGTTAGCACATTTTGCCTTATAGATATCTCTGTGCCAGATGTAGCCTTGGAATTAGTCCGTGTTCACACTATGATCAGATTTGCTCTCATAGCCTATACAATGTCAGTGCAGATGAATTTGCCTCCATGATATTTTCCATATTGATTATGAATTTCCTCTTATTTCAGTGACCTGAATTACAATAACCTTGTGGAGTTCCCGGACGTCATTAAGTCTCTCAGTAACTTAAAGGAGCTGTAAGTGCAGTGCTTTTCTCTATATTGTGGTTTTCTGGCCGGCTCCTAGCGCTGCAGTAAATGTCAGACCGGTGACCGATGCCCTTTTGTGTTGTTTTTCATTCTTTAGAGGCTTCCACAGCAATTCCATCACTACGATTCCCGATGGAGCGTTTGAGAAAAACCCTTTACTAAAGAGCATGTAAGTAACTGCGGCGCGGCCTTGGGCGCTCTCGGGGTTAATCAACAAGTGGGATTTTATAAGAACATTAAAGGGATTGTCCCATGATGGAGACTTCTCCCCGATCCACAGGACAGGGAATAAGTGTCCGATCCCTGGGGGCCCGGAGGTCCCTCATGTCTCCTGGTACATGGAGCTCCAGTGCGCATACGTGGCCCATACTCTATTCATGT
Source organism: Leptodactylus fuscus (assembly GCF_031893055.1). Lineage (NCBI taxonomy): Eukaryota > Metazoa > Chordata > Amphibia > Anura > Leptodactylidae > Leptodactylus > Leptodactylus fuscus. Next base: position 5,049,328 of record NC_134271.1, on the reverse strand, counting down.
CTATGGGGCTGCTGCAGTGAAGGGTCTTGTGCCGTGGACTGTAGATGAATCGGCCATGGAATCCACGGCAAGATGGAGCGGGGCACTTATTTTTTGTCCAGTGTCCTCCTCCGATCTTGGTCTCCAAACTTGCACGGATTCTTGGACCACCTCAAAATCTGCACCAAATGCCCTCAAAGGACCCATAAATTGTCTCCTCGAGTTACCCAATTTGTATGGCCAGCCTATGGCTCCCATATCGGCAAAGTGATAGATGTTTCAGCACCTCCGGGCCAAAGGCGTCTCCAATCCTCTTCGTCTTGAAGATGGGTGGAGATCTTTTCAGGACCATCCCCAGTCGTAGAGGCCATGTCCACTAGGTAGGGCTTCCATGTGTTGTTTGTTGTCAAATTTCCATTGTATATGCCCCTTCATGGTTGGCTTGTTGATTTTTAACCCATAGATTTCTTTGTTTTCCTCTAAATCTGGCAGCTCCTTGTCTTTCATGTTGAAGGAACATAGAAGGAGTTGACTGGGAACCAAAGCCATAGGTTATAGATGAGCAGCTTAAAGGGGTTCTCCAAAACCTGGCTACTGTCTTCAAGAAACTTCACAGCTTAGCCCCCTTCAGTTTAATAGGTCTGAGCTGCAATACCGGTTACAACCTGTGTACATGGGTGGCGCTGTTTTTGAAAAAGGCATCCATGCATTTCTGGTTCTGGAAATCCCTTTAATTCCTCCACCAAAGTGTCAATTGCTCCAGGTCGAGTGAACCCTTAAACTAGCAGATGTGTGTATGAGCGTAGGTTGGTGCTCTGGGATGTTTCGTCGCTGGCCAGTGCTGGTTTTATGTTTTTGTCTCTCCATTGTGGTTGTGGTCCTTTAGTCCAGTAATGATGGAGTGTCCGAGCCAACAACGCCCCAGGCATCTTGTGCTAGGACCTCTGCTCCAGATCTCTAACCCGTGGGTGAGACTGCAACTCCCAGCGTGCCTAATAAACCCAACGCTGGGCCTTGTCCTCTCCGCCGCCGAGAAGCCACAAGTTGTAGACCGCTGACCGATGTTCTTATTAACCCTTTCAGCTAACGGGATTGTATTTTGTTTTCGTTCCAGACAACTTTATGACAATCCTTTGTCCTTCGTGGGGAATTCGGCTTTTCAGAACTTATCAGACCTCCGCTTCTTGTAAGTACTTGTCTAACCTTTAGTAGGACGTGTGAAGTGAGATACTTGACACGACAGTGACGGCCCCGTCTGCCGTCTATTATTACATACTTGTCCCATGACCTCTAAAAGAAGGTTGAATTAAAGGGATTTTCTGGTGGTAAAGCTTAGGGTGGCTGCGCATTGGGTGAGCCTGACGATTTGGTGAGGACCAGGTTGACCATTGATGGGGACGGGCGACCACCTAATGTGTGTTGAGTTTCCTCCAATGGTAGATGGGAAATACACACAATGGGGGGAGGGGATACGTTTTTCTGCTTTATCTTTATAATGGTGGTGCTATTGGGGTCAGAAGATTCAAAGAAGGACCCCAAAGAGGAAAGAAGGGTCAGACATGATGCATTTCAATACCCTCTTCTCAGCTGAGCATGCATGTGCATAGAAGGTCAGGAGGAATAGCTATATGGTTTGCTTTAATCCAATAGAAAACAGGTGAGAAATTTCCAAAATTGTGGGATCCGAGTGTATTGGCCACTTCTTTATTTTCCCTTCCACCAGTTTTTCTACATCTGGTTGGGGAACTTCTCTCTCCTGTGCACCCATTCCAAACATTTCAGATCTCTTTCATTGAGGGCGACATGTTATAGGATAGAAAACAGACCATTCCTAATTCTAGAAGGCTACTTAATAGATCTGTAACGGTGACGCTGTTGCTGATGGATCTTTTCTTTCCACAAGGGTAATTCGAGGGGCGTCTGATATCCAATGGTTTCCAAACCTGACTGGCACGGTCAATCTGGAAAGCCTGTGAGTATTTGCTTTTTCGGGTTATTGATGGTCCTGGATTGGACCCTTTGTTGTTAGATTTGGAATCTGTTCTCTTCTCCAGTTCCATCCAATGTTGCATTCACATTCACATTCACATTGGCATTTACTGTCACTTGGAATCTAATGGACTATGAGTTAATATTCAGCGACTGGTTTATACAGTAAACCTCCAACTATCTCACATGGTGCACATCAGACCAGTATGAGGCCACACAAAACACACCAACAGGGGCAGAGACGTGACTGAAGGAAGAAAAGGGGGGACAAGTCTGCAATGGCTGCTATTTTATTTCTCAGAAATGGCGCCCCTCTTGTCAGTGGTCTGTGATTGGTATTACAATTATCTTGAAGGCGCTGATTCTCCTTGTGGAGACTTCCAGTAAGTGCAGGGAATCTTACATTCAGTGTTCCCTGGAAAATGAGTTTTCTTCCTTCTGGCAAAGATCTCATTTTCAGCTAGTCTATATACAGCGCTTCCATCATCTCTCAATGGGAACCAAGACCAGAATGCAGCTTTAGATGTGACTACAGCGTAAGGATATTTCTAAAATATCAAAAACTGCCCCAAAAGCAGCTCAAAAAAAGCACTTTAAAAATGTCTGTATGCAAAGGAGCTCTTTATAGCCATAAGTTGGCGTTGCTGCTTCCCTCTTTGGTGCAATGGCGACCCCATTATTGCTCCAAAGTGCTCATTGACAAAAACTGCAATATATCGGCAATGTAGGCAGTGATTCACAAGGGGAAGATACTGTATGGTGACACTAACCTATCTATCTGCAGGGCTGGGGTGATATGCTGGTTCTGGTGACAGTAACCTATCTATCTGCAGGGCTGGGGTGATATGCTGGTTCTGGTGACAGTAACCTATCTATCTGCCGGACTGGGGTGATATGCTGGTTCTGGTGACAGTAACCTATCTATCTGCAGGGCTGGGGTGATATGCTGGTTCTGGTGACAGTAACCTATCTATCTGCCGGACTGGGGGGATATGCTGGTTCTGGTGACAGTAACCTATCTATCTGCAGGGCTGGGGTGATATGCTGGTTCTGGTGACAGTAACCTATCTATCTGCAGGGCTGGGGTGATATGCTGGTTCTGGTGACAGTAACCTATCTATCTGCAGGGCTGGGGTGATATGCTGGGTCTGGTGACAGTATAACCTATCTATCTGCAGGGCTGGGGTGATATGCTGGTTCTGGTGACAGTAACCTATCTATCTGCAGGACTGGGGTGATATGCTGGGTCTGGTGACAGTATAACCTATCTATCTGCAGGGCTGGGGGGATATGCTGGTTCTGGTGACAGTAACCTATCTATCTGTGGACTGGATTCATATGCTGGATCCGGTGACTGATTCCCTTTAAGACAGAACAGGACACTTCTTTTGGAGCAGTTTTTGAGCAGTGTGATCTTGGCCTTATCCGGCATTCTCTGACACGTTGAGCTCTGCTGCTCGGTCTGTTGCAGTGTTTGCTCTCTTCACCTCTCCCTTGACCTCTCCGTTTCGTCCTCCCTTATCTAATCTCTCCATCTCATTTCCTTACACTTCTCCTCTATGTTATACAGGACCTTGACCGGCACCAAGATAAGAAGCATCCCATTGAACCTGTGCCAGGAGCAGAAGATGTTGCGCTCTCTGTGAGTCCCTATGGCGCCTGCTAGGACTGACCTTCACTTTATTTGCTTTGATGGTGTTTTAGAGGACTTTTCTTCTCTTTTTCATCCAGGGACCTCTCCTACAATGAGATCACGTCACTGAGCGGACTGAAGGGCTGCAGCTCGCTGGAAGAAGTGTAAGGCGCCGGCGTGTCCCCAAGGATGCCGCCATATATGTCATTCTGTGTCTTCCGCTTGGGTTCTGATTCTCCTTAATATTCACTTTCTTTTACTTTCACAGCTCCCTGCAGCACAACCAGATCACCGAGGTGCAGAACGAGTCTTTACAAGGCCTGACCGCCCTCCGCATATTGTAAGTACCGGAGACATGTGGCCGCTTCCCTAAAACCCCTTACAAGGGGGCGTCTCTGTGCCGAGATTTTGCAATTTTTGCAAAATACAGATGATCTTTTTGGAGCATTGAGGGCGTTATTGTTACTGCAAAGAGCTAATTTACATATACAGCGATATCTCCGCAATAGAGGTGGCGATTCGCATACTGGTGGTCTATATGGTCACTGCTATGTGGACGTGTCTTCTGGGAGTTTAATATAGATGATCTATTGATAACAGTTTGGTGGGTGGTGAATCTTGACCACCATGTTGTTTGGTGCTCGGGTAAGTGCTGCAGTCTCTTCAGTGGTCCATCCACTTACCTTGGTAGCCGGACAATATGGAGGTAGGCAGGACAATGTAAACATTAGGGCGAAAGTCCAGCCCCACTTTTTGTTATTGACGTCAATGAAGCTGCTGTGCATGGAGCCTTCTGCTTCCACATATTGGGCATCGGACAGGTTCTGGAAGCGGGTCCGTACAGATGATCGGTCCTGGGGCAGGATCAGGATAGGCCATAGACACAATAAGCCCGGACGACCCCTTTAAGTATATTTGTTCATTGATTCTGCCGTCTCTTCTCTTTACACCTGGTTAGTAATGTTCCTCTGTTAATCTCCTTGGAAATTTGTAAATGTAATTTCATGTTACTAGTAACGAGTTCCATCCGATGCCAAAGCGATACTAAAAACAATCCCCTTCCTGGAGTCTAATGCTTCGCTTTTAACCATTGCAGGGACCTCAGCAGAAACTCCATCGGCAGGATCCACAGCGACGCCTTCAGCACGCTGACCGCCATATCCAAGATGTAAGTGGCCGAGACCATCCCTTCCCGTAGCCCTAAGACGCCGCTCCCCTCCTGTTCACCACCTACTGTAATCTGTCTTTGTACGCTAAGAGGATTTACCTTCTGAAAGTATTTAATAAGATCATAGACCCCCCCCAGGGGAAGCGCCAGAAATCGGCCCTATTGCGTCCTGGTTTCTTCAGATTAAGATTTGTGCGGTGACGTAGAGAGAAATGTCAGGGTGCGGAGGTGACGGTGTAATAGCTGAGAATTATCCTTAGGAATAATACACTGGCGCTTAGTGTTAAAATCCAAATCTGCGGGATCTGATTGGTGGAGGCCGACGTCCGGACTCTGCGCCGATCAGGTGATGCGGGTGCCAGGAGCTGTGAGCGGACCAGAAGCCCCCACACACTACAGCGGTGACTCCGCGGTACTTCCAGCTGATCGGTGCGTGGTCCGGACGTCAGACCCCCGCTGATCAGATACTGACGTCCTAAGCTATGGATTGGTCATCGCTATAAATAAGAACACTGTGGGGGTAAAAATGAGACCCCCTAAATCAATGTGCAGGACCTGTACCCCAATGTCCTGGGACAGGAATTGATATTTTATGATATTTTGTATCTTTTTTCTCTTATACTTCTGTTCATTGATCTTTTCAGGGACTTGAGTTTCAATCAATTGTCTTCATTTCCAACCGGAGGACTTCACGGCTTAACTCAACTAAAACTCACGGGAAACCCGACATTCAGAGATTCCCTGTCCGCTAAAGACTTTCTCAAGCTGCAGTGAGTGACTTGTACTCCTAATATTGGGGATCTATCCTTTGCACTGCTGTATAATGTGTAGTAGCCTTTGTATAGGATAAGGTGGCGCTGTATGATCAGTGGGTTTATCTACTGAATAGTGCATCTGGTGCTGCCATGGTTAATCCCAAACACAGCGCCCTCCATAGGAGTGTGGCCATGCCTGGTACTGCAACTCAGTACATTCAGGTGAGTTCTGAACGGATTTTGCCAGAACTCAAGAATTTGTGTTTGTGTAGATGTTGTAGGTGGTCGTAGGATATTTTGACTGTTCCTCCCTGGTGTATGGGCCAGATCACATTAGAGGCCGATATGTTTGATCATCTGTTACGTTTTGCACTGGAGATGTCGGGATTATATCGCAGCGTATCCGTCCCTCTCTAATATGGCGTAGAAGATGAAATGTTTAATAGCGCTCTCTCCTCTCTAGGTCTGTCTCTGTCCCGTATGCTTATCAGTGCTGCGCGTTCTCTGCGTGTGACTCGTACATGACCTCCACGGCGGAGGACGATGGGTCCAAGTACCAGAAGCTGTTACTGGATCATGAGAAAGGTACGTCCCAAATAACGTCAGGGAAATGTAAAAATTACACCCCAACGTGTGACGGCCCTGTCATTTTAAAGATCCACCACACTCCATCATTGTTGACATAAGCACAGTGCCACTCACTTGTGTGGCTGTGCCTGGTACTGCAGCTCGGCCTTCCTACTTCCCATAGACGTGATTGGGATTGTAGTTATGAGATGGAGATAAGAGTGACTTCTTTTTGGGCCCGTGTCATAATGTGGTCTTCCCTTCGGGACAAGAAAGTACCGTTCATCCTGTAGCATGTTGCTATGTTATGTTGACTCCTGAGTAAAACCAGATGTCTCCTCTGACGTAGGTGCTATTGAAGATTACATGATATCCGAGGAGGTTAAAGACCATGTGCAGACGGTTGTTCACTGCAATCCATCCACAGGTAAGTCTCCTTCCATCTCCTTGCAGCTTTGTGCACTAGTTTTATAGCAATTTTCTTGAGTTTTAGTCTGGTCACAAGGTATATTATAATAGGAGAATGCAATAACTGCAATGCAACTACCAACATTAGCCTGAAAGGGATTGTCCACTTTTTGGACAGGTTTCTGCTGTGCCATGTGTTTTGAGCCATGGTGCTCTGAATTTCCATGATTGCTTTCTATTTCCATACGTAGGACAACCCCATGGCTCAGTGCACTTTTTATGCGTGCCCAGATACAAGAAGCAAAATCTTCTGTACCTGCTTCTATGGAGAAGTGACTGAGCCTGGGACAGTGGGGAAAGTAGACATGGAAGTCACCAATATCTTCATTCCAATGGATATGGACAGTGTTAGGTTCAATGTTTACATATCCTACCTATGGGACCTGGGGTGAGCAATAAGTTCCCCGGTACAGAACATGACTATAGTATAATAGCAATCTGTCCAGAAAGTGGCCAACCCCAAGCCCAACACCTGGTTAGGCTGAAGAATCTACCAAAGCAAGGACAACTTGTATCAGAATAGTTCTGGATTGCTGTCTCGATAGGCCTAGGGTTCAGATGAGGATTCATAGCATGTCCAGCCAGTGAGTCCTTGACCCCAGGAATATGCAGTGTAGACATTACTTGACCGACTAATGTTTCGTCCCATCCCTTCTTTTTCAGGTGCTTTTAAGCCCTGTGAGTTCCTGCTGGGCAGCTGGATGATTCGTCTCACCGTATGGTTCATCTTCCTGCTAGCTGTCATCTTCAACATCATCGTCATCATGACCATGTTTGCGTCCTGCTCCACCATGTCTTCCTCCAAGCTCTTCGTAGGTCTCATTGCTGTCTCCAATCTCTTCATGGGTGTATATACAGGAATTCTGACTGTATTGGACACTGCCTCCTGGGGACAGTTTGCGGAGTTTGGCATCTGGTGGGAAACTGGCAGTGGATGTAAAGTGGCTGGGTTCCTTGCAATTTTCTCTTCGGAGAGTGCCATTTTCTTCTTGACCTTGGCAGCCATTGAACGGAGCATGTCTGCAAAGGATATAATTAAGAAGGAAAAAAGCCAGCACTTAAAGAAATTTCAGATTGCTTCAGTCGTTGCTCTGTTCCTTGCAGTAGCAGCAGGATGTTTGCCTTTGTTTCATGTTGGAGAATTTTCCTCCTCTCCTTTGTGCTTGCCGTTCCCGACTGGAGAGGCGCCATCTTTAGGCTTCACCGTTACACTGGTTCTTCTAAACTCCTTGGCGTTTTTGGTGATGGTTATAACCTACACAAAACTATACTGTACTCTGGAGAAAGAAGACCTGTCTGAGAACGCGGAATCCAGTATGATCAAACATGTTGCCTGGCTCATCTTCACCAACTGCATCTTCTTCTGCCCCGTCGCCTTCTTCTCATTTGCTCCGCTCATCACCGCAATCTCCATAACGCCTGAGATCATGAAATCGGTGACTTTGATATTCTTCCCGTTGCCAGCCTGCCTCAACCCCGTACTGTACGTCTTCTTCAACCCCAAGTTTAAGGAAGACTGGAAGCTACTAAGGTGGCATTTAACCAAGAGACGTGGCTCCGTTGCGGTCGCGACCAATGCCCAGAGGGGATGTGTGACTCAGGATTTTTACTATGACTTTGGGATGTATTCTCACCTACAAGGCAACTATGTGGTGTGCGATTACTGCGAGTCGGTTCTCCTAAAGAATCCTCCACCTTGTAAACACTTAATAAAGTCTCATAGTTGTCCAACGTTGGCCGTGGTGCCCTGTCACCGGTCGGAGAACTACTGGTCGGACATTGGGACTCAGTCTGCCCACTCGGACTGTGCAGATGAAGAAGATTCATTTGTATCAGACAGCTCGGACCAGGTCCAGGCCTGCGGCCGGGCGTGTTTCTACCAGAGCCGTGGCTTTCCGTTGGTTCGTTACGCCTATAATATACCAAGAATGAAAGACTGAGCAAATACTTGGTGGACTTCTTCATATGGAATATCGCAGTGGTCGACGAGCACAAACAATCACCGACCTAACATCAAAGGGAGCACTTTTCTAAGCATGTCACTTGTAAGAAGGGAAGCGGACAAAGGATGTCGGGACTCTTGAGCGAAGCCCTTTGTTGTCTATGGGGCCGTGTATTTTGCGCTGCAAGCGGTTACATGCCTCTGCAGGAGACAGGAGTCTCGAGACTTGACTGTTTGGACTACAAATAATTTGTAAACCCAAATTTTACCTGTTATGTCTGTCTTCTAATCTACGTCATGTGTCGTCCTATTCTTTAGCATATTGTCTTTGTACGTTGGCTCGTAGAGATCGGTCACGTAGCGCCGCGCAACTATTGAGGGAATGTCGTCGTAGGAAGATGGCTGTTCTCCATGTTCTGCAGCAACGTAGCCTGCGTGTTTAGTAGCTCAGAATAACTTACTGCAGGGCCTTAAAGGGATGCACTCCCAGATACTGTGATCCTACGTGTTTAATGTGTCTATATGGAAGACTACACAAGCTGCACCGGGTCTATCACAGCTCGCCGGGCCAGGCTGCCATCTACATGGGCTGGCACCCAAGTGGGACCTCGATTTACCAGGAGTAATAGCTGTCTGATAGGTAAACCTAGACCAAAAATAAAACAGTTACAGTATTACGTAATAGGCTAACACAAGGGCTAGAGATGGGGTTATAGTAACAGAGAGTGCTGGTCCGCCACCATGTGCGACTTGGATGCATTGATAATCCAAATGGTTTTTTGGTGGGGGGATCCTTTGCATTTGTGACAGATACAGCCGGTACATACTGCAAATAGCACAGCCAGAATATTACTCGTGCCTTATTGAGTACTAATGTTTTTTCTAAATCCACCCAGTGGTCCAATTGGCCAGAACCCCTAGAAGGAGATGTTGTATAATTGATTGCACTTGTTCACAATCATCTAATGTCCATGGGCTCCTCTAAGGATAAGAACAATGGTCTGGCTGCTCGACACCTGAAATCTCGCCCATCTGCGGTCACCGTTGGCTGCTTAATTTTAGTGGTATTCTATCAATTTTACCTGAAAAATAGTGTGACCATCCATGGTGGTCGTGTGTTCTTACCCATAAGAGAACCTTGCCTGGAATCTGTATAGGATAGAACATAAATCTCATGTAACCTCTCGGTAAGAGCACGCGGAGCTTGTCTATCCTGGCACTCACTACGCAAAGGATTCCCCACAAGCCTAAAGCCGAATCCTATCCCTTATACTTCTAAGGGCTTATCCTGTTTTATCAATCATTTTTTGTTTTAAAGCAATCACCCATCATCGAGTGTTCAGTTTCCCTGCAGCACCCCCACAGGAAAAATGAAGTATTACACCGTTCCCATTCAAATCTGTAGATGTATTGGGTGGTTTGATCCTCCATGAGGACCCTACTAGCAAATGGGGTTTCCACTCCAAAAAAAAAAAAAAAAAAAAATTTGCTAATTTTTAGCACTTCTACTTTGAATTCATCCAAACAATTGACTCCTCCCAAATTGATACAATATATTTTTAGCTTAAATAGTTGGTGAATTTTGTAACCATAGTGAACATTTCTTTTCTGGCTTTCTGCAAAAGTAGCATCGTGCTGTTGTCTAATTATTTAGAGGATTGGCCCACGGACAGTATGGGTCAGCTATCCCCTAGATTATGCTGGGGGTCCATTTGCCCCCACAGATCAGGAGCGTGGGGTCCACCAGTCTCTTGTGCAGCACGTGCCCATCCAGCGGCTTCAGTCACTTCCACGGGACTGACCAATGCGCCCAGTCTTTGGGTGGCTTTAGGACCTCCACCGATCATATACGTATCCCCTCACCTCTAGGGGGGGGGGTGATAAATGCTGTCCGGGAGCCATCCCCTTTAATTTTCTTTTTTTGAGTAATCGGAAGCACAATGGTGTCCAATCCCGACTTCCTTGCCACGAGCGCCCCTCGCCCCTTTTCTAGAGACATTCCGATCTGAACCATGAAGCTAGATTGAAGTTTTACAAATTTTTTGCTGTATATAGTGAGCATATTTTTTTATCTTTCTATTCTAAATTATTTGATAGAGCACAAGGTTGGGATGTATAGCTTCAGTTTATTTTGTCAATTAAAGCTACCTCCTCTAAACTATAATGGCTGCCAGTAGCAGAAAGAATCAGTTTATAGACTTTGTTTTCTTGCCTTGTAAATAAGCTCTTTTGTATATAGCTGCTGTAATAAAGTTGTTGTATATTAATCATGGGGAGGGGATTACTCTGTATATTGTCATTTGTTTTTATATGAAAAGCTTTTAACAAGTAAAGAATTATTTCCAGTTTGTGTCATCTCGTTGTATCACCCCAACCCTGCAGATAGATAGGTTACTGTCACCAGAACCAGCATATCACCCCAGCCCTGCAGATAGATAGGTTACTGTCACCAGACCCAGCATATCACCCCAGCCCTGCAGATAGATAGGTTACTGTCACCGGAACCAGCATATCACCCCAGCCCTGCAGATAGATAGGTTACTGTCACCGGAACCAGCATATCACCCCAACCCGCAGATAGATAGGTTACTGTCACCAGAACCAGCATATCACCCCAGCCCTGCAGATAGATAGGTTACTGTCACCGGAACCAGCATATCACCCCAGCCCTGCAGATAGATAGGTTACTGTCACCAGAACCAGCATATCACCCCAGCCCTGCAGATAGATAGGTTACTGTCACCGGAACCAGCATATCACCCCAGCCCTGCAGATAGATAGGTTACTGTCACCGGAACCAGCATATCACCCCAGCCCTGCAGATAGATAGGTTACTGTCACCGGAACCAGCATATCACCCCAGCCCTGCAGATAGATAGGTTACTGTCACCGGAACCATCATATCACCCCAACCCGCAGATAGGTTACTGTCACCAGAACAAGCATATCACCCCAGTTTTAACATATTGGTGCATATCAGGATAATCTCACCAAACTGGGATTGTTCATCCATTCGCCCCATGACCACAAGAACCTAAGAGACCACAACTGTATTTACCTGAAGAGCTACAACAAACAACTTGACTGAGGTCTCTGTATATATGTATGAGGGCCATTAAATGTCAAGTATTTTTTACATTGAAGATTAAAAAAAAAAAAAAAAAAGTACACATATAAGCATCAGTGTGTAAGTGCAGGGATGTCTCGTCTGCACATTGAATGTCCTTTTCTGATCTTAGAGAACAGATCACTTCTAAACCATTTTATACAGTATTGTATTGTGGGGGAATTCAGTGACATAATGCAAGTTTGCAGAAAAAAATTCAATGTGAATATACAAATTAGCTATTTGGTGCATTCAAGGTGGGATCACACTACCAAGACAGAAAGGTTGACATTCCCCATGTTCAGCGATTTGCAGTGACCACAAAATAAGCGTCTCTGACACGTGTGGCCCCGCCCCAATTGCACCTTTGCATATAGATTAGTAGTTGATTTTCTCAGTGGCCTAATTGCACTTTGACACAAAAAAGTCATTATCTGCCCCTACAACAGCACGTGAGTGCCTAGTAGTGGTAAACCCCATATAAATTGGTAACCTAGCCGTACCCTCTCACTACCCCCTAGGATACGCCATCATGATTTGGCTGGGATCGGACCACCAGAACTTGCTGAGCATTGGATCATCCGAATTGGCCACTCCGGACATCAATCGTTACAAAGAGTCTGGTCTGACAGTTCCGCAGTTGTTCCAATGTGTTTTGTACATTGTGGCCTAGTTGTGACCATTTCCAAGAATAAGAACTTTGATCCATTATGGGAATGTATTTGAAGGCCCCCAATGGTGATCCCAAATTCTATAAGAGTTTCAGGCCTCATTATTAACCCCTGCCCACTGCCACCATCTGGATCTTTATTGACGTCTGGACCTTTCTGCAACATCCCCATCCTTGGCATCGAATTTCCATGAGGCCATTACACACCGCAGGGACAGTATTAGTCATGGACATGGCCAGGAACAAACGCAACATACATATCCCATTACAGCACATGCACCTCAGCCAGATTTCAATGCTTAATGACAAGGTCCAGAACATGTACAAGGTTTAGGACCTCCCTGGCAGCACTTGTGACCTCACTTGTATTATGGGACTATCTGCAGACATAAATGGGGGTGAGTTTGCAGAGGGTTAGTCATGCTGGAATCCCCTGGGTTAACGCACTGCAATGTACAATAGCGGTGTAGGGAATGGGATTCGACCCACAAAATGTTGAAAAGGTTTTCCCATCTCAGGATTTCAGCTCTCCTCTTGTCTCCTCTCTCCTCCACTTCCTGGTTTGCGGCTTATTCTTGCACGGAGCTCCTGCTTGTTGTACATGGCACAGATAACAGACTCACTAGCCCTTCTCTGGGCTCACGAACTGAAAGCTGTATACAGAAAGAGAGAAAAGAGTGAAGGGAGTCTGTCACCACAATCCAGCCCTGCACTTACCTGTTTGGAGCAATGGGAACAATGTTATTGCTCCAAAGAGCTCATTTGCATATTGACAAAAAAAAGCAACAAAGGTTGCAATTCATAAGGGGAAAAACACTGTACTGGTGACCCTAACCTATCTATCTGGTGGCTGCGTTCTTCTGACAGATTCCCTTTAAGACCTCTGCAAATATGCACTTTTAACCGGTTATTTCCCAGTGACCCCTCTGCTACGTGTAAGTCATGATGGTGACAACTCCGACTCCTTTTTTTTTTTTGGATTTGCCAGAAGCCGAGCACTCATCGTACCTGTGAGCACAAGACCCAGCACAGGAATTACACACCCACAAGGATATTTCGGCAATTCATCGCCGGCGCCAGTGTGATTTACTGTATATTGTTTAGTGTTTTAAGAAATAAAAGTTAACAATGTTTGACAGCTGAACTAATTGTCTTAAGACAGTGCAGTGCACGCAGTTTGTGGGAACATTTCTTAAAAGATTATCAGTTTTAATGAGAAGCATAACAGGGGCTTAAGGCGCGATTCCTTCAGGTTATCCCAGGAAAGCCTTTGGGTTTGTCAGTTATCGTTTTAACATGTTAACTGCCGGGACATCGAGATCTGACCTGAAATACCTTTGTTTTATTGTTTTGGAAGAAGACGGAAATTTCATTCTAGTGACACAGAGTTTTATAGAGAGAAATCTGTCATCGCAGCGGTTTATAGCGCATAAAGCCTCAGGTCACGTACGATATGTCTTGCTTCAGGAATGTTATTTTATGTCGTTTTGTCGGATTCGATACATTCTTTCTTATATAAATAGCCGTATAGTCCGGAGAACTGAACTGACTTCATTATGTAAGGTTAGGTTTTGTTGTTGTTGGGTCGTCCATTGTGACCAAGGGCTAAGTTGTTCATACGGTGATCCCACTGAAAGGGATATTCTGTACAAAAAGAGAGTGTCTCCTATCCAAAGGATGGGGGAGGGGGGGGGGATCTTGCTGTTTATGGTGATCCAACCCCTTGCATCACAACAATTGCAGGTTGGGCAGCAATGTGACTGCCGGAGATGGCCAAAAACACAATTGTCTCTACTCAATGGTTCCTAAATTGTGTCCAACCTGCTGCTCCATACAAACCGGGGTACAAAACATTCATTGGTGGGAGCCCGAGGTCAGACTGGGGTTGTGAGCCGAACTACCAACTCCTCTATTTTTCTGCAGCGTTTCTGACTCCCTCATGGCCGGTCCGGAGCAATCAAAGCCTTGGAATTCATGACAAATCGAGCGACTGAACTCCTATAAAAGTAAATATGTAACAAACTCTGTATCTAGTTATACAATAGTGAATACAATTTTAGTTGGATTTGGTAACTTTTTTTTTTCCGACTCGACCCAAAATTGGTCCCAACTCCACAGCCCCACAAATCAGCAGCGGGTTGGGCAGTGGAGACAAGGCTCCATTCATTTTAATGAGAACGATGGAGAGGACCTGATCGCTGTCTTTTGGCTATTTTTGACAATCCCATTGAAATGAATGGAGCAGCGTGTGGTTGGGGACCTGAAGACTTTTCAGCAATCCCTTATCCTGCTAATATTATAAAGGTGAAAGTATGTGTGTTTGGATGTTTGTGTGTTTGGATGTTTGTGTGTTTGGATGTTTGTTCCTCAATCACACCTACACGGGTGAACGGATGTGTCTGAAATTGCGCACATACATACCTTGGGTCACGGATTGAACGATAGGCTACATGGAATTCCCGTACACCACCACAATTCGCTCCCGTGCCCGGTGCTTCTCACGGTTCAATTCGCTGCAGGACCTGGGATGACGTCATCCCAGCCCCTTCAGCAGCTCACCTGATTGGGTGCCGCTTCTCTATGTGGGCAGAGTTATCGTCCGGCCGCCGTCCACACCAACATTGTGTCTCTGAGAGCTCCGGAGCGTCCTGCACAAGGGCCTCTACTCTGACGCAGCGACAAGTCCATACGCTGCCCCACCTGTGTGGCCTCACCACGGGACCGCAGTACTTTGCCGCGGCAGGACAGGGGGTCACCTGCGCCGCGCTCTGGAACTCCTGTTCGGCCAGCTGTCCCGCAGTGTCTGCCGTCTCTGGACACTACAAGTCGGAACATCGGTGCATGGGAAGCCCAGGGTGTGGTGAGGCCGGGGCCACAGGTTGGTAGGGGGAAAGGGGACACACAGTCGGCAGGGTCTGGTGGGGGGAAAAGGGGGCACGGGGTAGGTAAGATGGGGGAAGGGGGCATGGGGTAGGAGGAAGGAGTGACCACATGGGGAAGCGGGTAGGGAGAAAGGGGATGGCGGTCGCCAGGAGGCAGAGGAGTTACATCGGGCCGCAGGGTGGGGGGGCACGGGGTAGGTAAGACGGGGAAGGGGGCATGGGGTAGGGGGAAAAAGGGGGCACGGAGTAGGTAACACAGGAGAAGGGGGCAAGTTCCTGGGGGGCAAAGGGGCACGGGGTAGGAGGAAGGAGTGACCACATGGGGAAGCGGGTAGGGAGAAAGGGGGGTGGCGGGCACCAGGAGGGAGAGGAGGTAAACAGTTCCGGCCCCGAGGGTTCATGGACCCACAGGTGTAGGAAGGGCCCGCTGCGGACACAAGGAAAAGGAACAAGCCTGCGCACCGCTCCAAGTGGGTCCCGCAGGGGGTCAGGGTTCCGCGGACGAAGTCGCGGGTAAAAGCTAGTCAATATATAAAGACTTGTCGCTTTTCAGAAAAAAACTTTTTGGAAACTGTGATCCATGTGTAGTATCTATTGACCTCAGAGAGAGTACTACACAGCCAGATTGCAGGGGAAGACGTGACCAAAGCACTTTCGGGGTTAGGGTACCACCATCAGGGGCACCGGCACTATAAATTGCAGAATGTATCCGTTCTTTTTCTCAGAAGTCATAAGTCTATCTGTGGCCACAGTTGGTTAGAAAATGATTTTTTAGGTCTGTTACCCTGCACCGTGGTTTACGACCCAAACAAGACCCAACAGATTCCGTTTAACTCAGATTTCACATCTATAAATGGTTTTCTAAACCAGACAACGGCTTTAACTAAATATACTAAATAGTGATCTCATATAGCTAGTGAAGGTTAGCTGTAGGGAGTGCGGAGAGGAAGAAGTCACACCCAGGCATTGCAGCCTGAGGGAACCAAAGCCCTCTGAACCACATGAGAAGACTCCAGTATTATAAACGCCACATGCTAGGTGGGGGCCCGCGAGAGATTTTTGCCCTGGAGCGAAAAAGCTTCAATCTATTCCTCTGCTAGTAAGTCAACAATTATGACTAGATTTGCATTGCCGCTTCATGTAGACGTGGTTTTTGGTTTTCTAAGCCCTGCTCTATCTACCACAGGAACGTAGTTTACGGTGTAGCTGAGCTCATAATACTGAGTAAGAGTTTGTAAACCACACACGTCATACTCATTACATGTAGGAAAAGCAGATTACACGTCCAGGAATCCTAATCTCTAGGACAAACTTTCAGAATGGAAAGCTGGGAGATTTCAGCCCTAATCCCTGCAAGATTTCAATACAGCTCTGGAGTTTCCACCAAAAAAGTTATATCCTATCCATAGAACGGGGGAGAAATAGAAGTTTGGGGTCTGTATGGGGGACTAGTCATTCATTTTCTCTACGCGTCACGACGCAGGCCATGAGCAAGGCTCAGGTTGGGCCACGACACTGGCTACCATAGTTGGAGTTCCTTGGTTGTTTAAAGTGGTCAAGCAAGGGGTCACTTCCAGCCACACCAGAAGTCCTTGCTCCGACTGGCCATGAAGGAGTCGGAGCAGACCCTGTGTTGACCAAGATGGTGACCGACCGACTCCTTTCACTGGCAATGTGTCTGTTGGGGTTCCGTCAAGATTTCTATCGATTTTTTGGCAAGAGTAGTGCTATAGTGATGAAACCCAGAATGTAGACTTCATACAACCAACCTAAGGCTAGATTTACCGGGGCCGGGTTTCTATTTTTCAGGTCCATCAAGGACATACAAATAGACCTTAAAAACAGTGGATAAGAATGGAGCCCAAGGTACCCCGTTGTCTATTGGATGTCTGTTAGGTGATTGTTTTATCTTATGTGTGTAGCGTCCCACTGGGAACAATCCACGACGGTATTGACCTGTTTTCCACTGGTTGAGTCGCGTGATGTGTAACTAAACCTTTAACCGGCTGAACTGCCATAGAACAGGGGCTGAAGAGTTCTGGGAAGGGAAGGAAACCTGAGGTCTTCTCTGTCTCTCTGGAGAACAAGGAATTATGGAGTGAGGCGAGCCAAGGCGCAGGTTAGGCTGGAGAGGTGTCAGCTGCCCCTGCATCCGTCAGGAGATGGGAGTAATCCCTGCTTAGTTTGTGATTCACAGAAGAGTGCGCCAGATAAGGAGAGTTATATGGACCTCAGAGCGACGAGCGTGCCTGCGCCAAAGTATGTCGACCCTACTGATCTACGCCACGCAGCGGTAACCTATAGAGACCTGTGCACTGCTTGGATCGAGGCCTCAGCAAAGGACTGCGAAAAGCATCGAAACCGTTGCACTGTATGTTCAGAAACTGGAGCTTCTTCTACCTCCATATAACCTGTGCATTTCACTGTTTTGCAAACTCCTGTGCTTTATTCTTGCATGACCATTATGGGCACCCCGAGCGTCATCGTGCTCAGGAAGGCCGGCAACAGCTAGGACGCGCCTGGGGGAAATGGCGGCCACCACTATCCGGTATTCTCCAGGCCCCCCCAGCCCTGCACCAGCCCAGGAGTCGGGGGAGTCACCGTGGCCATTACAAGTACTACAACTCCCAGCCTCTCCGAGCCGGCTGCTGCATGTGTGTGGCCATATTAAAGCCATGATTAAGGAACTGCGTGTTCTGAAACGCGTCGGCGTTTTTTAATGTGTTTTTTGTCATTACTTTTTCTTTATTGTTGTATGTTTTTTACGTTTAATATGGATTAAAGAACTTTTTCAACATTTTCCACGGAGTGATGCTGATCTTCATCTCTTGTTGATTACCCATATTATTGCACTACTGGTTATTTCAGCACTGTATGGCGGGATCAGTTTGGTGCAGTATGGCAGTATAGCATACTCCTCTACACACTGAGTGCTGTGTATAAAGGAAGCTGACGAGAGGTTTACTGATTTAATACATTTATTAGGATTTATTTATTGCATTGATTCATATGCCGCACAGCACACTTGCAGGTGTGTACAGGGCTGACCGCGGGCTATGCCGCGCGCACTAACGCATCCCGCGTAACTAGGAAGCCGCCAGGGAACGGTTTTCCTCTTCCTTGACAACGGCGGGGGGCGGAGCTTGGACAGCGTAAGGAAGCGCGCTCTGTGATTGGTCGGTTCTCGCGGAGAGTGATGGGATTGCGTGTAGTCGCCGCCATTTTGAAAGCTGGCTACAGTGTGTTTGGTGCCTGGAACTCCTGGCGATGCTTCTCCGGTGAGACCGGCGGCTGAGCGGGGACGTCCGGTAAGTGGAGCCTGGTGTGAACACGTCCTTGTGTATTATTAGAAGCCAAGAATACGAGCAGTGTGAATGCGCCTTATGTTGTCAGGGCATGCTGGTAGTTGTAGTGCCAGCGCCATTACTATGCTGTGTAATATACAGGCATTGTACGGAATAGATAACTGTAGGAGTAATGTGTATGATGGCCTATATTCTGTATAGTAAAGGGTTAACTCCACCAAGGTGCAAAAACTGCCCCAAATACCCCCTGGTGGGGCTGATGGACACAGGTGAGAGGCGTCGCTCTCTGGAGGACCTTGCGAACTACAAGTCCCAGCATTGATGCCCCGCTCTGCTCTTCTTGCAACTTCCATAGAAGTGAATGGAGCATGCTGGGAGTTGTAGTTCCACAGGAGCTGCTGATATTGCGTATGGCGGCGTTACTTGTCTGTTGGCAAGTCTTATCCCTGTGCTCAGAACTGGCGTATTTGCAAAGATGGGAGTAACCATGTCTGACAAACTCTCTCCATTGTATCTGATAGAATATAATGAGCCGGCAGATCTCCTGGACCTTGCACAATGTTCCTACCTCCATAAGCTCTCTGTGATTCTATAGGTGACGGGGACATAGTATGTGACAGGGTGGGATGTGTATGGAGGGGGTCCACCGCTTCCAGGACAGCTGATCGAGGTTGGACTCTGTTGTCAGACCCCCATAGATCAGATATTGATGGGCTATCAGTATGTAACCTGCATTAGGATCCGGAAAACCCCTTTAAAGAGGACCGTTAATATTATATAGCGCTAGTATACTGACAATGCACTGACAGCTTTCCCGCTAGGCTTCTCGCTTGCAGAGATATTGGTGCCTTTCGTTTCAGCGCCGATATTCCTCCACTGTCAGAAGGTCGAGTCTTACTGATCTAGCACCATCCCTGGGCCGCGACAGGGCTCTCCAATAGCCTTGTAGTGTCAGGGGGGGGCTTTATATACAGCACAGGGATAATACTGAGCAGTAAAGTCCGCCCTTCTGACAGTGGAGGGATATCAGCGCTGAAACGGCACAAATATCTCTGACAAAGAGGAGCGTACCGGCAAAACTGAATTCTGCACACTGTCAGCCTTTATATAACCCCACATATTATATTACCCCATTAAATAAACAGACCCCCTCATCACAGACCACTCTGGACATTACAGATTCCTCTCCTGCAGTCACCGCTATATTTGACCTTCTCTTCTCTTTTACTTGCAGCCATGTCTTCTTCCACCAGTGACTTACGTTCTGCCGAGGGGAGACGTTCTCATTCCACCCCTCAAAAACCGAGCACAAGTGAATCCGTAACAAGAAGGTCGAAGAGTTGCGATGTCGGCAGCGCCGGAGACTCCACCTATTCTTTGTTGTCGCCGATCTATCACGACTTTGAGAGCTTTGAAAGTGACATTGAGGATCGCTCATTCCACGCTGAGATTTTGGGCAAGGAAAGGGAAACCAAGAAACCTTGGTAATTGGACAGATATTAACTATTAATACCTCGCTGCCGTAGGAATGCGTGTAAGCGACTATTCGATGCGCTTAACACCTTGGTGTTCGGCCGCTTACACGCATTCTTATGGCAGCGAGATATTCGATCGAATGTTACTCGCTCATCTCTAATATTAACCCATTATATACACCAGTGTCTCACAACATGGCCTAGTTGACTTTGCCTTAGGCTGGCTTCGGAGAGAGTCCATTCAGTGCAGATCCGTCTAAAATCCCTTACGAAAAAATCCTGCAAGCTGAACTTTTTTCTTCCAGCAAATGGCGGACCCAATGAAAATCCACATCAGCACCGCAACCTAAATGCATCTGAAATCTGTTAAAATCTTATTGTCAGTCTGGGCTTTCCCTAAGTCACAGGCTGTGATATTCCGGTGTGAATTGTCGTCTTCTGACGGTTTCTTAGGTCATGACTGGACGGGGGCCAGGACCGGGTAGTCGCTGTATGTGTATTGTTCAGTGCGGGGGAGAGAGTAAGTGCTGCCAGACACTTCTGGTGGCCGCTTATCTCCTGCGTAAACAGAAGATTGGACATGATTACGTGACCGCTATCCATAGAAGAGAGTTGGCCGCTTCCGCTGACCCTTTCCTCTGTGTTCGGCTTCTTATCTCTACATCTTGGATAGACCACAACATTTTCAGGTTACAGCAGGAGGTCTGATAATATCACTAGTATAAGGAATTGCTATGTAAGCAGTAGATGGAAGCAGCGCGGAGCATACACAAGATCACGACATCTCAGCTAAGCACGGCCTAAGATTTATAGGCATTTCGTATTACGTGCAATCCTTTAAGACGTTTCACCATGCTTACTACACCTTGTTTGAACTTGCATGTAGGCGCCCTGGTACATGTGTGCGGGAAGGGAGCCAGGAGAAATCCTTATCATTAGATGCAAAATACCTCATTATCATATCAATTGGGAAATCCTTATCCATAGTGACTTGTTTAGCTCCAATTCTAGGAACTAAAAACACATTAAGGTTGGTCTTACACGGCTGTATTGAATGTACGGTCTGCAAGGTGCTGATCAGCAACATAGGCTCCGCAGACGCCCGTGTCCTGCCGCACTCGCCCATAGGGTTCTATGGGCGAGTCCGTGCAGTGCCGCAATTCACGGCCATTGCGGACATGTCCGATAAATTGCGGACCACGGTTGCGGGCCGGCCACACCACGGATAAAATATCCGGTGGTGTAAGAGGCCGCATTGAATATAATGTGTCCGCAATTGAAAACGGACCATTTGCGGACACATTATATTCAGTGCGGCCTCTTACACTACCGGATATTTAATCCATGGTGTGCTGGGCCGCAAATGAGCAGATCTGCAAAGGCCGTGAATTGCGGCACTGCACGGACTCGCCCATAAATCTGTATGGGCAGGTGCGGCAGGACACGGACGTCTGCTCTGTCTATGTTGCTGATCAGCAATTTGCAGACCGTAAAATCAATACGGTCGTATAAGACCAGCCTGAAGGCCTCCATAAACCAGCTGAGTATCTTCTATGAATGCTATTTGTGTATGGTATATGTGTATGGAACAGCTGAGTGTCTTCTATGTATGATATATATGTATGGACTGGTTGAGTATCTTCTATCATTTATTGTAAACTTTACTTCTTCTTTAGTCATCAGACCCAAGAAGGGACTGGCACAATCGAGCAATCCCTAGCGGACATGAAGCTCTCTCCCTGGGAAACATGGCTGCTCAGCAAGGAAAGACAGGGCCGAATTGAACTGCAAAACAAGTTATATGAGGTGAGTATGTGTCTCATTATATAGGTGTTACCTAAAGGATATAGATTCCTGTATATTCCTGGGATATTCTATTTCCCTGTTAGGCATTGTAAATCCAGACAGGACTCTTAGAAGCGAGAGTGAGAGTCCTGCTGGCCCCGCCCACACTGACCGCTTTATAGGTGTCCGCCCATCCAGGGTGTGGGCGGGGCCAGCAGGACGGATACATAATAACGGCGCTCTATATCCATCGTCTCGGTTTTTAGTTCTTCCATCTTAAGGCGCGTCTTTTCTTTTAGGAAATAAAACAAGAAGAAGAGCGAAGGCGACAGGAGCTGAAGAAGGAGCAGAAGAAACGTTTGGCTGAGGAACAACACAAGGAATGGGTGCGAAAGAAACAAGAGCAGGTGAGGCTGTAGACCCAAGAGATTCCTATAGATAATGTCTATATACATGAGCTCAGTGACTTACACCATGAATATTTAGCAGGGGTGTAACCTGTGTAGGCCGCGCCTTGGCCACATACTTCTCATATTTTCGTGCCACCTGCAGCTGCAAAGCTATTTTAGAAATATTTGGATGGAACGTTCTTATGGGAAGACACCCCATTGGAAACGCTTCAGCCAAAAACAAAGCTAAGGTTAGGCTTGCATACAAAATATTGCACAGGGATCGGCACCAAATTTTGGTGCAAATTTGCTGCTTTAAATCGCCTAAAAAAACTAAATTCTTCTCCTGGCACTTAGTCTCGTCCTCTGGAGGCCTCAGCAATGGTGTCGCGTACTTATGACCGTTCCATACTGTCATTGGCCACAGCGGTCACCTGTGACCTCACATTGGGGGAACCGATTAAGACTGGCGTTTCTTATACCAGTCTTCATAAAGTCCCCAACTGGTGTCAGGGGCCCGAGAGGATCCGTCTTCTTTAATACATGAGATGCGCTCCAAGGTGCCTGAGTTATAATAAGTTTGTCCACGCCCAGCCCTGCCCACGGTTCCAGGAAGTGGTGAGCGAGGCGCCGAACAAACACTGTGGCACAATAAGGTGCCATGTGCCAAAGATGAGCCGCAACGACACCTATCTATGCCAGAAAATAGGGTGGGGGAGGAGGGACCAGGCTATCATAACCATGGATATGTCAGGGGTAGTTGTTATATATGGTTCCCCATCTCCACCTCCTCCTCCTGGGGCCCCAAGTATGACCGTTGGGGCCCCAGTGATCAGGATAACGGGGGTCCATGAGTGTTCCTGAGCGCCCATGTATGTGGTGTGGTGGTCACCGCTTCATTCACGTCTATGGGACTTCCAGAAGAGCCACCTTGGCAGCCCCATAGAGCCGAATCCTTCGCGGAGCATGCCCACCACCACCACTCTATCTACATGGGGCCCTGTTCCTGCGTATCCCAATAGTCACACCCCAGAAATCTGGCAATTATCCCTAGTTAAGTCATAAAAACCTCTTTAAGGGGTTGTTCTCATCTGCCAAATCCTGCACATTTTGCATCCAAAAATCTGAATGAAACCTCTGCAGCGATCCCAGTCCATGTGAACGTTCCTTAAGGCTGAGGGGGTGACATGGCCGACCATGAAGAGACTCTTGAATCTTCCAAGTACCCAGGCTTGTGCTTCTTATTCCTTGCTTTGCGGCCTCACGTGTCAATGTGTAGGAGGGAACAAGGAGTGCCATGACCTGGTATAGATGGCATCGACATCCAGAGGGTTGCCCAGACAAAGCCGCAGCGGTTGTGAAAGCTTCGCCATCCCGAGAACACTGTAAATTATTCACCGTCACATTTCTTATATTGTTGTGTCTACATGAAGAGGTCGGCCTGACCGTGCTCCGGGCCAATGGCTCTGGCACAGAGATACCGTGTAAGGTGGCCAAAAATAAAGATGATGTAATTCTGTATTGTTTATCTGGACGATTGCAAGATGTCTAAAAGTAATAGAATACCGCGGAGCAGAGTATACGGGTATATAGTCACAGGGGAGGTATGTGGAGTATGCAGGACTGATGGCGGATCCGACCTGACACCCTGGAGGGAAACTGGCCACAAACCAATAATGATCAGGATTATTTCCTACAAGTCACCGGTTTACTTAAAGGGGTGGTCCTTCCCTTTAAATGTTTGCCATTTACCTGTGCCCAGTCCAGGGAAGGGTTGTGAGGTTCTCTGGAAGATAACACCTCCTATAGATAACACCACTGACCCATCACTACTGACCATAGACAATGTCACAGCTTATTCCCCCTCCCATAGACCTCAATGAGTCGCCTCCAGACTATTGCTGCCATGACCGTGCCGTAAAGCAGATCACTAAATGCTGCTAACACAGCAGAGGAGAAGCTCAGGCAAGATGGCTGCCCCTATAATCAAGGACAGAAAATTGAATTAAAAAATCTACAATCAGAAAATAAAAACATTCGAAAAATCTGATTTCTGGTCCTTCGTTATAGCCTTCCGCTCTCCTGATTGTAGCCCCCTATGGCCAGCAGATACGTGTCTGTAATGGGACATCCCCTTTAATTAAAGCATTCCGCTTGTCCTTGGCCTCCCGCTGGAGGTTTATAGACCTGTCTGTGGGATATTCTATCTTTTGGTTACACAGCAGCCTAGCCCTGGTATATAGTGAGGTTTATATATACAGTCCTATGAAAAAGTTTGGGCACCCCTATTAATCTTAATCATTTTTTGTTCTAAATATTTTGGTGTTTGCAACAGCCATGTCAGTTTGATATATCTAATAACTGATGGACACAGTAATATTTCAGGATTGAAATGAGGTTTATTGTACTAACAGAAAATGCGCAATATGCATTAAACCAAAATTTGACCGGTGCAAAAATATGGGCACCTCAACAGAAAAGTGCCAGTAATATTTAGTACATCCTCCTTTTGCAAAGATAACAGCCTCTAGTCGCTTCCTGTAGCTTTTAATCAGTTCCTGGATCCTGGATGAAGGGATTTTGGACCATTTCTTTCTACAAAACAATTCAAGTTCAGGTAAGTTTGATGGTCGCCGAACATGGACAGCCCACTCTCAAATGATCTGAAAACAAAGATTGTTCAACATAGTTGTTCAGGGGAAGGATACAAAACGTTGTCTCAGAGATTTAACCTGTCAGTTTCCACTGTGAGGAACATAGTAAGGAAATGGAAGAGCACAGGGACAGTTCTTGTTAAGCCCAGAAGTGGCAGGCCAAGAAAAATATCAGAAAGGCAGAGAAGAAGAATGGTGAGAACAGTCAAGGACAATCCACAGACACCTCCAAAGAGCTGCAGCATCATCTTGCTGCAGATGGTGTCACTGTGCATCGGTCAACTATACAGCGCACTTTGCACAAGGAGAAGCTGTATGGGAGAGTGATGAGAAAGAAGCCGTTTCTGCACGTACGCCACAAATAGAGTTGCCTGAGGTATGAAAAAGCACATTTGGACAAGGCAGCTTCATTTTGGAAACAAAAATTGAGTTGTTTGGTTATAAAAAAAGGCGTTATGCATGGCGTCCAAAAAGAAACAGCATTCCAAGAAAAACACATGCTACCCACTGTAAAATTTGGTGGAGGTTCCATCATGCTCTGGGGCTGTGTGGCCAATGCCAGCATCGGGAATCTTGTTAAAGTTGAGGGTCGCATGGATTCCACTCAGTATCAGCAGATTCTTGAGAATAATGTTCAAGAATCAGTGACGAAGTTGAAGTTACGCCAGGGATGGATATTTCAGCAAGACAATGATCCAAAACACCGCTCCAAATCCTCAGGCATTCATGCAGAGGAACAATTACAATGTTCTGGAATGGCCATCCCAGTCCCCAGACCTGAATATCATTGAACATCTGTGGGATGATTTGAAGCGGGCTGTCCATGCTCGGCGACCATCTAACTTAACTGAACTTGAATTGTTTGTCCAAAATACCTTTATCCAGGATCCAGGAACTGATTAAAAGCTACAGGAAGCGACTAGAGGCTGTTATCTTTGCAAAAGGAGGATCTACTAAATATTAATGTCACTTTTCTGTTGAGGTGCCCATACTTTTGCACCGGTCAAATTTTGGTTTAATGCATATTGCACATTTTCTGTTAGTACAATAAACCTCATTTCAATCCTGAAATATTACTGTGTCCATCAGTTATTAGATATATCAAACTGAAATGGCTGTTATAAACACCAAAATATTTAGAACTAAAAATGATTAAGATTAATAGGGGTGCCCAAACTTTTTCATAGGACTGTATATACTCGGACTCCGTCCTAGGTGTTCAGCCTGGAGCGTGTAGTGCGTCACGTGAGTGGTATACACCTCGCGTATATACAGCCTGTAGGAGAAGCCTTGCTATACCATGGCAGGAGCCGTGCTGTGCGTGTCCTAACACAGCGCTGGTATGTAAGGTGTGACAAGCCCAACCTATCATGTTCTTGTGGAAACAATAGCATTGATGTGTCTGCCAAAATAGTCCCCAAGTTATCCATTAACCGCGGCCATTGTGTGCACGGGGCACAATGAGTTACTGCTGCCATTTATACTGCGCCCTGCCAGGAGCTCTGCTGATTTCGCGTTGTAAATTTACAGGTTAGGTGCAGTCTCCTAAAATACTAACGTCTCCTTTATAATCATTATATTAAGACTTTGGCTTTTGTGTTATTTTGTTAAAGAGAAACCATCACATTGTACGTGTCGTCCGGACCGGAGACCGCATGTAATAGGGCAGGAGGAGCCGAGCAGATCGATATATAATGTGCTGGGAAAAGATGGTGTGCGTTCTGTACTTAGGAGTCCAGTGGGCGGTCCTACCTATAGAGAAGGACAGAATAGGACCGCCCACTGGACCCCTAAGCAAGAGCAGGGGGTTCAGTGAATAAAAAAATATTACCGACACTAATCAAACGATTCATTCTTTTTAATGATATTCTAGAATAATTTGTATTGTATAATTAGTTATATACAGTTTGTTACATATTTACTTTCATAGGAATCGATCACGAGGATTAGAGGGGCTGTACTGCTTGGGTCTGACCACGGCTGTCAGCCGGTTATGAAGGAGTCAGAGTCGGTGGCTTACATTAGTCAAGCCGTCCTACAAGATCAACATAAGAGGTTCACCTTAAAGAGTTTGTATAGAATTACAAAAACATGGTTACCTTCTTCCAGAAACAGCACCCCCCCTGCCTCATGGATGTGTCTGGTATTGCAGCTATGGTCCATTGAGCGGCAGTACCGCAAATAACCTGTAGACAGGTGTGGCGCTCTTTCTTCAATTAATTAGACATGTTTTTCTAATCCTAGAAATCCCTTTAAGTGTCGGTAACTTGGGCGCTTTTGTCCCTGCGGTTATTTCGGTTCGGTTGTTACAATATTTGTGGGGTTCCACGTGCAGTTTTATTCAGGCCGAATTGGAACCACGACCTGTATTCTTTAGGATTTCTTTATAATGATCGGAGGCTCGGGGGAGGAGATGAAACATAAAAAAACGATGTTACTCACCTCTCCTGGGCTCCGGCGCGGCTCCCTGCTGTCTCGGCGCTTCTTCCTGATGTCAGGGACTGCTGAGGCCTGTGAATGTGATATTGTGATACATAGATGCAAGTGTCACAGTGCCATGTTGTCAGTCAGAAGCGCCGAAGATAACAGGGAGTCACACCGGAGCCCAGGAGAGGTGAGTAAAACCGTTTTTCATGTCTGATGACCTCCCTTGGTTCGGTCTGAATGAAACTGCCAGGTGAGATGAGTCTCACGACGCTCAATTACCAAAAGGGGTGTGGTTTAAAAGGGGGCGTGGACTAAATCACCATTAATTGTAATGGAAGAAATCCCTGATTTTAGGTCGTCATCACCCTGCCCTGCTATAGATCCAGTAATGTAGATGCAGGAGCCGTCATGTTGTACAACATCCGCCTCCATTACCATAGTATAAATTGCTCTGCACGTTCACATGCGCCGACGTTTCGCTTCCTGCCTCCCGACGTTGCTCCGACTTCACCCCTTTTTCCTCTTTGATCCCGTTTTCCTATTTTTATTGACGATTATTATTATTCTAACGCTCGACTGACTTCCATCGGTAAAGGAGCGGCAGCAAAGTGAGGACGTAAATCCTCGGCGCGCACAAGACCTCCCTCTTTGATGTCTCCGGCTTTGTAAGGAGAAATAAACCAGATCTTTGAAGAGGATGTGTTATTGTCAATGGCGGCTCTGCGGTTATCCTGCACGTTACGAGGGGCATGCAGTAACGTGCGGGAGGGTCGGCCATTGATGTATACCATGTGATATATACAATGTGACTCCTCAGAGTATACAGAGCCGTATCACAGGAGAACAATGAGCAAACAGCCCGGGCAAGCACTAAACCGTCCGCGCGTTACAAATGACCTGTCGGAAAGGAATTTCTCTACGGATTTTTTTTCATGCTTCAGCCGTGCGGCGATCGAATGAGCTGGTAAATATCACTAGATTGATGTCCTGTCATTATCCCCAGGAATGGCCGCCATGTCTGTTCACCAGCACGAGATTTGCTGCAGCGGTACGGTACGGTGCACGTCCTGCGGGTCTAGACCTGGCGTAAAGTTTGCGGTTTTATTCTACAGTCTTGGTGTTAGGCGACCACCTGACTATCTATAATATGTATATGGGGCGGAAGAAGGATCGGGCACGTTGAGTTTTATTACTCTCTGTCCTTGGGAGGTGAGCTGCCGCCATTAGTGTTGGTCAGGTCAGAAGTCTGGGTCCTGGACCAATGGGGTGAAGCGTGCACAGACCAATCAGATGCTGAGTATTCTTTAAAGATCTATTAGTATCAAGCACAACGCGTTTTGGGCAGGGGGGGGGCCCTTTACTCAAGTGCAAATACAACTGGCTTGTAGCCTCTCTGGAGTATCTCCGATGTGTTCCTGAGATCAAGCACCTGAACCAAGCCTTCATGTGTATGGAGGAGTCAGAAGACATAGCTATCGGCCAAGGAAGCATTCAATAGACGGCTATGGACTCCTTATAGGGGTTGTCTTGTTATGGACACTGATCCCTTATACAGAGGATAGGGGAGGTGTCTGATCGCTGGGGGTCCATTACGACATGTCCCCTATAACATGGAGTATAACCACAGAACCACCAATTCACTCTCCATATACTTCTATGGGTCTGCTGGGACTCTTATCATTGACTGCCTCATAGAAGTATATGGAGCGCCGGTCATACAAGTGCACTGGCGCTCCATTCACAAGGAGACCTTAAGGTGACTTCTGGTCCTTCTGATCGCTGGGGGTCCATTGTTAAATATCTCTCGTATCATGGAGTATAACCACAGAACCACCAATTCACTCTCCATATACTTCTATGGGTCTGCTGGGACTCTTATCATTGACTGCCTCATAGAAGTATATGGAGCGCCGGTTATACAAGTGAACTTCTGGTCCTTAAGGTGACTTCTGGTGCTTCTGATCGCTGGGGGTCCGTTGTTAAATGTCCCCCGTAACATGGAGTATAACCACAGAACCACCAATGCACTTGCTTGGCCAACTCTCCATATACTTCTACGGGTCTGCTGGGACTCTTATGTGCGACAACCTCATAGAAGTATATGGAGCGCCAGTCATGCAAGTGCACACAAGGAGACCTTAAGGAGACTTCTGATCACTGGGGGACCTGGCGATCAGGCCCCCAAGGTCAGACACTTATCCCCTGTCCTGTCTGATATCCCGGTTGAATATTTTTGAAGCCCAGAACTAGGGTTTGGAAAAGATCGGATCCCGATCGGCGATCGAGCAAATATTGGGATCGGCTGGAAAATGATGGGAAATCGAATTTTAAAATCGATCCTGAAATCTCAACCCTACCCAGAACTAAATCCCCGCCCGGCCGTTCCTCGGGTTAGCGTTCTCCTTCCACGACCAGGAATGGTCTGCGTTGAGTATTTTTTGCGTGTGGGATCTTTTATCGGAGCCGACGCCATGAGTAATCGTTGGGCATTGTCTTAAAACCCTATGATTTAAGGATTACGGTGATTTATCTAAAAAGCCGTCTTGGAAACGTTGCTGCCCATAAATTTTTGTAAAGTATGTGAGAGATTGTTTTATACGTATTCAGCTCGCCCATAAAGCGCGCCAGGTGTTTCCACCTAGCCGGGGATGAGGTACGAAGCCGAGAGACCGCGCGACAGTAAAAGGAGAAGGCAATTATCTGCGTTGGCGCGGAGCCAGTCTGCGAGCGCAACGATTAGTGAATGCGGCTCCAAGAAGCTGGTGGGGCCGATCACTAAGGGTGTAATTAGCAAATCCGAGGCTTCAGTCAATGTCGTGAAATCGTCGCCGGCGTAAAGGCAGAACAAATAGAATAGGAAGCGCGGGATTACACCGAGACATGAATGGAACGCAATGAATCGCTTTTATAAAGAAAAAATTGTATTTTTGTTCATTTTTTTTCCGTCCGGGGGATGAGAGGGAAGTGTAAAGTAGCGTGCGGGGCATCCAAAAACAATTATTTAAATTTGCCCTTTGGAACTCGAATCGCGCGGAGGAAAACCTAATTTCCTTTTGCCGTGTTTGAGAAAAATATTGTCTCATTAATTTTTTTCCTGTCTTGAGTACACGGCACAGGACTGCGGGTGAGAATCGCTTCACACGTCAGATGTTCTGCTCTATAGTTATAGGGAAGCTGCTCGGAACATTTACTGCCCCTCCCCCCACCTTAAAACCTTAAAGGGATCCTATAATGCAATTTTTTGCGACTAACACGTAGGAATAGCTTTAAAAAAGGCTATTCTTTTCCTACCTTTAGATGTCTTCTCCGCGCCGCCGTTCGGTAGGAATTCCGGTTTTTGTCAGTATGCAAATAAGTTCTCTTGCAGCACTGGGGGCGGTTCCCAGCACTCAAACAGCACTGGGAGCGTTGCCAACGTTGCGAGAGAACTCTCCAGCACCACCTCCATCTTCTTCAGGAACGGCCTTTTCACCCGGCGCTGGCGGTCAAACATCTAGGCCTCGGGCAGAGCTGACTGCCCATGCCCACAGTCCACAAGAAAATGGCCGCTTTCTTGTGGACATGCTCATTCTTTCAGGCGGATTTGCCTCGCAACATCCGCCTGAAGACACTCCCTCCTCCCGACTAGGCCCAATCATTTGCGACTGGATCCTGGTGCACTGGAGCCTCCGCTACCCGGGTTCATTCCCATTGACTCTAATATAAAAAACACGACAGACGCTCTTACGCCATGTTTGTTTACTTTGGTTGCAGAAGAAAAAGCCCTGCATGAACGGGGGCGAATCAGGTGGACACCAGACGGAAGGGTCAACGTCTCCGTCTGTCGTTTAATGTCCATTGCTTTCATTCTGTGATGGATGAGAGCAACGGACATTAAATAACAGTAGTGTGAACCCGCCCTTATAGTGCAGGGGACTCGCACCAGTGCATAAGTGGGGCATCCTTGGTCCACAGCCCTGACTTGTGCCATTTTGTCCCTTTTTGCCACATTTTCAGACAATGGGGGGGATCGGTTGTCGATGCCGATAGGTCCCACAACCCCTTTAAGTCTGGCAACCATGTATGCTCGGCCAGGGCACCATTCAAGCAGTGGGTGGGAAGGTGGGCTCGAGAGCTTTGTTATAGTAATTGGTGGGGACCCCAGTATGTAGATGATTGTCACCCACCCTGTGGGTAAGTATTAAAGGGGACCTGTCGCCACCTCCACCAACTTCAGTTCTTTTCATCCTCCACTGATTCTCATTCATTAGGAACTTATTTCTCTCGCCCCCACCATTCCTGAGCAATCGGTGCAGTTGGTTTTGGTGCCATATATGCTAAGTAGTCTACTAGTGTCAGGTGGGCGGTCTTAGGCAGGAGCAAGGAGGGGGGTGTGTATGATTCTAAGTTTTTGCTCCCTTGCCTACTCCTGCCTGACATTGCCCACTTGAGATCCTCCTTGACCTATCAGGCGCCAAAACTAACTGCACTGATTTGGGGATTGGTGGGGGCTACAGAGCAAATTCCAACTGCACCAATATCCGTGGAGGGGCAACTATGAAGGGGTGCAGAGAGCTGGAGGTGGTGAACGGTCAGTTGTGAGAGAACATTTTTAGGACAGGCATTGCAAAATGCAGAGGAAAAAAAATTCAAAAAACATGGTGCGGTGTATTGAGGTTTTGACGCGTTTCCTTCCCCCTAATCTATAGGGAATAACAAAAGCCGTGATTTTCGTAACAGCAACTTTTTTGCCACTTTGTTTTGTTTTTTTTGCACAATTTTTTCTGGCCGGAATCCTGATTTTTCTACCATGTGGCGCCTTCACCTTACACAGGGCTCCACACGATCTCTGCAGGATATTCCTATAACTCCCAGACGAATATTCGAGCTAGATCCTTACCCTGCTCCTTCCGTCCCGGCTCACGTGTCTTATTATTTTCGCCTCATCTTAGATGTTGGATATTTTTAAACCTTCCTAAAAAACAAAGATGAACTTGCTGTCATCTCGGGGAGGAAGTCACGATATTATTCTCTCCCGCACAGGAAAGAAAAGAGAAGGAACAGAAACTTCTCAAGGAGAAGCAGGAAAAAGAGCTGGAAGAACGTCAGAGACATTTCATAGAGGAGAAGAGTAAGGAGCGGTATGAGGAATGGCTGAGGAAGAAGAGAGAAGAGGAGCAGGAGAGGAAGAGGAGGCTGAAGGTCGGTATCAGGGGGTGTAATAGGGAACCCAACTTACCCCAGGGTCACACTAGAGTTTGGGTGTCCATTGTTCTGGTCCATTGGAGCACCAGGACAATGGACAAACTGCCTGGTATCACTGTCTGGAGACACGCAATTTCCAGGAGGAATAACAAAGGAACTGCACAACAGTGTTCCAAGTAAAGATGCAGAAAATCGCTTTATTATGGGGGATACAAATACATAAGGAGCAGTGCCAAGTCTTTCCTAAGGTTAGTCGGTAAGTAAGGTGGTCAGCCGTTCAAGGAGACCAAGTACGGCGCCATACATTGTATAGTGGCTACGCCCGGTATTACAGCTCAGCCCCATTCCCTTGAATGCGACCGATGGTCACGATGTCACGTGGCCAGTGATGTTCAAGTGGCTCTCTCTGAGCAAGCAGCTGATCTGCAGGGTCCCCATCAACTAATAAGGTCTAGAAACCCCTTTAAGAAGTGTCATGTTAACACGAGCTGTTCCGACTTTCCTTCTCATCCATTTTCCCTCCTTGCGGTCCAGGGGGGTAAGACCCTCGGGCTCTCATTAAGATGTGGTTTTCTCCGTGGTGATGGGACTTGCCCTTCCCTTGACTTTAACCATTTTGCGGGCGCAGCGCATTCCGGTCACCATGACTTACAACCCCTCCTGGAAATGGAGAGGATATTAATAAGTTCCATGAATACATTTATGGAGCGTTTGTAGAATGGAGGTCGGAGCCTTGAGGGACGTTGCAGAGCAGCCTCCAGATTTTATAATGAACTGTGCCGTGATCCGAAACAGACCTGACCCTGCACATTGCCGAAAGTACACATGACGCTGGCTGCTGCTGCTGCGGGGGGCGTCCATTACAGTCCGTGCAGGGTACAACCATCGTGTCCTGGTTTGCAGGGTCCTTACGTGGGGGGGGGCGCAGGTAACGCTGTCATGGGTGTCTGATGTGTTTCTGTGCAGGAGGAAGAAGAGAAGCGAGCGGCGGAGCAGAGGGAGAAGAAGGAGAAGGCCGAGCGCAACTTTCAGGAGTGGTTGGAACAGGCCAAAAACAGGCCACGGCCTGCCCTGAACAGCTACGGCTACGCCAATGGGAAGTTAACAGGTGTGTACTAGAGCGGGCCTCGGTACCCCTCACCCGGCAGGTTATAGGGTGTACTCACATGTTACGGCAGCTGAGGTTTGTTTTTTGCACACTGAGTTCCTTTTTTCAATAGCCCCATTTTGGGGTGAATATAATGTATTGATGTTCTGAGGGGCCAATAAACATTCTCCATTCTCTTCTATGAGACTACAGGCTCCACCCACAAGGAGACCTTAAAGGGACTCGGTCCCCCATCGTTCTGATCACTGGGAGCCCTGTGATAGGGCACCAATCCAAAGGGGAAAGGGGTGCACAAACATACCGTCCTCCTATATCCCCTAGAATAAGTGTTTGATCACTGGGGGGGTCCCAATGGTGGGGGTGGGGGACACGTATCCTAGGGGATTGGTTTTCTTCTTTGGAGAGCCCCTTTAAGACAATCTGACCAATCTTTCTATCACTATGTAAATGTATATAAGAGATAACAAGTCACAGTTACTTTCTGGCAGTGCCGTAAAGCGAGACCTTTCTATTACTTTTGCTTACGAGTTACTTTTGTTTCCATTTTTGCTTTCCTACAAGCAGAATAACAAACGCACACTGATTTTTTTTTTTTTTTTTTCCATTAAAACTTTTACAGGCCGGAGTGTTTTATGCCTGGTAACTGCATTTACGGCTTTCTGGAGCGCAGACAGGCCCGGCATGCTTTTCATACCTTTGTTGGAAGCTCATAAAGTGCTGACAGTTTCCATTGGCGTCTCAAACACCCCCCCCCCCACCCCCACCCCTGCGTATAACATATGCCAGAGCTTACATTCAGGTCTGCTGTGAAGTGTTTGGTGCCGTGTCCTCGTGGCCGAAACGTCCTGACATTGCGAGCTTCACACATTCCTGCTGTCAGCCGCTGTCTAGGCCCGGTCGGTGTTCACGGACTCTCCGATGTTGGCTCTTGCCACGGCGTGTATGTTTGTCACACTCGCACCCGTGGTTGGCAGATAGATAACCTTCATGGTTCACCGAGAGGATAAATAAATCCGTAAGATGAGGCTTATGGAGGGAGAAGCGATGGGCGTGCACGCGGCGCCTCTCCTGTGTTTGCACATTCATGATTCCCATCCTTGTTCTCGCCTGTCCTGTAACATTGTATCAGCCGTCTTATTTGGTGAAAGCTACCCAACTTTCCCAGAGTCCATGTGACCTGAAAATATTCCCACAGCCCCTTCTCTCCGTAGACGGAACCAGTTTACATATCCACCACTATTGAGACACTTACCAGTCCTCCATCTTTTATTAAAGGGATTTGAATACTGGTGACCTTATCCAGGTATGGACAGGACAGGGGATAAAGGGTCCAGTTGGTGGAGATTCAATAACCGGGGGATCGAAAGTCCTTCTAAGGCCTCGTTGTTATCAGTCTGTCTTTGTAGAATGGGAGGAAATCCACGCAAACACGGGAGAATATACAAACTCCTTGCAGATGTTGTTCCTGGCAGGATTCGAACCCAGGTCTCCACCACTGAGCCACCGTGTTGCCCCTAAATAAATGGGATTTTTAATATGATGGATCTTCTGAGACTTTAGCTATAACTCGGGTATCTCGCCCTTATTCAGTTTCTTCTTCGTCTTCCGATGTTTTAGGCTACTATGATGGAAGTTCCTATCCCGCTCCAGGGTTTTACAACCCCATTCCATGGAAACCCATCCCTGTGCCGCCACTAACAAAGGAGAACGGCAAAAACCCATCCGGAAAGAAGAAAAAGCGACTCGTGTCTCAGCAATTCTACAGACCCGGCACGGCCCTCGCCCGCAAACCCAAGGACAATCTGCAAGTCGGTGGCGGGATGTTAAGAAGATAAACCCGGTGTCTTGGAAAGAACAGATGTGGTCGAGGGTAAACGTCCTTTAGCAACCTCCTGCTTTTCTCGATATTGGTGGTCTATTCTTCGGGTTTGTTGTTCCTCTGTGCGACACTCAGACCGCTCTTCCAGGGTTTGCGGATCTGAAGTTTAGTCCTGCAGATCTATAGGGGGTCCAAGTGTCACACCTAAAATTCAGACTGTGAAAGGGGGTTGTCCAGGATTTTTTAAAAATTTTAATTTAATTTATTTATTTTATTTTTTTTAAATGTACTCCATAGCATAGGCCATAACTATCTGATCGGTGCGGGGCCCACAGCATTATGCACAAGGGTCAGAGGTGACCCCCAAACAGCTGACCTGTCAATGGGCTGCCAATCAGATCTTTCCATAA
Source organism: Leptodactylus fuscus (assembly GCF_031893055.1). Classification (NCBI taxonomy): domain Eukaryota; kingdom Metazoa; phylum Chordata; class Amphibia; order Anura; family Leptodactylidae; genus Leptodactylus; species Leptodactylus fuscus. Next base: position 5,013,613 of record NC_134271.1, on the reverse strand, counting down.
GATAGACCATAAGTAAAAATACAATCCTGGACTGCCCCTTTACAGTCTGGGCCCAGGCTCAATATAAGGAAGGACTTGTGTCGTTCTCTTCCCTCCGTTCCAGTCAGTCAGGCTTCTCTGCAGTTCCGGCATTTCTGGTGATGAACCAGGAGGATCAGGATGAGCAGTTGGGTTCATCAGACTGTCGTGGGGACTGCGGACTGACTACAGAACTGGCAGCCCTCAGCTATTATTGTATATCTAGAAGCAGAATGGAGATTCCTTCCAAATCCCATTTTAGAAGAGGGATTAAACTGGTTTTAGGATTTTCTGTGACATTTATTAGAGCAGGAACATTGAGTAGAGTAGCTCAGATTCTGACAGGTCGTAGGATAGACATCATCCTGGGGGGGGAGGGGGTCTACAAATCTGGCCACGGTGCTAACTGGGGTATGGGGGTGCACTGAAGGATCTATGGGGTGTCAGCCCTAGCCTTATGCAACTTTAATTATTCCCATGTGAACCTACCCTTAATGTTACAACCTTGCACCCCAGTCCCCCTGAGCCCCGTTCATTCCTGGGCTGCTGGGGAGGCCAGAGCGCTCGTTCCTGTCTGCCGCCCCCCCCCCCCCCCCAGTCACATGACTGGCTCAATTCCACTGAATGGAGCTGTGACCTGATTCTATGGGGAGTCAATGATGTCATTGCAGAGGGGCAAAGACTAAGACCCCCATCCTCCCCCACAGCCCTCCACAAAAGTAAGGGGATTGAGGTGTAGGTTAGTAAGAAAGGCACTGCTAAGCTTTATCACTCCCCGGATAACCCCTTTACATGTTCCTGCCTGAGGTGGAGACTCTACCCCCGCCCCTCCCCCCCACCATTGCCCAAATTATGTACGGATGGGTTTTGTCAACTCACTTCGAGACTTCCGGAACCTTCTACATAAACAGACAAATTGTTTCTCTTTTTCATTTCACAGTTAAATTATTTTCTTAGAATTTTGGAGAATATTTTTCTACTTTTATCGGTTTTCAGATGTTTTCAATTTTTTTTATACTATAATAAAAAATTTTAGACAAAATTATTGTGTTATTATTATTATTATTATACATGGTAAAGGGAATCACTCACATTAGCACGGACATCATGTTATAGGGGGGGCCGAGCAGATTGGTGCAGAGTTTTGTGTGGTGATCCGTATTACGGATACGTATTATTATTTCTATACCCCTCAGTCCTCCCGGGCCCCTATGGTATCTGTGCAGAGTGCGGCTAGGGTGCTCCGAGCCCTGGATCTTCTGCAGACGCTCCGACTCATGAATGCGCTGTACTCAATGGACCTGCAGCCTGAGAAGAGGGGGCTCGGTGATGTCACTGAGGGGCTGCTGGGGAGAAGAGTAATGGAGGTCCCGACCCCCCAGCTGCCCTCCTCTATATATTAGTAATAAAGCTTACCAGTACAGGGTAAGTGACCTGTGTCCGGGTAAGTGACCTGTGTCCGGGTAAGGTACTGTGACCCTGTAAGGTACTATGTCCGAGTAAGTGACCTGTGACCCTGTAAGGTACTGTGACCAGGTAAGTGACCTGTGTCCGGGTAAGTGACCTGTGACCAGGTAAGTGACCTGTGTCCGGGTAAGTGACCTGTGTCCGGGTAAGGTACTGTGTCCGGGTAAGTGACCTGTGTCCGGGTAAGTGACCTGTGTCCGGGTAAGTGACCTGTGTCCGGGTAAGGTACTGTGTCTGGGTAAGTGACCTGTGTCCGGGTAAGTGACCTGTGTCCGGGTAAGTGACCTGTGACCGGGTAAGGTACTGTGTCCGGGTAAGTGACCTGTGTCCGGGTAAGTGAACTGTGTCCGGGTAAGTGACCTGTGTCCGGGTAAGTGACCTGTGTCTGGGTAAGTGACCTGTGTCCGGGTAAGTGACCTGTGTCCGGGTAAGTGACCTGTGTCCGGGTAAGTGACCTGTGACCGGGTAAGGTACTGTGTCCGGGTAAGTGACCTGTGTCCGGGTAAGTGACCTGTGTCCGGGTAAGTGACCTGTGTCCGGGTAAGTGACCTGTGTCTGGGTAAGTGACCTGTGTCCGGGTAAGTGACCTGTGTCCGGGTAAGTGACCTGTGTCCGGGTAAGTGACCTGTGTCTGCGTAAGTGACCTGTGTCCGGGTAAGTGACCTGTGTCCGGGTAAGGTACTGTGTCCGGGTAAGGTACTGTGTCCGGGTAAGGTACTGTGTCCGGGTAAGTGACCTGTGTCCGGGTAAGGTACTGTGACTGGGTAAGTGACCTGTGTCCGGGTAAGGTACTGTGTCCGGGTAAGGTACTGTGTCCGGGTAAGTGACCTGTGTCCGGGTAAGGTACTGTGTCCGGGTAAGTGACCTGTGTCCGGGTAAGGTACTGTGTCCGGGTAAGTGACCTGTGTCCGGGTAAGGTACTGTGACTGGGTAAGTGACCTATGCCCGGGTAAGTGACCTGTGTCCGGGTAAGTGACCTATGTCCGGGTAAGTGACCTGTGTCCGGGTAAGTGACCTGTGTCCGGGTAAGTGACCTGTGTCCGGGTAAGGTACTGTGACTGGGTAAGTGACCTGTGTCCGGGTAAGTGACCTGTGTCTGGGTAAGGTACTGTGTCCGGGTAAGTGACCTGTGTCCGGGTAAGTGACCTGTGTCCGGGTAAGTGACCTGTGTCCGGGTAAGTGACCTGTGACCGGGTAAGTGACCTGTGTCCGGGTAAGTGACCTGTGTCCGTGTAAGTGACCTGTGTCCGGGTAAGTGACCTGTGTCCGGGTAAGGTACTGTGACTGGGTAAGTGACCTGTGTCCGGGTAAGTGACCTGTGTCCGGGTAAGTGACCTGTGTCCGGGTAAGTGACCTGTGACCGGGTAAGTGACCTGTGTCCGGGTAAGTGACCTGTGTCCGGGTAAGTGACCTGTGTCCGGGTAAGTGACCTGTGTCCGGGTAAGTGACCTGTGTCCGGGTAAGTGACCTGTGTCTGGGTAAGGTACTGTGTCCGGGTAAGTGACCTGTGTCCGGGTAAGGTACTGTGACTGGGTAAGTGACCTGTGTCTGGGTAAGTGACCTGTGTCCGGGTAAGTGACCTGTGACCGGGTAAGTGACCTGTGTCCGGGTAAGGTACCTGTGTCCGGGTAAGGTACTGTGTCCGGGTAAGTGACCTGTGTCCGGGTAAGGTACTGTGTCCGGGTAAGTGACCTGTGTCCGGGTAAGTGACCTGTGACCGGGTAAGTGACCTGTGTCCGGGTAAGGTACTGTGTCCGGGTAAGTGACCTGTGTCCGGGTAAGGTACTGTGTCCGGGTAAGTGACCTGTGTCTGGGTAAGTGACCTGTGTCCGGGTAAGGTACTGTGTCTGGGTAAGTGACCTGTGTCCGGGTAAGGTACTGTGTCCGGGTAAGGTACTGTGACTGGGTAAGTGACCTGTGACCGGGTAAGTGACCTGTGTCCGGGTAAGTGACCTGTGTCCGGGTAAGTGACCTGTGTCCGGGTAAGGTACTGTGTCCGGGTAAGTGACCTGTGTCCGGGTAAGGTACTGTGTCCGGGTAAGTGACCTGTGACCGGGTAAGTGACCTGTGTCCGGGTAAGTGACCTGTGTCCGGGTAAGTGACCTGTGTCCGGGTAAGTGACCTGTGTCCGGGTAAGTGACCTGTGTCCGGGTAAGTGACCTGTGTCCGGGTAAGGTACTGTGTCCGGGTAAGTGACCTGTGTCCGGGTAAGGTACTGTGTCCGGGTAAGTGACCTGTGTCCGGGTAAGTGACCTGTGTCCGGGTAAGTGACCTGTGACCGGGTAAGTGACCTGTGTCCGGGTAAGGTACTGTGTCCGGGTAAGTGACCTGTGTCCGGGTAAGGTACTGTGTCCGGGTAAGTGACTTGTGACCGGGTAAGTGACCTGTGACCGGGTAAGTGACCTGTGACCGGGTAAGTGACCTGTGACCGGGTAAGTGACCTGTGTCTGGGTAAGGTACTGTGTCCGGGTAAGTGACCTGTGTCCGGGTAAGGTACTGTGACTGGGTAAGTGACCTGTGTCCGGGTAAGGTACTGTGTCCGGGTAAGTGACCTGTGACCGGGTAAGTGACCTGTGACCGGGTAAGGTACTGTGTCTGGGTAAGTGACCTGTGTCCGGGTAAGGTACTGTGTCCGGGTAAGTGACCTGTGTCCGGGTAAGGTACTGTGACTGGGTAAGTGACCTGTGTCCGGGTAAGGTACTGTGTCCGGGTAAGGTACTGTGTCCGGGTAAGTGACCTGTGTCCGGGTAAGGTACTGTGTCCGGGTAAGTGACCTGTGTCCGGGTAAGGTACTGTGTCCGGGTAAGTGACCTGTGTCCGGGTAAGGTACTGTGACTGGGTAAGTGACCTATGCCCGGGTAAGTGACCTGTGTCCGGGTAAGTGACCTATGTCCGGGTAAGTGACCTGTGTCCGGGTAAGTGACCTGTGTCCGGGTAAGTGACCTGTGTCCGGGTAAGGTACTGTGACTGGGTAAGTGACCTGTGTCCGGGTAAGTGACCTGTGTCTGGGTAAGGTACTGTGTCCGGGTAAGTGACCTGTGTCCGGGTAAGTGACCTGTGTCCGGGTAAGTGACCTGTGACCGGGTAAGTGACCTGTGTCCGGGTAAGTGACCTGTGTCCGTGTAAGTGACCTGTGTCCGGGTAAGTGACCTGTGTCCGGGTAAGGTACTGTGACTGGGTAAGTGACCTGTGTCCGGGTAAGTGACCTGTGTCCGGGTAAGTGACCTGTGTCCGGGTAAGTGACCTGTGACCGGGTAAGTGACCTGTGTCCGGGTAAGTGACCTGTGTCCGGGTAAGTGACCTGTGTCCGGGTAAGTGACCTGTGTCCGGGTAAGTGACCTGTGTCCGGGTAAGTGACCTGTGTCCGGGTAAGTGACCTGTGTCTGGGTAAGGTACTGTGTCCGGGTAAGTGACCTGTGTCCGGGTAAGGTACTGTGACTGGGTAAGTGACCTGTGTCTGGGTAAGTGACCTGTGTCCGGGTAAGTGACCTGTGACCGGGTAAGTGACCTGTGTCCGGGTAAGGTACCTGTGTCCGGGTAAGGTACTGTGTCCGGGTAAGTGACCTGTGTCCGGGTAAGGTACTGTGTCCGGGTAAGTGACCTGTGTCCGGGTAAGTGACCTGTGACCGGGTAAGTGACCTGTGTCCGGGTAAGGTACTGTGTCCGGGTAAGTGACCTGTGTCCGGGTAAGGTACTGTGTCCGGGTAAGTGACCTGTGTCTGGGTAAGGTACTGTGTCCGGGTAAGTGACCTGTGTCTGGGTAAGTGACCTGTGTCCGGGTAAGTGACCTGTGTCCGGGTAAGGTACTGTGTCTGGGTAAGTGACCTGTGTCCGGGTAAGGTACTGTGTCCGGGTAAGGTACTGTGACTGGGTAAGTGACCTGTGACCGGGTAAGTGACCTGTGTCCGGGTAAGTGACCTGTGTCCGGGTAAGTGACCTGTGTCCGGGTAAGGTACTGTGTCCGGGTAAGTGACCTGTGTCCGGGTAAGGTACTGTGTCCGGGTAAGTGACCTGTGACCGGGTAAGTGACCTGTGTCCGGGTAAGTGACCTGTGTCCGGGTAAGTGACCTGTGTCCGGGTAAGTGACCTGTGTCCGGGTAAGTGACCTGTGTCCGGGTAAGGTACTGTGTCCGGGTAAGTGACCTGTGTCCGGGTAAGGTACTGTGTCCGGGTAAGTGACCTGTGTCCGGGTAAGTGACCTGTGTCCGGGTAAGTGACCTGTGACCGGGTAAGTGACCTGTGTCCGGGTAAGGTACTGTGTCCGGGTAAGTGACCTGTGTCCGGGTAAGGTACTGTGTCCGGGTAAGTGACTTGTGACCGGGTAAGTGACCTGTGACCGGGTAAGTGACCTGTGACCGGGTAAGTGACCTGTGACCGGGTAAGTGACCTGTGTCTGGGTAAGGTACTGTGTCCGGGTAAGTGACCTGTGTCCGGGTAAGGTACTGTGACTGGGTAAGTGACCTGTGTCCGGGTAAGGTACTGTGTCCGGGTAAGTGACCTGTGACCGGGTAAGTGACCTGTGTCCGGGTAAGTGACCTGTGACCGGGTAAGGTACTGTGTCTGGGTAAGTGACCTGTGTCCGGGTAAGGTACTGTGTCCGGGTAAGGTACTGTGACTGGGTAAGTGACCTGTGACCGGGTAAGTGACCTGTGTCCGGGTAAGTGACCTGTGTCCGGGTAAGTGACCTGTGTCCGGGTAAGGTACTGTGTCCGGGTAAGTGACCTGTGTCCGGGTAAGGTACTGTGTCCGGGTAAGTGACCTGTGACCGGGTAAGTGACCTGTGTCCGGGTAAGTGACCTGTGTCCGGGTAAGTGACCTGTGTCCGGGTAAGGTACTGTTTCCGGGTAAGTGACCTGTGTCCGGGTAAGTGACCTGTGTCCGGGTAAGGTACTGTGTCCGGGTAAGTGACCTGTGACCGGGTAAGTGACCTGTGACCGGGTAAGTGACCTGTGTCCGGGTAAGTGACCTGTGTCCGGGTAAGTGACCTGTGTCCGGGTAAGGTACTGTGTCCGGGTAAGTGACCTGTGTCCGGGTAAGGTACTGTGTCCGGGTAAGTGACCTGTGACCGGGTAAGTGACCTGTGTCCGGGTAAGTGACCTGTGTCCGGGTAAGTGACCTGTGTCCGGGTAAGTGACCTGTGTCCGGGTAAGTGACCTGTGTCCGGGTAAGGTACTGTTTCCGGGTAAGTGACCTGTGTCCGGGTAAGTGACCTGTGTCCGGGTAAGGTACTGTGTCCGGGTAAGTGACCTGTGACCGGGTAAGTGACCTGTGACCGGGTAAGTGACCTGTGACCGGGTAAGTGACCTGTGTCTGGGTAAGGTACTGTGTCCGGGTAAGTGACCTGTGTCCGGGTAAGGTACTGTGACTGGGTAAGTGACCTGTGTCCGGGTAAGGTACTGTGTCCGGGTAAGTGACCTGTGACCGGGTAAGTGACCTGTGTCCGGGTAAGTGACCTGTGACCGGGTAAGGTACTGTGTCTGGGTAAGTGACCTGTGTCCGGGTAAGGTACTGTGTCCGGGTAAGGTACTGTGACTGGGTAAGTGACCTGTGACCGGGTAAGTGACCTGTGTCCGGGTAAGTGACCTGTGTCCGGGTAAGTGACCTGTGACCGGGTAAGTGACCTGTGTCCGGGTAAGTGACCTGTGTCCGGGTAAGTGACCTGTGTCCGGGTAAGGTACTGTGTCCGGGTAAGTGACCTGTGTCCGGGTAAGGTACTGTGTCCGGGTAAGTGACCTGTGACCGGGTAAGTGACCTGTGTCCGGGTAAGTGACCTGTGTCCGGGTAAGTGACCTGTGTCCGGGTAAGTGACCTGTGTCCGGGTAAGGTACTGTTTCCGGGTAAGTGACCTGTGTCTGGGTAAGGTACTGTGTCCGGGTAAGGTACTGTGTCCGGGTAAGTGACCTGTGTCCGGGTAAGGTACTGTGACTGGGTAAGTGACCTGTGTCTGGGTAAGGTACTGTGACTGGGTAAGTGACCTGTGTCCGGGTAAGTGACCTGTGACCGGGTAAGTGACCTGTGACCGGGTAAGTGACCTGTGACCGGGTAAGTGACCTGTGTCCGGGTAAGGTACTGTGTCCGGGTAAGTGACCTGTGTCCGGGTAAGGTACTGTGTCCGGGTAAGTGACCTGTGACCGGGTAAGTGACCTGTGTCCGGGTAAGTGACCTGTGACCGGGTAAGTGACCTGTGTCCGGGTAAGTGACCTGTGTCCGGGTAAGTGACCTGTGACCGGGTAAGTGACCTGTGACCGGGTAAGTGACCTGTGTCCGGGTAAGGTACTGTGTCCGGGTAAGTGACCTGTGTCCGGGTAAGGTACTGTGTCCGGGTAAGGTACTGTGTCCGGGTAAGTGACCTGTGTCCGGGTAAGTGACCTGTGTCCGGGTAAGTGACCTGTGTCCGGGTAAGGTACTGTGTCCGGGTAAGTGACCTGTGTCCGGGTAAGGTACTGTGTCCGGGTAAGTGACCTGTGACCGGGTAAGTGACCTGTGTCCGGGTAAGTGACCTGTGTCCGGGTAAGGTACTGTGACTGGGTAAGTGACCTGTGTCCGGGTAAGTGACCTGTGACCGGGTAAGTGACCTGTGACCGGGTAAGTGACCTGTGACCGGGTAAGTGACCTGTGTCCGGGTAAGGTACTGTGTCCGGGTAAGTGACCTGTGTCCGGGTAAGGTACTGTGTCCGGGTAAGTGACCTGTGTCCGGGTAAGTGACCTGTGACCGGGTAAGTGACCTGTGTCCGGGTAAGTGACCTGTGTCCGGGTAAGTGACCTGTGACCGGGTAAGTGACCTGTGTCCGGGTAAGGTACTGTGTCCGGGTAAGTGACCTGTGTCCGGGTAAGGTACTGTGACTGGGTAAGTGACCTGTGACCGGGTAAGTGACCTGTGTCCGGGTAAGGTACTGTGTCCGGGTAAGTGACCTGTGTCTGGGTAAGGTACTGTGTCCGGGTAAGTGACCTGTGTCTGGGTAAGGTACTGTGTCCGGGTAAGTGACCTGTGTCCGGGTAAGGTACTGTGTCTGGGTAAGGTACTGTGTCCGGGTAAGTGACCTGTGTCCGGGTAAGGTACTGTGACTGGGTAAGTGACCTGTGTCTGGGTAAGTGACCTGTGTCTGGGTAAGTGACCTGTGTCCGGGTAAGTGACCTGTGACCGGGTAAGTGACCTGTGTCCGGGTAAGGTACTGTGTCTGGGTAAGTGACCTGTGTCCGGGTAAGGTACTGTGTCCGGGTAAGGTACTGTGACTGGGTAAGTGACCTGTGACCGGGTAAGTGACCTGTGTCCGGGTAAGTGACCTGTGTCCGGGTAAGTGACCTGTGACCGGGTAAGTGACCTGTGTCCGGGTAAGTGACCTGTGTCCGGGTAAGTGACCTGTGTCCGGGTAAGGTACTGTGTCCGGGTAAGTGACCTGTGTCCGGGTAAGGTACTGTGTCCGGGTAAGTGACCTGTGACCGGGTAAGTGACCTGTGTCCGGGTAAGTGACCTGTGTCCGGGTAAGTGACCTGTGTCCGGGTAAGTGACCTGTGTCCGGGTAAGGTACTGTTTCCGGGTAAGTGACCTGTGTCTGGGTAAGGTACTGTGTCCGGGTAAGGTACTGTGTCCGGGTAAGTGACCTGTGTCCGGGTAAGGTACTGTGACTGGGTAAGTGACCTGTGTCTGGGTAAGGTACTGTGACTGGGTAAGTGACCTGTGTCCGGGTAAGTGACCTGTGACCGGGTAAGTGACCTGTGACCGGGTAAGTGACCTGTGACCGGGTAAGTGACCTGTGTCCGGGTAAGGTACTGTGTCCGGGTAAGTGACCTGTGTCCGGGTAAGGTACTGTGTCCGGGTAAGTGACCTGTGACCGGGTAAGTGACCTGTGTCCGGGTAAGGTACTGTGTCCGGGTAAGTGACCTGTGACCGGGTAAGTGACCTGTGTCCGGGTAAGTGACCTGTGTCCGGGTAAGTGACCTGTGACCGGGTAAGTGACCTGTGACCGGGTAAGTGACCTGTGTCCGGGTAAGGTACTGTGTCCGGGTAAGTGACCTGTGTCCGGGTAAGGTACTGTGTCCGGGTAAGGTACTGTGTCCGGGTAAGTGACCTGTGTCCGGGTAAGTGACCTGTGTCCGGGTAAGTGACCTGTGTCCGGGTAAGTGACCTGTGTCCGGGTAAGGTACTGTGTCCGGGTAAGTGACCTGTGTCCGGGTAAGGTACTGTGTCCGGGTAAGTGACCTGTGACCGGGTAAGTGACCTGTGTCCGGGTAAGTGACCTGTGTCCGGGTAAGGTACTGTGACTGGGTAAGTGACCTGTGTCCGGGTAAGTGACCTGTGACCGGGTAAGTGACCTGTGACCGGGTAAGTGACCTGTGACCGGGTAAGTGACCTGTGTCCGGGTAAGGTACTGTGTCCGGGTAAGTGACCTGTGTCCGGGTAAGGTACTGTGTCCGGGTAAGTGACCTGTGTCCGGGTAAGTGACCTGTGACCGGGTAAGTGACCTGTGTCCGGGTAAGTGACCTGTGTCCGGGTAAGTGACCTGTGACCGGGTAAGTGACCTGTGTCCGGGTAAGGTACTGTGTCCGGGTAAGTGACCTGTGTCCGGGTAAGGTACTGTGACTGGGTAAGTGACCTGTGACCGGGTAAGTGACCTGTGTCCGGGTAAGGTACTGTGTCCGGGTAAGTGACCTGTGTCTGGGTAAGGTACTGTGTCCGGGTAAGTGACCTGTGTCTGGGTAAGGTACTGTGTCCGGGTAAGTGACCTGTGTCCGGGTAAGGTACTGTGTCTGGGTAAGGTACTGTGTCCGGGTAAGTGACCTGTGTCCGGGTAAGGTACTGTGTCTGGGTAAGGTACTGTGTCCGGGTAAGTGACCTGTGTCCGGGTAAGGTACTGTGTCCGGGTAAGTGACCTGTGTCCGGGTAAGGTACTGTGTCCGGGTAAGTGACCTGTGTCCGGGTAAGTGACCTGTGACCGGGTAAGTGACCTGTGTCCGGGTAAGTGACCTGTGTCCGGGTAAGTGACCTGTGTCCGGGTAAGTGACCTGTGTCCGGGTAAGTGACCTGTGACCGGGTAAGTGACCTGTGTCCGGGTAAGGTACTGTGTCCGGGTAAGTGACCTGTGTCCGGGTAAGGTACTGTGACTGGGTAAGTGACCTGTGTCTGGGTAAGGTACTGTGTCTGGGTAAGGTACTGTGTCCGGGTAAGTGACCTGTGTCTGGGTAAGGTACTGTGTCCGGGTAAGTGACCTGTGTCCGGGTAAGGTACTGTGTCCGGGTAAGTGACCTGTGTCTGGGTAAGGTACTGTGACCGGGTAAGTGACCTGTGTCTGGGTAAGGTACTGTGTCCGGGTAAGTGACCTGTGTCCGGGTAAGGTACTGTGTCTGGGTAAGTGACCTGTGTCCGGGTAAGGTACTGTGTCTGGGTAAGGTACTGTGTCTGGGTAAGGTACTGTGTCCGGGTAAGTGACCTGTGTCCGGGTAAGGTACTGTGTCTGGGTAAGGTACTGTGTCCGGGTAAGTGACCTGTGTCCGGGTAAGTGACCTGTGTCCGGGTAAGGTACTGTGTCTGGGTAAGGTACTGTGTCCGGGTAAGTGACCTGTGTCCGGGTAAGGTACTGTGTCTGGGTAAGTGACCTGTGTCCGGGTAAGGTACTGTGTCTGGGTAAGGTACTGTGTCTGGGTAAGGTACTGTGTCTGGGTAAGTGACCTGTGTCCGGGTAAGGTACTGTGTCTGGGTAAGGTACTGTGTCCGGGTAAGTGACCTGTGTCCGGGTAAGTGACCTGTGTCCGGGTAAGTGACCTGTGTCCGGGTAAGTGACCTGTGTCCGGGTAAGCTTTATCACTGCCAGGTCTCCTCTTCCACTATAATATACTGTCACATGACCATTGTCTACTCTGTCATATGAATATTACAATGGAAGTGCACGATGGTTAACATGATGGACACCAAAAAGATCCTGTTGTCTGTAATGGGCCCGTTGGGTTCCGGTCATTTTGCTGGACATGCTGCATGCAGGACCGTAGCCTAACTCGCAAAAACCCGTTCCTGTATCCCTGCACTCCTCAGCTTATATTCTATCACCTTCTTTTACACATTTGGCATTCCCATCCCTACAGTTTGGCCGCTCCTCTGCATTGTTCAGACACAATCTTATTTTTTACATGACTCTTTCTGCTGTCAGGTCAGCACATCATTGCTAGGGCTGCTAGAGACGGCGCCATCTCTGCCTGCTGAATGTAATCATCACTTTCTCTATATTTTCTAGTTATGATAGATAGATACATTATAATTACCATATTACACGGTTCCTTTCACTGTATAGTGCTGAAAAAAAATCAATTGATATATAAAAAAACATGAAAATGTAAAAGAAATTCATCAATAGATTTACAAATACAAAGTTTCCATTTTTCGCTGGGTTCCACTCTCGTTCCCGTCTATGCTGTTCCTCGCTGTGACACGGGGCGTCTTTCTGTTCCTCGTACAGCGGAGATTTCTCTGATTTGTGTATTTGCGGACAGAGGAAATGATTTGTACGCCTGAGGCATCCGACCGCGATTTGTATATGCAACAGGGACAAGTCAAATATTGAAATGTCCTGTAATGTGAATTTAACTCGCAGCCGCTTCCTGCTCCCGAAGAACAAACAAAGCCCCTGTAATACTTTAATATTCATCTTGATAATAAAGCAGAAAAATGAAGACGTCTGACTTAAGAAAGACTTTGCAGATGCCGCCTGTTCATTAATGTGTGAAAGGCTCCAGGAAAGCGACTGTTACCGTCACTCTCTTTGTGTACAGTAATCCCTTTTAATGAATAGGCTATAATTTACGGAAATGTCTCTTTAAGACATGCGGTATCAAATAACCAGGGTGAGACGTGCTCGCCTTAGCTGCTGGATTGTGCAAACTGTCTGAGACGGCCGTCTGCTACCTGTGAGCTACAACTACAGCGCCCAGCATGCCCTGACAGCCACAATTCATAGTATTAGTACAGGTTTCAGATCACGGCCGTGAGCCTGACCATATACATTAGATAGGTACGTTTGACTGACAACTACCTTGGCCCTCAGTGGCTGCAGAGGGAAAGAAGTCACTGCCGCACTTCTAACCCCTTATTGCCCCCAGAAAAAAAGGATCTTCTACATTGAATTCCAACAGATCAATTCACTAGTCTGGAGACATCCATACACATTAGATCAGTGATTCCCAACTGGGGTGCTTTGGTAACCCGTCAGACTTCAGCTTCCTGCTCTACCATTCTGGCTGCTCATGGTGATGTCTGTGACCATGAGGACTGCCAGCAGTACCCCAACACTCCGGTGGGAAAATGGCTGCATGTCTTGATGTCAGCTCTATCTGTCTCCTGCAGATGCGGGTTCAATACAGCAGTGAAGCAGGAAGACATCAGCTAACTGCTCTACCATGCTGACTGCTCATATTGATGTCAGTGACCATGAGGCATGCCAGTAGTACCGTAACACTCTGGTGGGAAAATGGCTGCATGTCTTGATGTCAGCTCTATCTCCTGAAGATGACGGTTGAATACAGCAGTGAAGCAGGAAGGCTTCAGCTTCCTGCTCTACCATTCTGACTGCTCATGGTGATGTCAGTGACCACGAGGCATGCCAGTGGTACCGTAACACTCTGGTGGGAAAATGGCCGCATGTCTTGATGTCAGCTCTATCTCCTGAAGATGACGGTTGAATACAGCAGTGAAGCAGGAAGGCTTCAGCTTCCTGCTCTACCATTCTGACTGCTCATGGTGATGTCAGTGACCACGAGGCATGCCAGTGGTACCGTAACACTCTGGTGGGAAAATGGCCGCATGTCTTGATGTCATCTCTATCTCCTGAAGATGACGGTTCAATACAGCAGTGAAGCAGGAAGGCTTCAGCTTCCTGCTCTACCATTCTGACTGCTCATGGTGATGTCAGTGACCATGTGCAGGCCTGCTGCATCAAAACCATCAAAACTGGAATTTTTTTTGTAAAAGCTGTTTATTAGGGGTGCATTGAGGTTTTTTTTTTTTTATTCCAGGGGTTCCCCCAAGTCTAAAAAGTTTGGGGGACACTCACTGCCTTATATAGTCAACTGGTCCTGCCAACCTTCATCTAACGTGAGTGGCCATCTTAAAGGGGACCTTTCATCACTTCTACCAACTCCCAGTTCCTTCACTGATTCCAGCACAGTTGGATTTTTCTCTCTGGTCTTCTCCATCTCTGGTCAATCGATGGTGTTCATTTCAGCACCCAATAGGCTAGTTCGCTCTCAACTCTCAGGTGCTTAGTCCTAGGCTGTCTGCTGAATGCCAGGGACCGCCCACCTGACAGTAGAGAGTTAAATTAGCATTTTGGGTGCTGAAACTACATAACAACACCAATTGCTCAGGAACGGTGGGTGCTAGAGAGAAAAATCCAACTGTGCTGGAATCAGTGGTGCGGCATCAATGATGCAAATAGGTGGAGTTGGTGTAAGGTCCCCTTTAAGGAATGCCCTAGATAGATAGCTAGTAATATGAGGTTGTCACATCTAGTGTCGTCTGTATCGCTCACTGACCGTCTTCTCCCTCCGGCATTACTTGTCCCAAATGTTCTGTGTACGCTGTCTGGTATGCGCGCTACTTGCAGTGCTTGAAATACAGGATTATGTCACTTAAAGGCGATTTTATTTTTGGATCATTTTGGGTCACATTTGTAACGTCCTTACTGTATAGGTGCAAATCCATTAGTTAACCTTTTCACTGCCAGTGAAGAACACACAGCAAAAATTTTCTGCCAGCGAGCTAAAAAGAGCCCCATGGCCGGGGGTGTTCATGTGTAGATTGATGGACTTGGGATTGGATACTCATTGATGGACAAGGGATATGCCCATGGTTGTCCTTGTCCTTTTATCATTCCCATTGACCTATTTTGCAGCACTGTAAAGAGATTATCACCACTCGTGGTACCCTCGTACCCAGCCCCCCCCGTGTCAACCACTGAACCACCATGCTGACCATTTCCTACTAGCGTTCAATAGTGGACGGACGGATGGAAGGGAATATGACTACAGCGGGATTGTTTGCAGTCTGATACCATGGAAATGCATTGACTTGCATAGAAGTTTCTAAAGACTTAAAGGGGTCATCTTCCTGCTTTCGTGGTCTCCAGAATGGCCACGAGCTATCTATCATAGCCTATGAATGTGCAGATTGTAGGGTCTTTGGGAGAACGGCATGGACCTCCAGGGACCCGTTAATTTCCTACACAAGTACCTGTGTAATACATGGGCATGTGTACTGGAATCAGTGGGGCAATGAGTTGGAGTTGGTGGAATAGGACCTGTCCTGAGCTCACGGACCCATTTGTAGACCTATAGATGGGGCCATACTAAATGGGCCAATGTAAATTTACCTTTTAGGACAATGAAATTAGAGCGACAACCCATGTGAGTGCGAGAATGGTCTCCCTATTGGTTGTCGGTCAACTGCAAATCAATTTTTTGGTGATTTGGTGGAAGACGACTCAAGATCTTGTATTCGACCATGGTTTTTTTTAAACCATGACCTTGAGGAGACCTCGGGAGAATCGTTACAGAATTTGGCACAACCTTAGTCAGTGACTTAATTACCATTACAGGGCTTAAGCAGGTTTTCCCTTTGTCAGGGTGAGAGGCGGCCCCTGTACGGTGCCAGCGCTCAGTACAGCTCGGATAGTCGCCTTCAGGCTCTTACATGCACCAGCTTGATCCGAACTTAACGGCCACCGTATAGGAATAAGGAGCAAGCGCTCAGTGCATTGTGTGCAAGGAAACGTCATCGGAGATCCTACAAGACTCGTCAGTCGCCTCAAGGAATTCACCCAGATGATCTCTAAGAACGGTATCACAGCCGTGCTGTTAAAAGCGATGCAGCTGATACTCCTCGTAGTCCTATAGGACGATATTGAATGCGTTTTGTAAGGTTTGGGGGTCAGTAATGCCTCAATCCCACTACTATTAATAGGGCATTGCTTCTCTATAGGCTGCTGCAGAGGACAAATGTCACGGAACGTTCCCATGAGGAAGGTGCAAAAAATTTGCAGATTTTACATGCAATAAAGTGGCGGCCTAAATATGCCAAAGTGGATTTTTCATACTAATGGTTACCTTTCTGCTGCTGTCAGATTCCTCTGGTGGTGGCTTATCTCCCCAAGAAAAGAGGGATTGGACATATTGATGTCCAGCTGCCCAATCCTTCTCTCCCCTAACGTCCAACATTGACCAAGAGCTGGACGGCCCCCATGGACTTTAGTCGTCTATCAGTCCTACAAAATCGTTAGGCTTGGACAACATACAGATGTAGCAGAATTAATTGACCTGCTACAATTGGTTAAACTGCTACAATGTAAATGCTGATGAAGAAGGCAACAATGTATAAGGCTGCAACAATGTATAAGGCTGCAACAATGTATAAGGCTGCAACAATGTATAAGGCTGCAACAATGTATAAGGCTGCAACAATGTATAAGGCTGTAACAATGTATAAGGCTGTAACAATGTATAAGGCTGCAGCAAAGCCGGAGACATCACTGACTACTGCCTGTCCGCTCCATGGTGCAGAGGAGACGGGTCAATATTCATCTTTTCTATATTTTACCTCCATGATCATCTATATACCCCGCAGGATTGACCGCTCATTGCTTAGAACTAGATACAAACCCAAAAACACAACTTACAAACCTAATGATAAGTTCCCTTTAAGAACCTGCTGGGAGCTGCTAAATCTAGGACAAGTCATAAAAGAAAAAAAAAAAAATCATAAAACGTTAAAAATGTATTTAATGAGAGGTATCATGTGAAGCAATCCAAATAAAAAAAGGGGTGCCGCGCTATAAAACATTCTGCAGAACACCCCGGGGTCAGGCGGGAGGGGATAATCATAGGTTGTGGCGTTCCTGATCCAGATTCCTAATTGTCAGTTTCTTAAAGTTATGATGAAACAACCTTGTATAAGGGACGTTGCGCGGATGGCGGATTCTGTGGATTTCAGGGTCATCGTTACATATAAGAAGCCATGACATTATAGGATAACATTTGGCTGCAGCCACTAGAGGGCGCTTACTACATAGAGACTTGGTGGGGGGAGGGGGTTATTAAAGGGGTTTTCTGGTCCTTAATGCGTGTCTCATACTGTCGGCCAATGCACAGGAAAGCCTTAGAGACCCCCTATAATAACCCAGGTGATGCTCAGAATAACGTCTTCTATAGTGGTCAGAGCGAGATGTTTTAAGGCGATTCCTGTTTTCTGTGCATTAAGGTCTTGAGCTCTTTCATGACCATCCAAAGCAAATAAACCCATCTTAAGACTCGTCCTGGGTTGTTATTTCAGGTGCCTGGGTGTGTTTCCATCTTATATAAACCCCTTATACCTCCTTTAAGGCCTCTTCAAAGTCAGCGTGTCTTGGGATTAAAATATTTAGAGAGATTAAGCCCTATCATTGCTCCTCCTGGCGCGGAGCGGAGTCACTGCTTCTTACCTTCTGTTATGCATTACTTGGCTCAGGCCACGACAGATGCCAGGGGTGCGATCATATCATGGTGCAGGTAGGGAGGATGATATCAGCCCCGGGGAAATACTTCTCCGATTCGTGAACGGTCTGGTGACCCATAGACACAAGTGTAAGGATGGTTCCTCTATAACTAGTCCTGGCAAACACGGAGGCTGCTCCTTTTATCCTCATACATAGATCTCTTTACAGTAAGAAAGTTATCTTTAGTATTATTACGATTCATTTATCAATATTTATATTGCTACAAAATCGCTTGATACAAAATTGCAATTCTTCAGGGTTTTCCATGACTTTAATGTTCTTAGAATGGGTCATCAATTAAAGGTCAATACCCAGGACCCAGCGTTACCAAACCCACTGTCCGTTTATATAGTGGCTGTGATCGGTAGTAGAAGTGCCGGAAAACCTCTTTAATATCCTTAGGCACTCTGGATTCTTCTCCGTATATTATATTGCAATATATAGTGCTGCAGTTCAGTCCCATTCATGGCCCCTTCAATCAGATGATCGGTGCGATTGCCAAGAGTTAACCCTTCCTCCACTTTCGGACGTCTCCTGTCAATTATAAAATTCCGCCTTCCAGCAGCCACCACTAGAGGGAGCTATCTTCACCCGATTTAATCTTAAAGTGACCCCCAATTATTAAACTTCTTTACATAAATGAACAGGACAGGTGTAAGAAACTTTGTAATGTATCTTATTAAGGAAATCTGTTTCCTTCTCCACTTATCAGGCCGATCTCCTCCTCATCTTCACTCAGTCAAGTTTGTTTACATAGAGTCTATCCAGCTCACAAACAGAACTCTATGGAAGGAGGGAGGAGGAGGTGGCTGTTAATTGATTCATTGCCTCCTTCTGTATCCAATCAGATGGAAACAGCTGTCCTCGGCTGAGAGACTGACTTGGTAAAATCCCACATCATTGCAGCAAAGGCCTCTGGGAAGGTCGGGCATGATGTTAAAGGGAGCTCCCCCTAGTGGGCTGCATGACTGAGGCACTGTCTCCCTATTTACATCTTGGAAGACAGATTTGCATATTCTTCCCATGATCCCTCACAGTGGAGCGTAAATGGCTTAATAAGACTCCACACACCTACATGGCGGTCTCTCCCTAAGGAGTGACGATATCCCCATCCTTCTGTACTGGGATAGAGTCTTACCTTGCAGATACAGCAGTATCAGGAGGGTTCCTTCGCTCACCGTGCAGCTATTATTGTGCATTTTCCAGCTCCTTGCTCCTCTCCTCCCTTCTGTATAGACTAAAGGAGCCCAGGGGAACTACTACCCCCAACATCAGTATCCTGAAGGCCCCCTCAGTTCTGCAGCAGCCCAGGAGGTGAACTGGAGGCTTTGGTTGAGCCTAAGGCCACCACTGACACCATGCATTATTTCTACTACAACTCCCAGCTTCCGGGTGGCCCTGACGGGTTCTGCAGCAGCATGGAGGACATTGTACAGCAGTGATGAGCGGTGGAGCTGTAACTCCATCCAGCAGTGGGGTGAGATAGAAAACTTACTAGAGCCTCCGCAGCAGTGTCCGTGTGTCTGTTTGTCTCTCTTCATCCCTACATTACCCGATCCCTCAATAAACCGATAATCCGTCTCTTCGTTCAAGACAGATTTAGCAAAGTGAGTAAACACGAAGATGTGGGAAGGAGGGGCAGGCATCAAAAAATGAAGCTGCAGCCCTATAATCTTATACGACATAATGCATCACACAAGACTAGACTAAGAACCAGAGTGTAGGGCCGGGCGGTCGCCCCCTGTTTGTCCCCAGGAAGCCTTCCCTAATCTGCAGCACAATTGATGTGTATGTGATGGGTGCGCTGGGATAACAATATACATTGGGCTTAGGTTTATAAGTGTCTCTATAAACACTGTCATCTTCCTTCAGCAGTGACATTACACGGACGCCGGATCTTATACCGCAGCGGGATGATGAAGAGCCCTTTGTTTAACAAGGATTCAGCCCCATAAAATGATCGTAAATAGGACGATTAGAAGCTTACATGGGACTGCAGCCTGGAATTGTCCTAAAATGGAGACGCACATTCACAGCACTATGGGACAGATATGTCAGCAATAAAAAGTCCTGACATCTCTTATAAACAGTCGGGGCGGTCTGTCTGTCTGTCCGTCTACATGGCGGAGAGCGGAGGGAAGGCTTTTAAAGCCGGGGTATGGTCACACAATGGCAACGGCAGGGCGGGTAAGGAGATTGGTATGGACAAGGCATTGCGGCATTGAGGATAATCCACGGGGTCCTTGTGTTAGCCATTTGCATTCATTATGGGATGGTACAAGGAACATATAAGAAAGGTGCAGGCAGGGAAGTCCCCACCGAAATGGCAGATGAGGCCCTCACACTGCACAGTCATAATGTGCCACTAGGGGGAGACAGCTACACACAGATTATATAATGCCCATTAGCCTAGACACTCTCTAGATGACTCTATGTGCAGATAGCTCCCCCTAGTGGAGGCCGCAGACAGGCACAATTTTATCATTTGGTTTAGAGTTCTATATGTAAAATGTATAGCTCTCACCTACATACATGGTGGCCAGCACCCAGAGGGGCATCTGAGTCTGTGCACACTGAGAACCTGAGTGTTTTACTATGGGGAACATCAGAGTCACTGCAGGGGTATATACGGAATTCAGGAGGTCCCATAGCAAAATTCAGAAAAGTTATGGCACTAGTGCACTGATAAATGGCCAGGTAATCAATTTACTGCAAATATCTCCACCACTAGGGGGAGCTCAGCACATAGGAATGTATACAGCTGCCATAGAAGTCAATAGAGCTGCAAAAATCTCTATGCAGTGAGCTCCCCCTAGTGTTGGCTGCTGCAAAATGCCTTCAAGAAGTTGTATGTCGGGCCCTATAGCAGCCACGTGGTCTGCCTCAATAGAGGATGGGTCACTGGTACCCATTACCCAGATATTGGTGTAAAGACCTGTCTGGGTCGGGACACTGATTATTATTATACCATTCTATGGAATGAAAAAGAAACATTTGATGACCGGAGAACCCCTTTAAAACGTCTAGAGCATGTTCACCATAATGAGGCGTCCATACTGTAGTGCTACGAACATGCAGCCCGCTGACCTAAATGAATACAGTGGCTCGTTTTATAAGAAGGGACATATTCACACATAGTTCTGCAAATACAAATATGGAAAAATGTGTTTTGGAAGGAGTCCTGGCGGCGCCTGCCAAGTCCTAAGCTACTGAGCTC
Organism: Leptodactylus fuscus; assembly: GCF_031893055.1. Classification (NCBI taxonomy): domain Eukaryota; kingdom Metazoa; phylum Chordata; class Amphibia; order Anura; family Leptodactylidae; genus Leptodactylus; species Leptodactylus fuscus. The sequence goes on along the minus strand of NC_134271.1, from coordinate 4,993,399 downwards.
ATCTGCTCCTCATTTGGTGAAGTCCCTCGAAAAGTACAGATTAACTGTTTTATACGGTCGTCGTAGCCAAGCAGAGACGCGGAGGGCTGGGGCGTCATAAATAAGTCCGGGGCACCTCATTCCCAATAACAGAAGTTTGGTCTCCGTTGCGTTCACAAGACTAATTTACAAGCCAGGTCTGCGGATCAGACGAGAGATGACTACGACTTGTAGGAGGACGAACGTTCCACGTAAAGCCCCAAAACCCGAGAACTCCGAAAACATGTCGTAAATCACAGACTGAAAATGGGCAAGAGGCGCAACATCCGAAATTATAGACGAAGCCTCGAGTGGAACCCGGCATGGATCTAATCCACACCAAAGTACATATGGAAAAGTGCTGCGAGCAAACATAGACAATCCCTATAAAAGGCAGATGTAGCGGACGAGCCTGCAGGATACACAAACCGCAAGGACGCAACGTCCCACGTACAAGGGTCCTGAAAGAGAAGCTTTCTAAATAGACAGCATCTAGTTATCCCCGGCTAAAACTGAATATTAAAGTTAATCCCAAACCAAAAACTTAAAAGCTCAGTTTTGGCCAGAGAGTCAACCCTTCCAGCTTCCCTCCCGAGGCCTCTGAGATCAGGGATAAATGGTTGGGTCTATAAGAGAGGATAGATGGGCAAGCGGTTAAAGAATGGAGCCGGAAGCAGACAGCGCTGTTCTCTGTGTAGTGGTAGAAGTGAGTCACTGCAGCTTAGGTCACCCATGCAGATGAATGGGAGATGGTCTGCAGTACCTGCTCTGGCCACTATACAGAGAACGGCGCTGTCTGCTTCCTGTTCCATTCTCTATGCATCAGTGCTGAGCACAGCTAATCAGGATGGAGGTCTAAGATGGGGGCAATACTTATTTAACCCTTCACTGTGTTTTTTTTGCACCCATTGAGGGCTCCCCAAAACATCAACACTCAGAAGACCCACACCAGGGTGTACAATGGAGGAATCCTCTACCGTCATCCAGGTGCGACTCAACCCTGTGCTCCCCAGAGATCTACAACTAAAGCCAACATGACACAAGATAGAGCAAGTAGTTGCCATCTTAGGCATCCTCCCAGGCTTGATCGCCACACTGCTAGCCCTGGGACGTTGCAGGTATGTCCAGACAAAGGATGTTTTGTTTTTTTTTAATGAGGATTTTGCTGCATTTCCGTTCCAAATTTCAGGTTCAAGAACTCCCACCCTGAAGTCCCCTTGTTTTCAATGGGGCAAGTGACAGATGATTCTTCCATCCTACCCTACCAGGACATAATCGTGAATCCCGGGCGGGGGCTACTCAATGACTGGACTCTTTACGTGGCCGATGGCAGAAACAGCGTGCAAACCTGAGGTTCCATCGTTTGGATTCTTCAGGTATCATTGCTGTGTGAACATTCCCTTGGACTGTTTATATCACTTCTGGTTACTGTTGCAGTTACGTTTCGGCACATATTGTTGCCCATATTGTTGCCCATTTTGTTGCATTTCATCCACAATCCTCTCTAAGCCACGTCTCTTTATTGGACAAGACACAAAAAATGCACAAAACAGATCTGGTGCACAGAAGCGGAACCGAGACAGGGATTTTGGCAAGGTCACAGGGGTTGCAATTGGCTAGAGGAGTTATGGGCAACCATTGGAGAGCCGCAGGGCCACCAAGATGTCAAGCCTGGGCCGGTGCCATGGAGGAATGGATTATTTTTGAGGATGTCGGTAGAATCTCCAGATGACTTGATTATTGTGGGTTTGGATTAATGGGGGGGTTGGGAATGGTGGATTGATATTTGTGATATTATTGTGTTTTGTTGGGGTACGGCATATGGGATCATTCCAATTGTTAACCTTTACAGCGCCAGGTACTATTATATATTCCCTATACATAGAACAGGTCCGACTGAACCATCTAGTTTTTGAAAAATTCCACAATCTGCAATAATAATTGCAATAATTTGCAGAAACAGCTTCGCTATTGTCTTTAGGCTGCCATTCCAAGCAAAGCCCATGACCAAGGGTGGCGCTGTTTATGAACACAATGCAGGACTTATTACGTCTACAACCTCTTGAAACTCATAAAAACACAGATGGACCGAAACTTGTAATTCGTACAAAAGGCGGCAGCCATCCAGATCATCTGAAATGACATGATTTGTTCAGCACATTTGGTTGTCCGGCTCATGGGCCAGCAAGACCATAAAACTTTAATATTCCGTTCTAAAACCATTAAACATGAGTGGCGATTAGCATCAAATTCCACCGGGGTAATAAATGTTTACTCAACGCTCAGCTGTAAACACCCAGCCCTGAGCAAACGCCATCGGTTCCGCTGGTCCTCAGCTTGGCCTCCACCACAATCCAATTTTTGTTTAGACATCTGAAAGAAGCAGATTGCTTCCAGGACAGCAACGAGTTCTCAGAAAGCTGCAACTCCACGTACAGACAAGTCATTCTAAACAGAACTGTGTCCTACACATACACCAACAATTATGAATACTCCGACAGATGGAAGGGAATATCCTGTTCATTTGGTTACAGAGTAAATAATATTAATTTACTGAAACATTAGAAACCTCCACAAAGACGTAGTCATACGACCCTGGCCAACGCCAGACAGTGCGGCATAGTCCCGAGAAGATTGAAAAGAACATTTCTAAACCTTAGACGTCCTTAAAACGTTTCGCCGGGGTTCGGTGGCGAATGGAGCCAATTACTAGACAAGCTGGAGACACAAGAGCGAGAGTCGGATATTTCCGGGACATTGATGCCCTCAGACATGATGAAGACTTTGTAAACTTGTACAATTCCCTTGGTCTGGCCAGGTCACGGTGGGCGCTGTTCCCTCTAAGTTGGGGGCTGTGGGAATCCTAGAGTGAAAAATTCATGCAATACAGGTTGGTATATTCTGAGAGGGAACACTGACAACTGGTCGAAGTCCAAAGGCAAAAAGTTTGGGCCAGTAATAGAGATGAGCAAATGGGTTCATAATGGGCCAGGTTTGTTACAAAGTTTCCAAAAATCTCAGGATTGGCCCAAGCAGAGACTTATGGAGATGCCTAAGTCATCAATCATGGGTAACATCTGCTCCACTCAAATGGTTCGCTCCCTTAAAGGCATAATAAGTTGTATCATTACTGTATACAGAGGCAAATACAGTCACTTTAGTGTTTCTGGTGGGACACTCAAATCTATTGATTTTTTTTTTTCTGGTTAGGGTGCAGAGGCAGATGGGGCATCTGAACTCTGAGCAAATGGCTGAAAGATTCTGGAAAGCCCTGGGTGGTGGAGGTCGCTATATGGTGGAGGTCGCTATATGGTGGAAATCCCTATGAGGTGGAAATCCCTAGATAGTGGAGGTCCCTATGTGGTATAGGTACTTATGTGGTGGATGTCCCTATGTGATGGAAGATTCTATGTAGTGAAGGTCCCTATGTGATGAAGGTCCCCATGTGGCAGATGTCCCTATGTAGTGATGGTCCCTATGTGGTGAAGGTCCCTATGTTGCAGATGTCCCGATGTAGTGAAGGTCCCCATGTGGCAGATGTCCCTATGTAGTGAAGGTCCCTATGTGGTGAAGGTCCCTATGTTGCAGATGTCCCGATGTAGTGAAGGTCCCCATGTGGCAGATGTCCCTATGTGGTGAAGGTCCCCATGTGGCATATGTCCCTATGTAGTGAAGGTCCCTATGTGGTGAAGGTCCCCATGTGGCAGATGTCCCTGTGTAGTGAAGGTCCCTATGTGGTGAAGGTCCCTATGTGGCAGATGTCCCTATGTAGTGAAGGTCCCTATGTGGTGAAGGTCCCTATGTGATGAAGGTCCCTATGTGGTGAAGGTCCCTATGTGGTGAAGGTCCCTATGTGGCAGATGTCCCTATGTAGTGAAGGTCCCTATGTGGTGAAGGTCCCTATGTGATGAAGGTCCCTATGTAGTGAAGGTCCCTATGTGGTGAAGGTCCCTATGTGGCAGATGTCCCTATGTAGTGAAGGTCCCCATGTGGCAGATGTCCCTGTGTAGTGAAGGTCCCTATGTGGTGAAGGTCCCTATGTGGCAGATGTCCCTATGTGATGAAGGTCCCTATGTGGTGAAGGTCCCTATGTGATGAAGGTCCCTATGTGGTGAAGGTCCCTATGTGGTGAAGGTCCCTATGTGGCAGATGTCCCTATGTGATGAAGGTCCCTATGTGGTGAAGGTCCCTATGTGATGAAGGTCCCTATGTGGTGAAGGTCCCTATGTGGTGAAGGTCCCTATGTGGCAGATGTCCCTATGTAGTGAAGGTCCCCATGTGGCAGATGTCCCTGTGTAGTGAAGGTCCCTATGTGGTGAAGGTCCCTATGTGGCAGATGTCCCTATGTGATGAAGGTCCCTATGTGGTGAAGGTCCCTATGTGATGAAGGTCCCTATGTGGTGAAGGTCCCTATGTGGTGAAGGTCCCTATGTGGCAGATGTCCCTATGTGATGAAGGTCCCTATGTGGTGAAGGTCCCTATGTGATGAAGGTCCCTATGTGGTGAAGGTCCCTATGTGGTGAAGGTCCCTATGTGGCAGATGTCCCTATGTGGCAGATGTCCCTGTGTAGTGAAGGTCCCCATGTGGCAGATGTCCCTATGTAGTGAAGGTCCCTATGTGGTGAAGGTCCCTATGTGGCAGATGTCCCTATGTAGTGAAGGTCCCCATGTGGCAGATGTCCCTATGTAGTGAAGGTCCCCGAGCAACTGCTCCTTTCTTGCTCCATATAATCTCCACTTGATCTCTGGCACCAACAATATAACAGTGTCTGGAAAATCCTATATGTGTTGTGGATAAAATATTGTCATCGATCCTGGTTGTGGAGGGAAATAAGTCACAATCGGGGCTTCTGTTTCGCCACGTACGGCTGGCATGTGCTCAGAAAAATAATATGTTGGAGGAAAGCTTTGCTTTCTGGCAGCTGGAGTATTTCTACAGCTGATGGGATACCTGCTGTGATGGAATATGAGGAACATGTCCCAATGCTGTTTATACCGGCTGCAATAGGGGGGAATATTTGCAGCCTTGGCGAGGAGCCAGGCGAAATCTCTCAACGGTTTCAGACAAGAGCCCCTATACATCACTGCCTGCTCACCAAATCCAGGCGGATAAACACCAGCGACAGAAAACCATTAAGACGCCGAGTCCTCCGTTGAATGCACTATTGCATCTCAACACATCCAATGATGAGGTTTTACAGAGTCTGTGAATAGTTTACATGAGCGGAGAGATAACCGCGCTGATAGAAGAGGCTTTTACTGCCGTAGACCTTGGAGATGGGGGTCACACAAAGTAGATTCAGGACCGTATTCATCACTTTTACTGGGGAGATAACATTTTCGCTACATTTTTGCAAGATGTTAGACAACATGAAAAGAATTTCGTAGATAACTCGAAACATTTCATACAATTTCGCACATTGTTTATCAATTTGTTGGCAAAGGTTTGGACCTTTCCAAGGAAAATTCCCAACAAATCTTCTTCGTCTTTAGAGATGTCTTTCCTCCACAAATAGCCAGTTGTCTCATTGAAACCTACAGTTGGGTAGCCTGGGAGACCAGCACATGTCACCAGTCATCTACATGGGCCAATATGGCCAACTCATTGGGTGACGTGTTATATGGTCTACGTATAGTGGTTCAGTTGTGTTAATAAGGTTCCCAGAAAGGTAACACAAATCTAATGGGCCCCAATGCAAGATACTAAGATCCAGTAGAGTAACTTGAACTTCCCGGGTCCCAGTGCGCAATCTATAATGGGACCCCTACCTATCCTGTGCATTTAGAATCGTAGTGTATTTTCTATGGCGCAAAGACTTTTGGGGTCCCATCACCTTCCAGGGCCCGGTGGTAAATGCAACCTCTGCACTCTCATGCCGGGATCCTCCAACTATTACTCTTAATTCATTGCACTGGTCTTATTTGGGGCAGAGACACCTTCTGTACCTCGGACTCCAGAGCTCCTGAGCTATTTGGATGGTGATACGGACGGGACTCTCACACGCGGATGAAGCCAAAAGAATCTCATGTGGTCACAGTTATTTTCTCATGTAAGTTATTTCTCGCGATTTAGGTTTGTTTTAGTATATTTAGAGTCCGTTCTGTGGTTGGCGAAATCCCATCATGTCTTCCTGACTCAGCTGCAGGTCGGGATCCTGTTGTTGGCGAAATCCCATCATGTCCATGTGTGGTGGTGCCTCCGGACTCATCTACAGGTCGGGATCTGTTTTTTTTTTTTTTTTTAATATATTTAATTAACCCTTTGTATTTATCAGTTTGCATTATGACCCTCCTTAAAGGGGTTTTCTGGGATTTCTTTTATGCCTCCTGCACTGATCAGCTGTTTGAGACTCCTGTCGAGTCCAGTAATATACAATGGACAGGGCTCAAAGCAGAGAACTCTATAGGTCAAGTCAATACATCAATGCCCTGTTTCATCTATGAGAACATCATACTTTATAGGGTCTGACAATAATACCTGCCACCTGTTGAAGTTAAATGGCCTTGCAAAACTTGCAGAGGACAGAATAAGAAAAAGAGAAGGCTCCATAACCTTGGAGACCATTGGCTGGAGTCTATACTTATCACTGAGATATGTGGTGGTCCTGGATGAAACTGGGTCCCTACAAAGATCATGCACGTTGCTTCAGATACTTTGTAGCAGTTCAAGCAAAGTGCAAGTAAGAGGTGTCCAGATGGGCAGAAGACATGGGGTCATGATGGTCAAGGCATCCATGTTTCTGAGATTGTGGTCATGAGTTGTCCATGTTCCGAGTGCAATATTATCTGGCTTATAGCCAGTCGTCTTCCAGGTAGTATACACACAGGCTATTGCCATCATATAATACTATATGACATTGGAGCCCAAGAGCTTTCATGCCTCTGCTCGCTCCTCAGTTGACTTTAGGTCCTTGGAGACCCAACATTATGGTGCAGTTCAAGAATATGGAGCCAAAATGACTTTTTCTATCGGTCCCCTCCCCTCCACAATAATACAAAAAAGTTAATAACACACAAAAGAAACATGAATCACGGTATTTACAGACTAGAATGTTCTGTTATTAAACAAATGCAATGTGTTTTCGTTGGCCTCGGCGTGTTTGATGGCCGGTCACATGGAGTTATTTTCCCTTTGGTTTAGTGACAAGCGAGTAAAAATATCAATATAATTCCACCCAGCATCATAACTCAAGTTAAACGCTATAGCAGAGCGCATTGAGCTCACGCGTGCTGGAAAAACAACCAAGCCAGGTTAAATTTAGGAAAAACATCTGCTGCTTCTTGAACCGGAGTCAATTCTAAGGGAAATGTCCTCGTGTTACTTAGAAGACGATCGGAGAATGTTGCTCTTTGACGTCGGGAATACACGTAGCGAATGTAGCGAGTGGGTTTGTTGTTTTGTATGTATTAACATGTACGTAGAACATTATCAATGTGTGTCAGTTTTCCATTCTTAGGCTACATGTACAAGTCTTTGCTGCGGATTTTCTGCCTGTGTTACATTGATCTTTTTGTTGGTCTTTGCTGTTGGACCATAAGACTTGACGCTATGGTTCCCCCAACCAACAACACTACAAGTAATAGGTTAACCTTTGGATTGTGCCCACTTTGACTCTTTCAATTCCCTTTGATACCCCATTTAGGTCTTCTATCTGTGATATCCATAGCCTGTAACATGGTCTATTATTGTAAGATGACCATTAATGTGCTTATAATTTAGCCAATCCAACCCAAACCCCATGATCGTAGCAAAATGTATTCTCATGAAAGTGGTTTATCCACAAATACTGGGAAGATCATGGACTGATGGTGATGTCCTACTATGATCTCACATACATTGTACAGATTCTGACACAGGATACCCTACCCTGTCTTCCTCCAGTTTGGGATCACCCATCACGTGTTGCCCTCAAACAATAATAGCGATGATGGTTCCTACCAAGTCCTTAGAAATTAGTATGGAAATACCAGATCAGCTGTGTAGACCAGGTCTGTTTCCCTCCCTATACAGTCCCCAATTACAGGTTCCTCTGTTATTTCAGGTGTTCCTCCACCTCTGCCAACCATGATATAGTCCTAGTGAAAAGCAAATACCCAGCGCATGTATAAAAATGTGATAAATGTGGTCGTGTTTATAGACCGTGACCTTTTTACTCCAGCAACTATTCATGTTATCCTAATGTAGCATTTATAATATTAAGCTAGGCTGGTGACACCGCCAGGCATCAACCTAATGCCCAGGACACGCGGCCAAAAACTCATTTTATACAAGATGTCAATGTCACAACATCTGGCAATGAACAGAGGTGCCTTTCAGCTAAGGTGAAAATGTGACTATATGGCTACACAACAGAAACCGACCACATTTGTCTACTTCATCGCTTGCACCATTAAAGGAACCCTCAGGACACAAGCTCAAAATTCATCCATATGAGTGATGACCATATGCACCTCCGGGAAGGACTAGCAGTAATAGTGTCAGCCCCTTTAACCCTATACTATGTACAGTACATGTGGCGTGAGTCCTACGGGTCATGCAATAGGTTATAAATAGTGATGTGAGTTGTACAGCACCAAGCCCAAAGTAGGGTGCGGCTGTATGGGGATGGTCCTACCAGAACGTCTCCAAAGTTTGGAACCTAAGAATGGTAGAAGTGAACCCAATTCAGCTCTTAGAATGTATTAGGACAACTGGTTTACCTAGGAAACAAATTGGGAGATTCCAGCTCTGAAGTCTGCAGAATTGTGAATACAGCTCTGAAGTGTAACAAGTCCATGGAAGTCCTTGGGCATCAAGATTTGGCCAGTAATAGAGATGAGCAAATTGGTTTATAACATTGTTACATAGTAGCCGAGGTCCAACCTATAATCCTACTGTGCTGATCTAGAGGAAGGCAAATAAAACCCCATGAGTCTTATGCCAATGTCAGGGGAAAAAAATCCTTCCCAACTTCAAATTCAGCAATCGGTATAAAACCATGGATCAGCTTCCAAAATCTAAAACCCGAAACCTGTAATACTTTTCCGTTCAAGAAAGACATCCCGACCCTTTTTGAACCTCCACAATGAATTTATCACCAACGTATCCTGTGGCCGTAAGTCGGGTTTGTTACAAATTTTCCAAAAATTTCAGGTTTTTTTTCAGGAATCATTATTACATTCTGGAGATTCTTCATATTCGGAGGCTCAGGTGAGATGTGGAAAAATAATAAACTATTATACTCACCTGCCCTCATCTCTCCAGGGCTCTTCCATGGTGTCCAATGCTCTTTCCCAGGGGCCTTCTGAGTAATTCCGATTCAGAATGAAGAAATTCAGTCCAATGTGAAACTGCTGGGTGAATATTCTCAAGACAAATCTCTAGGAGTGACAGTGTCTTTAAGTATATTGGTGGCAGGGCAGGCAGATGGGGGAAAGGGGATGAGACTGCTCATGCCGATGGAAGATTGGAAAGCCGCAGGATGTCGATGCCCTCTCTATAATGCATGCATATACTGTAATCCCCTGTGTTGTTTGCATACAGGTGCACTTACCTTATACAGTAAGTCATCCTCACTCATAGCACCACATACATGAATACCACTAGGGCTAGTAATGACTCATTGCAAGAAGATTCTGCTCGGGAGATCCGTTCCCTTAATGAACGACACATTTATTAACCAGGAATGACTTGATGTATGTGAGCGCTTTCCCACAAAACATTGTTAACACGCTACTTACAATACTATTAGAACGTCGTATATTTGCATTGTTTAACCACATTCCACATGCACATTTTTGAGTCGGCTCCAAAAAAGCTGCTGCACATTAATATGATGGCTGCACATCGCGAGCCGGGGAAAGGGAACACAATGAGGCTTTCTTCAGCTGTTCCCTGTCCCCCAAACCAGTGGAAATATGAAACAAATCTATTGTGTCAGCAGTGAGTTATCACTCCGACCCTACAGGAAACAAATGCTTTCTTCGCTGGGTTTTATATTGGTTTTAGGGCTGCGGAATAATTTGGACAAGTGTCAAAAAATTCATTTTTTGCTGACACCATTAGAAATGAACATAATTTACTGCCCTGTCCTCTACCGCACCAGACAATGTTCACTTTGTGTAGCGGGGTGGATGGGAATCTTCTCACGGATGGACGGGCCACTTTGCTGGGAATCGTACAATTATTTTCTTCATTCTTGCCAAAAAGTACATTTTTTTGGCGGGACGGTTAATAAAGCATACCCCTCCCCCGATGGTCACCAAGCCGTTGCATAAGGGACCTAGTTACAGGGATGTAGAGGCGGCTAATGTCCCAGGTCGTCACATCATACTCTGGGGTCTTAGTTGTAGATGTGTCCTTGTATGGATAGTGTCTAGGTAAACCATGGACATGGCTACTCGCATGAGACATGGACACTACAATGGACTAGATCAGTGCAGAGAGTGTCACAATGTTATGAACAAGTGCACGAGCCCATAGTCCAGAACTGCAGAAACTAAACGTAGCTAAATGAATGCGGGTGTATTCACATGTGGCGGTTTTGTAGACTTTTTTTCCCCACATCATTGAAAAATAGGGAAGAAATGATGACTGTGCAAAAATATATATTTTTTTTTTGTAAAATGACCCTGATATTTTACATAACCGTCAGTTTTTTTCTCCTATTTTCCAGTTTTTCCCTGTATAATGCAGCCCCAGCATCTACAGTGCAGTTCTTTGTGTAGCCAGGTGACTGGGGGGCGCCACTGTGCATTGACACTGGGATTCTTTTTTTTGGAATTCTTTCGATCCCAGAGTCACGTACTCTCAGGCCCTGCACAAAGTACACTAACCCATTCATTTCTATGCACAAGTACGGACCAAGACCAAACTCAATAGGACAATAGGAATTGCACTCCACCACAAATATTCAAAAATATGGCTTTATTTCGGCAAACATGCAACGCGTTTTGGGCTATGGAGAGCCCTTTCTCAAGTGTAGACAGCTTCTCTGCCGGGCCAGATACTATTTGTTGTATGAATGATATTACGCCATGGGCCGCTCGGTGCTGTTTTCTGTTTTTTCGAGCTACCATTCATTTCTATGTCCCCACGGTCCCGGTTCGGTGTATGGGGTTGCGAGCAAAATTCAGGACAGGTCCTATTCTTGTCTGGTTTTGCAGCCATGCTGACTGGTCCCAATAATTGGGCCGGGCTAGTGCACCAGCGGCAGAATGGATCATGGATGATATACATATGCCGCCCATGCCATTGATGCTGCCCAAGGCTATGGTACCACATTGCAGAAACGCAACTTTTTTGGTTGCAAATTTTGCTGCGGTTTTATGAGCCAAACCCAGGAGGAAGAAGTAGAATAACTTAGATATATCCCATCCCTTCTTGAGCCATTCTTGGCTTTGTCTCAAAAAACCTTAGCAAAATCTGTAAAAAATCTGCGTTTCTGCAACGTGGAGCCTTGTTCTAAACCTGTGTTTCATTTGCAATTGATTTTTTTGAAAAATTCTTTAAGAACCCTCCATATTTTAATGTTCTCCAGACAAGGTGACCATTTAGAGGAGTTCTAACCCCCCAAGCTTATAGTGAACCTTTCCTATCCTTCACCTATATTTATGTAGCTGTTTCTGGAAGTCCTCAGAGCGGGAGATAAAGTGGTGGTCATGGGGGCAGACATTTTTTTTGTAGCCTTCCTGCCAGTAAATAATCCCAGTCTAAATGTGACTCTCCGACCTCCCCGGCCAGAAATAATTGATAACAGAGAGAATAAATTGCATTGGACTCTACAACCTACGTCAACGCGAGAGATCTCAGGTTTGTGGTCCCTTTAGGTTTGGGGTCAACTGGGCTTAAATGGAGAGAGGAACTCGACTTGCACGTTGCACAATGATGTCTTGTTCAATAAATTGCATATTTGGACATTACTTTTATAAATTTAAAAAAAAAATGAGGATTTTACTTTTGGGAAAGAACAGACAAGGACATACAAATCATTTCTTATATGTCCCCATGGGCCTGTAATGCATCCAGAACCACCAGTTTATAGCCAAATATGCAGAATACTAGAGCCATATGTCCAATTTGCATGCAGCTGTTTCAACCTTATTTGCCCTCTTCAGAATAAGATAATGGTATGTAGAATGGGTGGACCCAACAGGATGGAACGCCAAAGTGCGCAATAAAAAATAAGTAACAAAAATTGTTCCAATGTTCACTTTCTTTAAGACTGGGACAGAAAATGGAGTTGTTATCTTGGGCAGGCACTGACGGGGTACACAGAAACAGTAAGCGCGGGGCGACCTCCAAACAGCACCCCAATCTGTAACATGACGTTGTCTGCAGTTCATGGCGTTGCGATGGTTCCCAAACTCTTCCGCTCTTAGCTGATGGTGGAATATCTAGGAGGGAAGAAACATCATGAAATAGTTCCATGGCTGACATCCTATTACATACCTGACAACTTGTGAAGAGCAGAAAGAGGGATAAACTGTGCAGCGGCAAATTTAGCTCTGCCCACTTTTATGTTGACTCTGCCCATTCTCATTCATTTTTCCTGTGCCCCCCACACAGTATAATCCTACTACAGTCACCTGTTAATTATATGTCCTCCCTCCATCTCTCCCCCAGTTTCATATAACCCCTTCATCTGCCCCCAGTTTCATATCCCCACCATCCATCTCTGCCCCCAGTATCATGTCGCTCCATATCTGTCCCCAGTTTCATGTCCCCCCAGTTTCATGCCATCCCCTCCTTCATCTGCCCCAGTGTCATGCCGTTCTCCCCCTTCATCTGCCCCAGTGTCATGCCATCCCCCCTTCATCTGCCCCAGTGTCATGCTGTTCTCTCCCCCCTTCATCTGCCCCAGTGTCATGCCATCCCCCCTTCATCTGCCCTAGTGTCATGCCATCCCCCCTTCATCTGCCCTAGTGTCATGCCATCACCCCTTCATCTGCCCCAGTGTCATGCCATCCCCCCTTCGTCTGCCCTAGTGTCATGCAATCCCCCCCTTCATCTGCCCTAGTGTCATGCCATCCCCCCTTCATCTGCCCCAGTGTCATGCCATCCCCCCTTCGTCTGCCCTAGTGTCATGGGCCTATTACATTATGTTCCCCTCAATGTGTAACACAAAAAAAACCACTTATATTCACCTTCCAACGCTCCCCCGCCGCTCTCTCTGCAGTGTCACTCCGATGAGTTGAAACTGGGACATACCTCCCGCCGACCGGGACCGCGGGACGGGACACCGAATCCGTGAATGTCCCGCGGAATCCGGGACAATTGGGAGGTATGCTATTACAGGATCACGCTGTATTGTCCTTGTATCCTAGTACATGGCTTGTGCTGCTCCTTTAAGAGCGACTCTGTGCCTTTAATCTTTAGAGAGCTGTAGGTTTATTTTCTGCCTTGGTTTTTATTTTTACTTAATGCCAATGCAGCGGGCAGCCACACTATTTTAATGAATGGGGAACACTCGGTGCAGGCATTTAATGTAAAGTCTCGGCTTCCAAACATATAATTGTCAACTAAATATAAACCTGTTTTTGGACTTATATTTACTGTCGAGGCTGTAAGTCATTTCAGGACCTTTAAGTTACCAAGTAAAAATAGAAGTAGAAATATCCTTTGTAGATCCTTTATGGGGCAGTTTTACTATAAAACCTGAAAATATTCAAATAATGTTAAAAAAATAAGATTAACATAAAATATAGACTCGAAGAACATAGAATGAGGTCCCAACTGAAGGAACGCTCTGAACGAAGACAATCCCAAGGAGGGGGCAACTCAGACTAACTCTTATTGTTGTTCTATGATTCTTATTGATCGGCCCCTTCCTTGCAAGAAGCGTTACATAGTGAATAAGTGATACATCATCGGACTTTAACGCAAATGTCATGTCGTTGGTGCAGCCCTTTGTGACCACCAACTGGTTCCCCGGGGACCATGACGTCATCCAAGAGGTTGGAAGAAGACGAGGTTGGAAGAAGACGAGGTTGGAAGAAGACTCCGAGGTCGTGAGGGAGTCCTGGAGAGGCGGAAGAAGGTGAGTATAAGTGTTTATTATGTTACAACACCTCCCCTGTGTCTTCCTTGGTTATGGATTGTGAACCCCAAAAAGTTGGGGTTAGAGTCAAACCCAAAACTTTTGAAAAACTCTGAATGAATCTTCTTGGTTCCAAATTGGTTTGCTCATCTCTAATAAAAGGGAATCATCCGGATACAACTATACGCACATCTTTTTGAAGGGTTGGACATTGACTTATAGGATTGCTCCATTCCAATAGGTGGCACTAGAGGAAGCTTTCTTTTTTGAAAGGGTGCTTATTTGCAAACCTAGGGGTCATGGGGTGCCATAAACCTTGCATTAAGCAGTAGGGCACTTGCTCAATCCCCGCTTTGTCCAAACTGTGACCATATGAGAGAGTAAGAGTAGCCATTGGTAAGTGGGCCATTGGTTGTTCCCCAACAAAAAATAGATTTGAGGGTATTCTGGTCTACCAGGGGGGTTTGTTATTGGCACAGTATGCAGGGTTAATACTGGACATATGAAGACTATTAGTGACCTATGTGAATGCAACTTGTGTTGTGCACTTCATCATCTAATGTGGTCATTGACTTGGTGGACCGATTCTGTCCCACGACTAGAATGAAAAGCATTCCATAATAGGATGTTTGATCATCTCTGAATGCTCAGCAGGCCGGGACACGAAGATCACCTCATACCGGCAACTTGTTCCATGTATTTACTCAGCGCAACGAGACCTTTCACTTCTCAAATACTTAGGTGGTGATAGAAATGTTGGATTTGCTTATGGGACAAAACCCAAGAACCTTATGTCATTGGCTTTGATGTGTTTTATAGGTGTGTGTGCAATATGTGTTTATGTGGGGGGCACAAATTAATTACGTGCGATATTCTGCTACGTCACAAAACTGCTTGTTTTTACTTGAGGTAGATAAAAAGTTCTCAAATCTGTTTCCAAAATATATGACTCCCGAAAGGAAAATTTCATTTTCTGGGCTGTTTAAGAGAAAGTCCAGAAGCCGCGAGAAATCTTTCCCACCATCACATAACGTAGTAGAAGACTAGAAGTCTATAGGCCGGGTTCTGGCCGCCATCTTGTTTGAAGATGTTGGATCAGGCCCAGACATCTCGTAGTTATATGGATCCAGGTATGATGCACAGGGGAGGCGATGCATTGCACTTTGCAAAGAGTATGCATGGCACAGGCAACGTTCAATTTTTGCTGAGAGCAATGGACAACACTGGGTCTATCATCTGCAAAAACAAAGAAGATGTCTACGGGAGATTCAGCAGAAGTTACAGGGATAAGAAGATTTGCAGTTGTCACAGGCCATTCTTGGATTGTTGCTTTGTAGGTGTTAGATTTCACAGCCATTGGGTTAAGGTGTCCATGTCTATCAGACCATTTCTGGTTGGGTTTGCTCAACCAGTCAGATGTAGAGCCAGAATTCTGAATCTAGGGCTGAGGTAACCTGACTCTGATTCATTGCCTGTGATTGCTTCATGTACCTAGGCTATGTGTGTGCTTAGAACTCACCCCTAGTTCCTCACCCTGGTTCTGTGGATCTCCCGGTTGACTGGTTTCGGATAATCCCTCTTGCTGATTTTGCTTTATGGATTCGACTATGGCCTTGGCTACTGATATTCCTCTGCTTGTGTTTTGGCTATTATCCTTATGGCTATCGTATCACTCTCCTCCCTGTCATAAGTTTTCTCGTTCAGTCCTTAAGTCCACCTAGTTTCTTTCACATTGTTCTGGAGATACAACCTGGATCCCGAGCAGTCCAATCCTGCCTTGCACTGGGCTCCTTTCTATACCTTGGACTCTTCTAACAAGAGTGGTGTTGGATTATAGGTAGCTTATTTTGCTTGCAATCCTTTGATCCAATCATTCATCTGATGCATATTATGGAAGTTGCTTAAATAGCAATTGCATAACAGAACTATTCTGTCTGATGACGTTTAGTCCTGAATGTGAATTTGGTAGAATTGACATTTCTTAGCAAAGTGAGTGCACGGACTCTTGTCCCTAAACTGTCCCCAACCCTCCTCCCAAAGGTCCATTGGCAGTGCTAAATTCCTGCACTGTGTCTTCAGGGGGGTATATCCCACTGCGGATAAACCTTCTGCACATGTGCTGCCTCCGCACGGTTTAGACCCGGGATTATGCATTGAGCACAAAAATATCTGAACTGCTGCTTCTCGTCCCCTGCCCAAGAAACAACAGTAACATTTTTTGATACTTTATATATATATGCACCTCAAAATGCCACAAGATATAACTTGTCCCACAAAAAACAAGCCCTCATATAGCAATGGAAAAATAAACAAGTTTTGGCCCTTAGAATTTAGGGAGTAAAAAATACAAAAATTGTTGCAGCACCAAGTGGTAACGTTCATACTGGCTGAATACGGTGATACTAGACTTCTCTTATATAGATGATACAAACCAAGGAGCCAAAGTCTATCAAAACTATTTTAGGCTGAGGCCAAACACTCCATGTTTTTTAGATTGCGTTGTTTTTATTTGGCCACAGCCAAGAGCGGTTCCAGAACATTTAGATTTTTCCAATTTGCTAAATCCACTCCTGAACTTGGCAGCAAAATCTGCAACAAAAAAATGCAGCTTTTCTGCAACACGTGACTTCATCCTTACGGTCGGTCCTTGATACCCTCAGCATCAAATCGAAGTTCCTTCATTATCTAATCTGCACTCAACAACGTGTTTAACCCAACTCTTATTTTTCCAAGACGTTTGACACTCGAGAGCCATCCGACTGCTGACCCGGCCGGAGTAAGTGTCTTATCGATAGACAAGTTCCAGCAGGGCTAAAAGTCTAAACAATGAGCAACTGGAGATTCGGATTGCAGGTCTAATATCTACTGGTGGTTGGAAAAAAAAGGGTTAATGAAAACCGACAGGGGCTGCAACAATGGAGACCCCTGCCTGTAGTAAGAATGTAGATTCTCTTTATTTCCAGGCGACACCAGCTTAGAGACTATTACCAATGTTAACTGAAGAATTAGGTTTCACTACATGTGTTATTTACCCCGCACCCCACAGGATGAAGTTATCAGGAATTGCTGACATCTGCTGCAAACACTAACTCAGTCTAGGGATTAGCGAAGTGTGGACAAGCAGTAATAGCAGCAGAGCGCCTGGTATGTTAGCAGGCTGCAACATGACAACATCGAGGCTGGGGATTGTGTACAGGTGGATGGGGTTTGGGATTCATCTGGGGATCTATATAACAGTAGTCGTCTACTATATAATATCTTCTGCAGGGCTCATACACATGCCGCCTGTTTGGGGTCCCTGACGTCCCCTATAGATGACATACCGTGATATGCTGTATAC
Source organism: Leptodactylus fuscus (assembly GCF_031893055.1). NCBI lineage: Eukaryota > Metazoa > Chordata > Amphibia > Anura > Leptodactylidae > Leptodactylus > Leptodactylus fuscus. The sequence goes on along the minus strand of NC_134271.1, from coordinate 4,976,023 downwards.
TCTTCACTAACAAATTGTATATTGGAGCATATTGATAGTGGCCACCTGTTTTCCATAGGGATGGACATTATGTAGTCGTAGGGAGGGCAGAGGTGGCAATTGCAATAGAGCCCAGCCGTATGTAGCTCAGTAAGGGTACTATGTCTCATTGTCTCTCTGAGGCCACCATACTGGGACTCATTACACCAAACATGCCTTGCTAAGAATTCTGGGAAAGATATATGCAAATAAGTCTTCCTTGGTGGAAAAGGAAAACTTGCTCTAGCCCTACCTTTTAGAAGGCAGCCCCCTATAGATCAATGCCTAGTAGCATAATCTGGGAATTAGACTAAGGTAGAATACCTCTATCCAGAAGAAATAAGGAGCATCTGTAGACAGCTGGTTCATGGATTTTCCCTCTTGGGGAAGGGCTGGCTAGTTCAGAGGTCCTAGATGTGGGTCAGAAGGGGTAATATGTCTCATTAATGTGATGTCACCTCTACTCTGACTTGGCTTTGTTCTCAGATCACGCCACAAGGTCTCAGGAATATCAGGCATTGATCTGCACAGATCCACCGTCTAAAGGGTGGAGCTAGAGCAAATTCTCCTCTTCCACCCAAGAGGACTAAAATAGATCACATTAATCTTCCATCTGTAAACATGAAAATCTGATGCAATACGAGTTCAAGTGCAAGTACACTCTCCAACACGTCCTGGTTTTCTGTGTCGTATGGAATCCTTGTGGACCGCCACGTGCAGCAGGATTTTAGACATCAGGCATGTTCACTTACGTCATGAACTGGACTGTATGAGAGTACGAGAACGCCACAGCACATGGAGATGGACAGAGATACTAAAGGGAGCCACAAATTACAGTGACCTCAGTTATAAATGAATAGTACAGGTGAATATAAGAAACTTTGTAATATATTTTATTAAAGAAAAGTGTTTTCGTCTCCACGTTTCAGGCCGTTGCTTTCTCCATATTATTCTATGAAGAGAGGAGGGGGATAGAAAAGACACTCAAATAATTGCTGCTGTTTCTTGGGGTTTAAACACTACTAGGTTGTAGATAAGAGACCAGAAATGCACAGAATGACCAGACTTCAAGGAAAAGGATGAATACAGAGAAGAATAGAATGGAAACAATCAGTCTGATGGAAGAGAAGGAGCTGGAGAGAAGCTTAATAAGTGGAGAAGGAAACAAATCTCCTTAATAAGATACATTACAAAGCTTCTTCTATTCACCGGCACTAGTCATAACTGGAGGTCACTTTAAGTTTTTCTTCTATGGAACTTTCCCCTTGAGGATCAAACTTTCTAAATCAATGATGATGACTTGTCATTGGTCGACGTCGTGTTAATGAACATTTGTTACTGTCGAAATTATCAGATGTCGTCTAATTCTTAAGGGCACCTTAAAGGGAATGTGTCACCAGCAAACGATAGAATTTTAAACCAATTTTAAAGGCGACTTCATCATCTTCACCAACTCCCGTTCTTTGCATTGTTCAGTAGGCAGCGCTCCATTGATGGCGCCGTTGGCGTTTTATCACCAGCCCCAACCATCTAGTTAGTTTTGCTGCCTAATAGGCTAATTAGCCTCCCTACCGTCAAGTGGGTTGTGTCCTGTAGGCTCTACGAACTGAAAGCCACGCCCTCTTGACTGTTCCTGGCTGAGAACTCCCACATGACATCACAGGACCTAGATATCGTATCAAACACCAAAAGTAAAAGCATTGACTGCTTGAGAATGGCGGGAGCTAGAGAAAAAAATCCAACTGCATTGGAGTCCGTGGCAATAAATGATGCAAAGAACTGGACTTGATGGAGGTGGAGACAGTTCCCCTTTATGTTAAAGATATTTTTAGAGGGTATTTGATTTTTTTTATTTTTTTTTGCAGCAGTCACCTCATTTACATCACATAGAAGACAGATAGGATTACAATAGAAGATAACGCCTCCATAAAATAACGTTGCTGATCCATCATTGCACCCACTACTGACAATAGATGATCTCACAGCGTAGCTCCTCTGCCTCCAGCATGTCTAGAAAACTCTCCCTTAGCGTTTCGGCTCCCTGTGGCCCCGAGACTGCTGCAAAGCATATCCCTAAATGCTGCAAACAGAGCCCAGGCAAGATGGCTGCCCCATAATCATGCACAGCTCCTAGCGGATTAGGCCAGACTACAAACCCTATAATCCAGTGCAGAATGTGACATCTTACTCGCTGGAGGTTGTAGTCATGTAACAGCTGTAGCTCCATTCGAGGCCTTTGCATCTGTGCAGCAGCTGCTGGCCCGGGGTTCCCAGGGGCTTAGAGCTAATTTGTAGAACTGCAGGGGGCTGTGCCTGGCAATAGGAAAAGTCTATTAGTGCTGCTTATGTTGAAAAATCGTGAGCCTGATATCTTCCACATGCTTCTGTTTCCCAATGTCCGTCTTCTGGGATGTTATGGTTAACCCCTTGTGGAAGGTTATGAAGAGTTAAGATTCCCATAGAGCGGGGGCAGAACCTGTTAAGCCGAAGGGAAAGGTCGCGTTACTTTCTCCGAGGACTAGCGCTCTTCTCAGCACCAAATTAAGGAGTCTTGTTGGAAACCCAAATAGAAGCCAACACTCTTCTTGCACTTGACAGCTGACTTCATTAAGCAGATTTGGAGGTTCTTGTGGGATTGCTGGATTCAGGCTAATGATGTAAGAGCGCTGACGAAGTGGTTCAGGCTGTTATGGTACAGATGCAGCAAATGTTAACTTGACTCAGCAAATGATAACTTGATATTCAACACGTTACATACCATTCATTGCAATGGTACATGGAGCATCAAATGTCAAGTTAATGTTGGCTGTACTTGTAGATTTTTCTTACTATATACTATATACTGTATAGTGCAAATAAGGGGGGAGGGGGAGTTTCTTACACCATTCTTAATAAAGCCCCCGACTGGTCCGAGGCATTCCTGACTTACAAATAGAGATGAGCAAACCTCTGAAGATTTGTATGACTAGAACTGGAAGTGGAATTGTTATATTCTGGGGTCTCTTCAGACCCCCGAGTACAAGAAGTGGAGGCCCAGGGGAGGTGAAAAAAACCCAAATATTTATAGTCACCTTCCCTCACCTCTCTCGGCCTCCTCGTGGTGCCCGCCAATCTCAGCCCATTGGGAGATGTCATCGCCTGAGTCCTCTGATTGGACCACAGCAGTCACAGGTTACATCGGTACATTGTGCTCCAGTATGTCTCACGGTGCACCAGTATATCTCATTGTGCACCAGTATATTTTGCTGCGCATCAGTATATCTCACAGTGCACCAGTATATCCCACAGTGCACCAGTTTATCTCACTGTGCACCAGTATATCTTGCTGTGCACCAGTATATCTCATTGTGCACCAGTATATTTTGCTGCGCACCAGTATATCTCACTCTACACCAGTATATCTCACTCTGCACCAGTATATTTCACTCTGCACCAGTATATTTCACTCTGCACCAGTATATCTCGCTCTGCACCAGTATATCTTACTGTGCAACAGTATATTTCACTCTGCAGCAGTATATCTCACTCTACACCAGTATATCACTCTCTGCACCAGTATATCTCTCTTTGTACCAGTATATCTCACTGTGTACCAGTATATCTCGCTTTGGGCCAATAAATCCCATTGCGCACCAGTATATCTTGCTCCGCACCAGTATATCTTGCTCTGCACCAGTATATCTCGCTCAGGACCAATATATCTCATTGTGCACCAGTATATTTTTCTGCGCACAAGTATATCTCGCTCTGCACCAGAATATCTCACTGTGCTCCAGTATATCTTGCTCTGGGCCAATATATCCCATTTCGCACTAGTATATCTCACTCTGCACCAGTATATCTCGGTCTGCACCAGTATATTTTGCTGTGCATCAGTATATCTTGCTGTGCACCAGTATATCTTGCTAGGCACCAGTATATCTTGCTCTGCACCAGTATATCTTGCTCTGCACCAGTATATCTCACTGTGCTCCAGTATATCTCGCTCTGGGCCAATATATCCCATTTCGCTCCAGTATATCTCACTTTGCACCAGTATATCTCGCTTTGCACCAGTATATCTTGCTCTGCACCAGTATATCTCGCTCTGCACCAGTCAGGGACATTACTAAGACTTATATAGGCACACCAGTGTAAATAAATAACCCCCATTATTTTCTCTGTAATTTTAACCTAAAATATAATTTCCAATATATCAAATTGTTTTTTTGTTATTTTTTTTTAACCAATAACAGAAAATGTTCTTAACTATTTACAAGAAATTTGGGGCCCACAGAATAAAACAGAATACCCAATAACCCAATAGTCCTCAACTAAGTCCTTTTAAACTCTGATTATTTCTTTTTATGTTGTTCTGACCCTTTTTTTAAAAACAAAATCTTCCGTCTGGATATTCCCTTTAAATCTCGGAGCTCATCGGAGCCACCTGGACGGTCCAGTCACCTTTTTACCTATCGCAGGGTGTTCCCAGGTCTCGGACTTTAACCGCACAACCATATCACTTCTTATTAGTAGAAAACCGGATTATGACGGATTTCACAATTTACAAGGAAGACGTTTGGTTCTGCCAAAGCTTCTTATATAACCGGTGATTTCTGTGGGAAAGTCTATAACGTAACAGACACAGGCTCTGACATGTCACTGGGTGTCTAAAAAGTGGCAGAATTCGTGAAGACGGATTCAATACAAACTGGAGAAAAGGCATCGAAGGGATATTTTTCCCAAGTGGATCCCGATAAAGTTGACGTAGAACGTAGAGAAACTTTGGAATTTCCATAGTTGAAGGATTTAGTTACATAAGATTTTTTTTTTTTTGTATATTTTGTTGCAATTTTCAAAATTGTAACAACTTTTTTTTTTACAAAATTGTTTTTGAAAAATCTTTGCATGAAAGGGTCAAAAACCATAGGAGAGGAAGTTCATGGGAGTTGACCCCCCCCCCCCCCCAATGTCTTCTAAACCACTTATATGTGGTATAGGGCCGGTGCGTGACTGTAAGTGAACAAAACTTTTTAGTTTTTTTGTGCCGGTGCGATCTTACAGCTAAGAAAATCAACTTTTCTTTTAGAGGACCCCTAGATATCGGGTTGGGTTGGATCTTGTGTGACCCCTGTTGTTGCACCACCACTTGACCTCACAGTTTGGATACTCCGATATACCATCAGTAGCCAGGTACTTGACTTGCCAACACCTTCTCTGTTCATGATATCACAAATCTCAATATCAAAAAATCCATGTGACAAAAACTTGACGTCGTTCCAAACAAAACGTTCAGATCTGCCATTCAGCTTCTAAATATGAGTGACACGTGTTTACCCCGGAATAAAACACTGCTAATGATATCTGGAGCGGAGATGTATTCTTGTGACATAGGAAAATACACACAGTTCTAGAATCACGGTTCATGACTGATTAACATACACAGCAGCGTCGCTGACTGGATCCGTTCACAGCTTTGTTTAAAGAGCTCCAAATTTGCAAACATTTGCCGTTGTTATTAAACTTATTGGCCGGACTTGGGTTGTATATATTTCATAGCAAAGACATCTGTCAAGTACAGAAGACCACCCAGACCCAAAATCTGATGTGTAAATCAATATTAATTTGCAGTATTTGTCTTACGAATGTCATGCAAGTCAAACTGGCTCCACAAGATCGAGTAATTTAGATCTGACTCCATTTCCCATAAAGAAAACGTCTCTGGTTTATACTTCGATAATCAACATGAACATTCGACCCAAGAAGTGGAAAAACGTGGACCTTGTCCTCGAGTGGGGATGAGTGAAGAACCTTCTCTGGTTTACGATTCAGTGTGGGTTTGGAACGTTTGCAGAATTTGGCACCACCATAGAATAGGCGCGGCGGGACTCTGGAGTCGGGGTGGTGGAGTTGGAGTTTCTTTAATGGTCCAAGTGACCAATCCATTAATAGAACATGCCATTTTCTCGGATTGGTAAAACGGGTGCACCCAAGATAGCATGTTCATCTGGATATGTGCTCAGTTGATATTTGGTTCTAGTCCAGTGAGTTCTTGGATGTGAAAATGAAAATTTAATATCAACAAAATGTTACACCTTCAAAACAATTCATGCAGAAGTGAATACTGCCCAACAGAAGTCAATGGATTCATCTAGTCATAGTCAATGAAGTCATAGTAATATCAGGCAGTGTTCCTCAATGGTCCTTTCACGTTTTGCAAGTTACTTGCCCCATGGCCTGATATGGAGATGAACCCCTGATAGATTTATAGGTAGTAACTAACTTTACCATTTATTTTTGGTAAAAATGTGGTCGTTGACTCCCCAGCACAGGGCTCGAATTCTACCGGGTCTAAAAAGTTGCAGAACCCAGTTGTTCTTGGTAATATTGGTTGCATATGTGATATTGAATGGTTGTATCTTGGGTCCACAGAGGAACACCAGTTATACCACATACAAAAAACATTGTTAATCTTCTTGTAGATTCTGCCGTTCTTGTTGATCACGGGTCATAGTGTCGGCTAGATTTTTGAAATATTCCAAAAATGGCCCCCATACACATAAGAGAGAAGTTGGCTGGACCTGACAATTTTGGTGGTGCAAGACAACTGCCTTATATGTATGATGCCTTCCATTGACAGATGTCGGGGGAAAGAAGGATCAAGAATGTTGAATTTTAAAGCCGGTTCCTTCTGATCTCATGGGAGATAACCTACCAACAGAGACATCAGCAGCAACTTACTTCCCTCTCTCAATTAATGATAACTATGTGTATGGGATGGTTGGGAGGAATAGCTGTCGGCAAAAGGAATGGTCAACTAACAGGTACTAATGGTGTAAGAGCACTTATAGACCGTGGCAACCCATGATCCACCAGAGGGGTTAGTAATAGTATTGTCTATGCTTGATCAAATGGGCTTGCCATATTTTTGTTAGAATATGGGCCAGCTGAAGGTTCCTCCTACCTATCTGTGGGCCAGGCCTTCTCTGTGCATTCACCACCTATACTGACTGCTCTCTTCATACATCACACATCAGTATTGTATACTCTCTAAACCATCATCACTCCAACTTTCTGCAATATCGAAGAGCGTGTGTCCATTTTTATGACTCTTCGCCCAACTATTCATGAATGACTATGTTGGTGAACTTTTCTTTGCATCTCATAGTCTTTACTCTTGGTTATATACATCTTCTCTGGTTACAACTGATCAACTTGTTCTTCTCTTTGCATCTGATGGTCTTTCACCTTGGTAATGTATATCTTCTCTGGTCACTACTGGTCAACTTTTTCTTCACTCTGCACCTCATAGTCTTTAATCGTTATAATATACATCTTCACTGTTCACAAACGGTCAGCTTGGTCTTCTCTTTGCATCTCATAGCCTTCCAGCTTGATATACATCTTCTCTGGTCACAACTGATCAACTTGTTCTTATCTTTACATCTCTTGGTTTTTCACCTTGGTAATGTACATCTTCTCTGGTCACTACTGGTCAACTTTTTCTTCCCTTTGCATCTTGTAGTCTTCCAGCTTGGTGATATACATCTTATCTGTTTATAACTGGTCAACTTGATCTTCTCTTTGCATCTTGTAGTCTTCCAGCTTGATTATATACATCTTCTCTGGTCACTACTGGTCCACTTGGTCTTCTCTTTGTATCTTGTAGTCTTCCATCTTGGTGATATACATTTTCACTGGTCACAACTGGTCCACTTGGTCTTCTCTTTGCATCTCATAGTCTTCCAGCTTGGTGATATACATCTTCTCTGGTCACAACTGGTCCTCTTGTTCTTCTCTTTGTATCTTGTAGTCTTCCAGCTTGGTGATATACATCTTCTCTGGTCACTACTGGTCCACTTGGTCTTCTCTTTGCATCTCATAGCCTTCCAGCTTGGTGATATACATCTTCACTGGTCACAACTGGTCAACTTGGTCTTCTCTTTGTATCTTGTAGTCTTCAAACTTGGTGATCTACATCTAATCTGGTTACAAATGGTCCACTTGGTTTTCTCTTTGCATCTTGTAGTCTTCCAGTTGGTGATATACATCTTCTCTGGTCACTACTGGTCCACTTGGTCTTCTCTTTGCATCTTGTAGTCTTCCAGCTTGGTGATATACATCTTCTCCAGTCTCAGACATGTCTTTGATTCCTTCCAAAAGGTCTTCAGATGTATTGGGCCTATGCTTGCCAAAATAAGAACAAGCGGGAGTTATTAATAGGCGGTAAATGTCTCAATACCCTTTGTACGGTGTCAAGAAATTGATGAAATAACATAACCTCTCCACTAATTCATTGGGATAGCAAAGGATCTGGAAAAGTATTTTGAATAATGCTTTCTCACCACTCAATATAGGTCATAAAAACCTGCTGTTGCTTTCTTTCCTGTGGCCATTTCCTGCTCTGAGACTAGATCTAGTTTCCCACATGCTTTACAGGCTCTCCAGGGGAACTAGGACGTATCCTGCCTCCTAAAATATTTCCTCCCTGTATTTCCTTTCTGACCTTACAACCAACCGCAAAGCAAGAGTTCCTCCTCCCCGTGCACCTGCACACCTCTACGGACGCTCATTAGTCTGCAATACAGAAACGTAAAAGTCATGTCATCCCTTCACGTGAATGTGCACAAGGCGGATTTCCGCAGGTCTGCTTCATGTCTGATGTCATTACGCCAATTATAACACTCTGAAAGTAATGTTACATTGTCCTGTAGGAATTGTCTTTAGGAAATCGCTTATGCATGTATATGGATAATATAGAGTCTACTTGTGCTCCAGAACATGTGGTTTCCCATTCTCCACTGTAATAGTTCAACACCTGCATCCCTTTTTGGTCAGGGAAATAACTCTACATCCTATATGGGGAGGCATTAAATATGGACATTGTTATATTAACTGCGCTTTGCTCCGGTCTGTATCGATAGCAGACGCTTAGCTATAACATTGCACCTCGGCCCTGTACACCCCATTATATTGTATATGGTACATGGTAGGTCGAGGTCCTCTTGTTGCATTAGAGCCTTGTAACGTCAAGCCATGCTACAATGTGGGCGACTGGAAAAATATCTCCTAATTTTTATTCTTTATTATTGATTCCCATAAGGTGTGACTGGACTGTCTGAGGCCAGTGAGAGGTTGATCGTGCATTTTCCAGCAGTTTAGACAGAACAGTATGGAACTATCTGATGGTTGGATCGTTGACTGTTACAATGTGTTACATTCCGTACTAAAGTATATATTCCAAGAATTGTTATTGCAATGTTTGATGCTGAAGAGAGAGGTAGTCCTGGTTGGGCAGCCAAGGGTATATACATGCTGTCAACAGTTACCATTCCCTATATACAAGTAACAAGCTGTAGTGTCTGGTATATGCTGAGAGGTACGATGTGCACCTAGTTTGGAATCTGAATTAATATTGCCCTTGAACATTAATAACATTTGTACTCAATGAGAAAGATCAGCCGGTACCAAGTCTATTGGAAAGTACAACATGTCCTGCGGGCCATTCCCTCCAGGAGACTGCAAGAAAGTCCGGAGCAGGCCTTAGGCGAGGTTCACATCTATATCACAGATTCTCCCCAAAATCGTCGAGAAAAGTCCTGCACGGAGACCGGACACCGAGCGGTCCTCATTATAGTCTATGAGATGGAGGCTGTAGCTGTAACCACCAAGCCTGTGTGCCTTATGTATGTAATCCCATTATGTGTATGTATAACAGTTGCTGCAACCATTATGCATATGTATGTTATGCAAAAGTTTTGGGCAGGTGGGGGGAAAAAAACTCAGAATATTTTCTAAAATAGAAGGGTTTATATTGGTCAATGAACAAAATGCAAAGTGAAAGAAGAAAAGAGAAATGTAAATCCCATCAATATTTGGTGTGACCTTTGCTCTTTGGAGGAGGAGTCCTGGAAGTGATGATCCGGCCCCTGCAGAGCCCTGATCTCATCATCCTCCAGTCTGTCTGGGATGACATGAAGAGAGAGACGGATTGGAGCAAGCAACATCCACAGAAGATCTGGGCTTAGTTCTTCAAGATGGCGGCGGGAAACAACTTCCCTGCCCGGTCCTGCCAAAAACTGTCTACAAATACCGAGAAGAACTGATGGAAGTCAAAGGACTTAGCAGCGCCAGACGTCTCCTTCTCTCCATGTCTATTTGGCCAAGTCTTATGGGAATGTTAAAGTGCAGGCCAGGACATCACTATCCTTTATGTTGTTCCCATATCATAATTTGGAAGACCTCTACACCCATGATGAAACCTTCAACAAGCCAAAGAATGACGGCCGGGCGCACAGAGGTTATTGTACAGCTGCAGCTATATATAGGATTGGTTGCACCAGTTCTTGTCCTTGCACTCTCAGTTGTCTGCACAGACGTCCATGGAGATACATAGATTGATGTTGGCTTTCGTTGCGGTGGAGATAGACCCTGTGCACACTTATCCCTCCTGTCTGCCCATTTGTATGAGCGATGCCAGGCCTGGACATGTCACCATTGCTGTCCAGTGTGTTGCTGTCTCTTTGATCTCGGCCTCTCCTTTACTTCTCCTTTCTGCTCTTTGTCTTTGCAGTCTATGTTTCTTCTCACATAAGTGACATCTGTCAGCCCCTGATCTCTGTCACTCTACAGTATAATCTCAGCAGCGACCGCTCACATTCTGTCACTCAGTCCTGCTTTAGTATTGCTCCGAAAGATATTAGGAATCAATCTGCTAAGTTAACATGAGAGTCCTTGTATGCAGTATCGCCATTGTTATATACAAGCTCCGAAAACGAGGAAGACGCTCAGACTTGTATCTTGTAGTCTGAGTATGCAAAGAGGAAAAATGTCCAGAATAATATCCTACTATAGGGATAATACACACAGTGATGTCACAGTACAAGGATAATATACACAGTGATGTCACAGTACAAGGATAATATACACAGTGATGTCACAGTACAGGGATAATACACACAGTGATGTCACAGTACAGAGATAATACACACAGTGATGTCACAGTACAGGATAATACACACAGTGATGTCACAGTACAGAGATAATACACACAGTGATGTCACAGTACAGAGATAATACACACAGTGATGTCACAGTACAGGATAATACACACAGTGATGTCACAGTACAGAGATAATACACACAGTGATGTCACAGTACAGGATAATACACACAGTGATGTCACAGTACAGAGATAATACACACAGTGATGTCACAGTACAGGATAATACACACAGTGATGTCACAGTACAGGATAATACACACAGTGATGTCACAGTACAGAGATAATACACACAGTGATGTCACAGTACAGAGATAATACACACAGTGATGTCACAGTACAGAGATAATACACACAGTGATGTCACAGTACAGGATAATACACACAGTGATGTCACAGTACAGGATAATACACACAGTGATGTCACAGTACAGGGACAATACACACAGTGATGTCACAGTACAGAGATAATACACACAGTGATGTCACAGTACAGAGATAATACACACAGTGATGTCACAGTACAGAGATAATACACACAGTGATGTCACAGTACAGAGATAATACACACAGTGATGTCACAGTACAGAGATAATACACACAGTGATGTCACAGTACAGGATAATACACACAGTGATGTCACAGTACAGAGATAATACACACAGTGATGTCACAGTACAGGATAATACACACAGTGATGTCACAGTACAGGATAATACACACAGTGATGTCACAGTACAGAGATAATACACACAGTGATGTCACAGTACAGGATAATACACACAGTGATGTCACAGTACAGGATAATACACACAGTGATGTCACAGTACAGGATAATACACACAGTGATGTCACAGTACAGGATAATACACACAGTGATGTCACAGTACAGGATAATACACACAGTGATGTCACAGTACAGGGATAATACACACAGTGATGTCACAGTACAGAGATAATACACACAGTGATGTCACAGTACCATACCTCCCAACCGTCCCGATTTCCGCGGGACAGTCCCGTTTTTGGGTGACATGTCCCGCGGTCCCGGTTGGAGCGAGGTATGTCCCGATTTCAACTCAGAGGACGCAGATCTGAGTTGAACACATATGCGGCTGAAGGAAGGAGCTGACACAGGTCAGCTCCTCGCTTCAGCCGCATGTGTCAGCGAGAGAGGCGGGCAGAGAGCGGCGAGGGAGCGGAGGAGAAGGTAAGTTTAATGTGGAGGTGGAACGTGAATCTGGGGGCAGAGATGGAGAGGACGGCATGACACTGGGGGCAGAGATGGAGAGGACATGAATCTGGGGGCAGAGATGGGGGACATGAATCTGGGGGCAGAGATGGAGGGACAGGAATCTGGGGGCAGATATGGAGGGACATGAATCTGGGGGCAGAGATGGAGTGGACATGAAACTGGGGGCAGAGATGGAGGGGACATGAATCTGGGGGCAGAGATGGAGGGGACATGAATCTGGGGGCAGAGATGGAGTGGACATGAAACTGGGGGCAGAGATGGAGGGACATGAATCTGGGGCAGAGATGGGGGACATGAATCTGGGGGCAGAGATGGAGAGGACATGAATTTGGGGGCAGAGATGGAGGGACATGAATCTGGGGCAGAGATGGGGGACATGAATCTGGGGCAGAGATGGGGGACATGAATCTGGGGCAGAGATGTGGGGACATGAATCTGGGGGCAGAGATGGAGAGGACATGAATCTGGGGGCAGAGATGGAGGGACATGAATCTGGGAGCAGAGATGGAGGGACAGGAATCTGGGGGCAGAGATGGAGGGACAGGAATCTGGGGGCAGAGATGTGGGACATGAATCTGGGGGCAGAGATGTGGGGACATGAATCTGGGGACAGATATGGAGGGACATGAATCTGGGGGCAGAGATGGAGTGGACATGAAACTGGGGGCAGAGATGGAGGGACAGGAATCTGGGGGCAGAGATGGGGGACATGAATCTGGGAACAGAGATGGAGGGACATGAATCTGGGGGCAGAGATGGAGGGGACATGAATCGGGGGGCAGAGATGGGGGACATGAATCTGGGGACAGAGATGGAGGGACATGAATCTGGGGGCAGAGATGGAAGAGGGACATGAAACTGGGGGCAGATGAAGGGTGTATATGAAACTGGGGGAGAGATAGAGGGGAGACATATAATTTACGGGTGACTGTAGGAGGATTATACTGTGTGCGGGCACATGAAAAATTAACGAGTGGGTGGAGTCAACACAAAAGTGGGCGGGGCTAAGTTTGCCGCGGCGCGCTACGCGCGCCGCACATTTTGTCCCTCTTTCGGTTCTTCAAAAGTTGGGAGGTATGCAGTACAGGATAATACACACAGTGATGTCACAGTACAGAGATAATACACACAGTGATGTCACAGTACAGAGATAATACACACAGTGATGTCACAAATAGCTGAGCTGAGATAGTGATGTCACAAATAAAGGCTTTGGATCACAATGATGTCACAGTTCGGTTTTCATCCATTATCTTATTGAATAGACCTTTAGGCTGGCATATAACTCCTGTAATGTAATCGGTGACTTCTATGAATATTGTTCCTTATTCTATAAATGACAATCACACATCATTAGCGATTATATAAATAACGGGCCAGAAGATACAAAATCTTAAGGGTCAAAATTGGCAAACAAACTTGCGCAAATGTTACAAAATTGCAAAAACCAAATGCTACAAAATTGCAAAACCAGCAATAGACAAACCCCGAGCCTGCGATCCTTCTGTAGTGTACGGTGCACAGTCCGGCGGAGAATTCACGGGCTCGTGCTCTAAAGGGTTAATGGAGTAAGTGGATAGAAAAGCTGGGTCTCCGGTCTCCGAGTCCCAGAATCCTAGCGAGCCTTGTGAAAAGTCTTTTGTTTCGCGTTTAACCTAAATTCTGGGCACAATATAGCAGCATATTTATTTTCATATTTCTATCGCTCAGTTCCAGTTACATTTGTTAGGTTGGGAATTCTAGAAACCCTTTCAAAAACAAGAGTCTTGGCCTGACAGCAATGTTGATGCTTATTGATAAAGTAATTGCAGTCTCAACCTCACATTTTGACCATCTGTCAACAGTCTCGCTAATCCTTTCTTGTAAACTGAGACGCGCATGATAATCACATGCTTGTGTGCCCAAAAAAACGAAAACCTGGACGCAATAACCCGACTATATTGTAGAATTAAAAAACATAATAAAATTATTGGAGCTCCTCGAAATCGACTTAATCCCTTTTTCCCTGAGCAAAATTACAGTAATAGCATAATGTGGAATATTGATTCGGGCAATTAAATGTGCGGACATGTTTTATGGTCTTAAAGGGATAGGGCGTATTATTAGGATAATATTACATATTGTTGCATTCTGTTAAAGGGGTTTTCCAGCGGGAACAAGAGTTGGCACCAATTCCTCGCTACTTGGTGACTGTACCTGTGTAAGGAGGTGAGAATGGAAGGGGTTGTCCAGTTCTTATTTGTATACATTTTACATATATACATCAAAACCATTACTCACCTCTCCATTTCCATTTCCATTGCTGGCCACTCTGTTTATCTATATACAGGGGCTGCAGGGGTCTCCCGTAAACAGTGCAGGAGCTGCCAGCGATGGAAACAAACTTGCCCTGGTAATACTACTATGTATCATTCTGAGGGCCACACTAAAGGGTCGGAGGATGACGCACGATTCTTTGTTACACATCTACAGTAAATAGGAAGAATTACGGAATCCATTTTCCGTATTTTCAAGTTGTTCTGTCCCCCCACACGCATGTACATAGAAGTATGTATGGGGATGGCTACAGAGCTGAACCCAAATCCTACAATTACCGTCATATAATAGAGACAAATGATCCATTATTAGAATATAATTTCATGCTCCACGTTGGGTCTGCGGCGCTGATTTTGTTTTCATTATGGCTGAGCGATGGTGCGTTTACTGTTGCCATTATGCCATATGTTGGACACAAGTATCGCACATCTATATTTTACGCTATGCGGCTGCTCCACATCTGGCTCCATTTAGGGTCTGCGCGCAGAGATTTGATTAATGTTGTGGTTTAGAAATCATAGGTGTATTTATAGGGTATGTCGCGGGCCGTAGAGAGAGACGGGATATCGCATTGTTTTTTAGTTTACCTCTGTCTAAACCAGTCGGAAAGAAACAGAATATATTCTGAGAACCGAAAATGGAAAGATTAAGGTTCATTCCTAGAAATGGCCACCATATTGGTTATCCGCCGTCTTGTTTGATGAAAGGGGTGGTCCTATGAGCAGAGAGGAGACAACCTTGCAGAACGGATTCCGGTTTGGCAAATTCATACCAAATATTTGGTAAATTCATGCAAATTCTCTTAAAAAGTTGTAAAGGACACTGTTGGGGCTTCTAGAATTCTCTATTGGAAACACAGTCAAGGTGTCAGTGATAGATATGGCTTTGGGTCAGTGGATGATCGCCCGTGATATCGTCCTGCCCTATTTTTTACACTGTCTGGTATTTTTGGTGTTTGGTAAGGAAAAGAATTGACCAAATTTAACTGATTCATTTTTAGGGAAAACAATTCCAAGAGGTGGTGTCTACAACTTCACTTGGTTTTGGAGTTTGGCAAGGAAAAAATAGCCAAAATTGAATGTTCTTCTACAGAGGTGGTCTTCTCAAAGACGATGGCTGGTCACCGAAAATGTGGTCTGGGTAAGGAGATGGTCTTCTCAAAGAGGTGGCTTTTTGGAGAGGTTCCGCTCCAATAAGAGAGTGCTGTATGGCATGACTATTAGAAAGATGGAAAGCAATATCATGTCTGGAGTCAATAGGGGAAAGTTAGACAATGTCAAGAACTGGAGAAAGACCCAAGGGCAAGGAGATACCTCGATGACCAGGCAGTGTCCATTCCATCTTTGCGTGCCAATGCCTTGTCAACACAATGCCGTCAAAAAGGAGAACCAAGCAGATACTCAGATCGAGTCAAGGAGTGGCGGAAGTCACAAGTCATCTGGAAACTTTGGCATTGCCTGAATCGAGAAACGTCTGGAGCTCGGATGGGTGAGTAACAAATTTGAAAGGAGTTGAGAGGTTTCCAGGATGGTAAGTTAGGAGGGGTTGAGTAAGCTAAGGTTCGGTTCACGCTTGCACAGTACTCTGTTGTTTGTATACATGGTAGGACCCGAATGACGGGGAGCCTGCCAGCTATAACAGCGGTTACCCATGGACCCCATAGACTATAAGGCAGGGGTAGGGAACGTACGGCTCTCCAGCTGTTGCAAAACTACAACTCCCAGCATGCATACTTGCTCTGCTGTTCTTGGAACTCCCATGGAAGTGAATGGAGCATGATGGGAGTTGTAGTTTCACAGCAGCTGGAGAGCCGAAGGTTCCCTATCCCTGCTATAATGGGATCCTCAGGGTGTTCGGCGGGTGTCTGCTGGTTCTATACTAAAACTTGTCCTCACCTTTGTTCCAGGCTGGTCATCGTTCAGGTCCACTGGGGGACCCAAATGACGGAGAGCCCATCCGCTACAACAGCGGTTACTCGCAGACCACATAGACTATAATGGGATCTTCTGGATGTCGGCCCTTTTTAATATTGAAACCACGGAGAGAAAAGACCTCTCGCCGATTTTTGGCCGAATCTGCAAGCGAGTCTCTTACGGAGACCTCGATGCCTATACGAATGAAGCGTGAGCGAACATCAAGTGCATGTCATTTTAAGCCCATGGTCTCCCCTATATTTCTTATTCCAAGAGTTTTATTTTTTTTTGCATAAGAAAGCTGTACCCATCTCTCCGGGCGCAAATCCAATTATTGAGCAAAAGAGTAGTGCAAATCTGAACTTGATCCAAGTGAC
Source organism: Leptodactylus fuscus (assembly GCF_031893055.1). Taxonomy (NCBI): domain Eukaryota; kingdom Metazoa; phylum Chordata; class Amphibia; order Anura; family Leptodactylidae; genus Leptodactylus; species Leptodactylus fuscus. Next base: position 4,959,163 of record NC_134271.1, on the reverse strand, counting down.
ATGGCTCAGTGGTTAAGACTCCAGCTCCGGTGCCCTCTGTATTAATGTGACTTAATCTCCTCTCATCTCTTATCATGGAATGTTTTTGTTCTATTATTCTATAAGGCATTGGCCACACTTGATGAGCAATCGTACGAGATATCCAGTCCAATGAAGAGATAGATTACAGTATAGCAGACATGGAGTTGCCAGTTGTTGTCAACAGTAAGATAGTTTTCTAGATATTATTGACTCCGTTTTGTTGGATTTCATGGACCTGAACGTATAAATTTTCCTGACCTCATTGTGTGACTTCCATTGTTCTCCCTGGAGTAGCCAAAAGTTACCTAATTCGCTTCCCCCATCTCTGCAGGAACTTCTTATATCTCGTGATTGGTTTGAAGAAATTCCGTTCTGGATTTTTAATCTAAATTAGTAACAATTGTATAATTTCAGAGGAAAAGACTACAAAGTAATAAATAAAATACTAAATGTTACAAAATAACTTTAGGTGCTGATCAGCTAATAACGAAGGCCGGTTGTATGGTCACTGTCACCCCTTATCTCAGGACCTCTGGGCCCTTGTTGTGCCTCGGTCTCAGGAATACCTTGGCCGGCTTTCTGCTCTCCCCTTCCCAGTATCAGACTGGGGTACTTAGGGCCCACCAGAAAAATCCATTCTTGGGGCCCATTATAGATCTACATGCAAATATAACCTGATGCTCATTCCTTTGATGCCAACATAAAACTTTTTCAACAATAGCTTGCTTTTGATTGTTTTGTCCAGGGGCCCTGTCCGTAGCCTGCTACCTGGCCCTTGCCTTGTCTAGGGCCCACTTCACTTGACTGACTCATTTGTACTGTGCCCTGCCGGGCTCCTTAGTGGCCATCACACAGTATAATGCCCCATACAATATAATGCCCCTGAGTGGTCCATCACACTGTCAGATCCCCCTCTAGTGGCCCCATATAATATAATGTCCCCCCAGTAGCCCATCAGACATTAACATTTACCCCAGGGGCCCCTCAGACAATATAATACAAAAAACAAAGCAAAAACCCCAAATACTGACCTAGTCCTGTTTCCGCAGTGCTCAGGTGAAGCCTGAATAGTGGAGCTTCATACTACACCATTGTATTCAACTCAATCTGCGACCTGACCCACCACAAATGCAAAACAACCCGACCCACTAGGACCTTCCACAAATTCAGGACTGTCCTGCTATCCTGAGTGCTATCCTGCCATAGCGGCAATATCTTAAACCAAACTGACCTGACCTCTCCCCACCTGTCTACGACCTCCGCCCGCTGGTTTTGTGCTGTGTCCTGGGGTCTTCTGCTCATTTTCACATCAAATCTTGCAAACAGACTCTACTCCTGGGGTAGTCACCTGGGGATTGTCTGCAGCAAAGTCCAGATCCTTGCACAGGGGTTAATGGAAGGTATCAGGGAATATTGGCATTAAATGGATGTGAAACTTTGTATCAGATAATATTAGAAGTGATATTAAGTGTCTTTGAACCTGCATGCTGTAAGATGGGAAAGACCGGCCCAGGAGAGGGGAATGGACCCCAACACAGGGGAAATGGGCGATTTGTAATAAACATAATTCCCTTGGACTGGCAGACCCCCGAGGTCGGGTCCTATTAAGGGTCACGGCAATAGCGCAGGCTCCTTGTACACCCAAGTCCTGGGATTTTTTCGATTTTTCATTCTTCAGATAGATTTTCTTTTATTTATAACAAAAATAACAAGGACAGAAAAGACAATAAGAGAAGAATAGAAGATCTTATGGGGTGAAGAAAAGAGGCGCAGAAAGGGAAAGTCCTTTGAAGATTCCGTCTGTAAATACAGAGTCACAAAGAGTCAGACAGAAAATCTATGGAATAACCCCGGGGCGAGTCCTTTATCTGGGGCTCCTTTAAGTCGGCCTGGATGATAAGAGTTCGTACGAAAGGACATAAAACTGTTATAAAAAGTAAAAATATAGTCAATCCAATTAAACAAAGTATCAGACCAATCCACCTACATTTAAAGGGGGGAAAAAATATGGCTGATCTATTAGAAATACCCCCCCCCCCCCCACTTGTCCATGGGTTGTGTCTAATATTGCAACTTAAGTTCTATATCCTGCAATTTTCACTCTGACCGCTAAGCCTAATAATAGACGGACACTTGCCCATTCTGTAGGGGTTTTCTTTGCAGCAGTCCGCTCCTTTACATCACACACAGGATTATAAATTAGATTAGAACAAAATACATTACAAAATTGTCACCGCGTTCCATCATTCCTAATTCAGTGAAATAAACCAGACTGTGGTTCACTAGAGTTCAGTTTTCCTTCTCGTGTCCGTACATTGACCCCATTGGATCAGCCCACCAGGTAAATCCTAGTAATAAGTAAACCTGACAACCCACTCACTTTATTACACATTTATAAGATCATTCTCCGTGGATTGGCTCCCGGCAGACAATGGCGGCTTTGTGTATAATCTTATCGGCCGCACTTGTATTTCTAGAATATGAAACATTTTATGACTTGTGGAAGATAAAAAACTCCCGTCAACATTTTATTTTCTTACATTCTGCCATATAATAATATTTTCCCAGCCTGGCGGTTACTTATTGTCCCGGCTCTGCCGTCCGTCCTTTGTACCTGACTCTGTATCTGGCGCAGTAAGGAACGCGATAACTTCAGACTTACTAGTGATAAAGCAAGGCAGGGCCGGAGATAAGATTACCGGGTGGGTGCGGGGCAGGGAGGCCACAAGGTGGAGGTTTATGAACGGATCATTATTGGCATAAAAACAGGAAACAAATACGGATTAGTCAGGTTCTGATATCCTGACGCCTTGGCCTTTGTCCATGGAAATGAAGCTCTAGAACAGCCGAATAAAGTCTAGAACCTTTACAGAGAAATACAGCCGGACAGTGGAGTTTTATGGGACCCTCATAGTCGTTCGGAACCTGTGACATTGGACATAATGTTATATAGTGGATACATAGTTTATGGGAAAAGATTCAATAGAACTAAAATCCTGCTCATTCAGGGCTTAGGACTCCTACAGAACGGGACCACCCTCTGGACTCCTATGGAATGACTGGGACCACCCACTGGACTCCTATGGAATGACTGGGACCACCCACTGGACTCCTATCGAATGACTGGGACCACCCACTGGACTCCTATCGAATGATTGGGACCACCCACTGGACGTCTATGGAATGACTGGGACCACCCACTGGACTCCTATGGAATGACTGGGACCACCCACTGGACTCCTATCGAATGACTGGGACCACCCACTGGACTCCTATCGAATGATTGGGACCACCCACTGGACGTCTATGGAATGACTGGGACCACCCACTGGACTCCTATGGAATGACTGGAACCAGCCACTGGACTCCTAAAGAATGACTGGGACCACCCACTGGACTTCTATGGAATGACTGGAACCACCCACTGGACTCCTATGGAATGACTGGAACCACCCACTGGACTCCTATGGAATTACTGGGACCACCCACTGGACTCCTATGGAATGGCTGGGACCACCCACTGGACTTCTATGGAATGACTGGAACCACCCACTGGACTCCTATGGAATGACTGGAACCACCCACTGGACTCCTATGGAATGGCTGGGACCACCCACTGGACTCCTATGAAATTACTGGGACCACCCACTGGACTCCTAAGGAATGACTGGAACCACCCACTGGACTCCTATGAAATTACTGGGACCACCCACTGGACTCCTATGGAATAACTGGAACCACTCACTGGACTTCTATGGAATGACTGGGACCACCAACTGGACTCCTAAGGAATGACTGGAACCAGCCACTGGACTCCTAAGGAATGACTGGGACCACCCACTGGACTCCTATGGAATGACTGGGACCACCCACTGGACTCCTACGGAATTACTGGAACCAGCTACTGGACTCCTAAGGAATGACTGGGACCACCCACTGGACTCCTACAGAATGATTGGGACCACCCACTGGACTCCTACGGAATTACTGGAACCAGCCACTGGACTCCTACAGAATGACTGGGACCACGCACTGGACTCCTACAGAATGACTGGGACCACGCACTGGACTCCTACAGAATGATTGGGACCACGCACTGGACTCCTACAGAATGATTGGGACCACCCACTGGACTCCTACAGAATGATTGGGACCACCCACTGGATTCCTACAGAATGATTGGGACCACCCACTGGACTCCTACAGAATGATTGGGACCACCCACTGGACTCCTACAGAATGATTGGGACCACCCACTGGATTCCTACGGACTAAATGGGACCACCCACTGGACTCCTATAATGCAAGGTTTCATTAATACACTGTTTCCCAACCTTCCCAACCTTCTCCTTCGGCAGGAGACACCGACTTTCTGTCTCTACCGGAGTGCGAGCCCGGGACTAGTGATCACATGGCCCTAAGGGTTCACAATGTATGGATGCAGATGGGATGAAACAAATCATACAGCTAGAATATTCCTGGAGAATTAGCGATGGGGCAGCTTTAGGTGTACGGTTAGTTTTGCATGTTGCTCTTGTAATGGTATATAATATAAGCAGAGTATATAGAAACATCCAGGGCACTGATATCAATGCAAGGGGCAGATTTATTTTGCATTGTCGCCCCATTTGTGTAAAGTAAAGAAGTTTGAGATAGAACAAAGCACTGAGCCTCAATATCCCAGGCGTCAAGTGATCCTTCCTGCAATGCAAGACCTATCCTGACTCCATATCTACGCGGTCCATTGATACGTGCCGACATTGATCATCGCACCAATGTCTTAGCCCTGTTATTGAGTTTTATCTGAAAATCTAAAGTTTCTTAGCGCCGCTCATTGAGTATAATTATCTGCTGCCGGGCCCCGGTGCCAACATCCCTTTACCTGATGATAGAGACGTTACGGCGGTGATGACAGGCCATGGCCCCGAGATTAGACCGCACATTCCTCAGCTATAAAAATTCACACATTTATAGTTCCAGCTTTATTTTACAATGAGGAAAGAAACTCAGAATTCACAGAGAGGGCAAAGGAATTGATACTGAAAGGCTGCCATGTGTCCCCTTAAAGTGTAAGGGGGTGAAAGGGTTAATGGTCACTCACTTTTCAGACAACTTAGTCTTATTAAAGCTTCTGATTCTGGACCAAAATGTAACGCGCTTTATTTAAAAATGTTTCTCTTCATATAGTGGCTATGGAGGGGAGGGGCTGATTCTCCTCACAGCCTGCTTATCTGCAAACAGCAGGAACTGAGAACCTGCAACAACTTCTACAACGTAAGGAGGTTTTACTATATACTTCTATATACTTTTGACTAGCTGTTTGTGTTATCACAGAAGGCATCACAAGCATCCTTCCTTATCGGGATCAGATTTCTCTTTTCCTGGGTCAGGGATCTTTTTAGCTGTATCATAACCTGGATTGGAGTTCCGCCTCCCTGCATTCCTATAGGATGGGCTTTTCTCAGCTGTTTGCTATTTTACAGTTACTCCTGGCAGAATTAAATGTAAATGTACCAGTGATAGTAGTAATGGATAGGGGAGAGAATTGTATATGCCCACAGTCTCAGTGAAAATGTGCTATAGCCATAATGGAGCCGAAAATCTGATAGGACTCCATGAATGAAGGTTTATATAGGCAGAGAACAACTCGTCCTGCAAGACCCTGCAGATGTTTTAACTTGATGACATCTTAGGTACGCTAAAGCAGCAAACAAAGATGCCAATATGGAGAGATGTTGGCCAAAACCAGTGGCTATTCCTTGGTCTGTTATTTGATGTTTTCCTATTGTTTGCCTGGATGTATATGGCTCCCAACTGCGCTAACCGTGTTGTGTTTTTTCTTGCAGGTGCTTAGAATGAAGGTGGAACGTTGGAATATCTGCAATGTTGTCCAGGTCTCCATGTTGTGTCGTGTGTGAAAGTAAAGGGTTATTCCATAGGATAGGCCACGAATGCCTGGTCGATGTGGATCCCTCCAGCCTTGGCCGTCCCCATTGATATCCAGTCTGAGTCACCATGAAGATCATGTAGTACATACTCTACCATTCACACTATGCAGTTCCGCAACACTTACAGGGACCTGCTGCTAATGTGCACGATCCCTATGGAGGAGCTTGACCTCCCACAATGCCCCACACTATTAAATCCTGACCAGCCTGGCGGACAATTATCACCCTGCCACCCACGCCAGGCAACCCCTGACCCTGCACATAAAGAGTTAACTCTTACAGAGAATGGCCGCCTGTCATACCCAACAGCGTGTTACATACAACAAAAGGATTTCTGTAAGCAATCATTTGCCCTGCATAGCATCATCCGATCTGTGCCCCCCCCCCCTGTATACCCCCCCCCTCGCCCCAGTGCAAGTAATTAACACAGCAGGAATTTGTTTTCATTTAATTGCTACAATGATGCAGTTATTGGATCCATGGTGGGTGGTCTGTATGCGCCATTTGGAAACTTGACCTCTATCCTGTTTAATGTTATGTCACTGGTAATTGGGAATGAAATGTGCAAAGCATAGAATGTACTTGTAGGGAGACACAGACGCCTCTATGTGCGCCTCATCCATCGGGGGCAAGCATCGGCGAAGTACAATGTATCTGCCAGATATAGACATATGTCATACATGGGTGTGTATACATATAAGAGCTCATATTTATATCATATGGATACAATGTATCTGCCAGATATAGACATGTCATACGTGTATGTGTATACATCTATGAGCTCATATTTATATCATATGGATACAATGTATTTGTCCAGATATAGACATGTCATACGTGTATGTGTATACATCTATGAGCTCATATTTATATCATATGGATACAATGTATTTGTCCAGATATAGACATGTCATACGTGTATGTGTTTACATCTATGAGCTCATATTCATATCATATGGATACATTGTATCTGCCAGATATAGACATATCATACGTGTATGTGTATACATCTATGAGCTCATATTCATATCATATGGATACATTGTATCTGCCAGATATAGACATATCATACGTGTATGTGTGTACATATATGAGCTCATATTTATATCATATGGATACAATGTATCTGCCAGATATAGACATATGTCATACGTGGGTGTATATACATATAAGAATTTATATTTATATCATATGGATACAATGTATCTGCCCAGACATAGACATGTCATACGTGTATGTATACCTATATCAGCTCATGTTCATATCATATGGATACAATGTATCTGTCCAGATATAGACATCCACAAGAAGAAAAAAAGTTACCTGGCGCCCGTATATAAAAAACCCCAGAGGGGGGCTGAAGATAAACAGTTGCAGCTCTTACCCGGACACCAACCAGTGAGGTGGTGGGGGTTAATGAACACGAAAATACAAAATAAAAACCCGGGATATCTATAGAGCGCTACTGTGTGACAGTAAAACAGAAGCCAATTGCATGCAAAATTAAAACCAAATAATTGAGTCGTAGCCTATATTTCGCCTATTTTTCTACTGTCAATTGGAATCAATAAAGACTCAATTATTTGGTTTTAATTTTGCATGCAATTGGCTTCTGTTTTACTGTCACACAGTAGCGCTCTATAGATATCCCGGGTTTTTATTTTGTATTTTCGTGTTCAGATATAGACATGTCATATGTGTATGTGTATACATCTATGAGCTTATATTTATATCATATGGATACAATGTATCACTGCAATCACACTGAGACAATAAAAGGATAGCAAAGTCCAGTCAAACCCTGAGCCTGGCATTAACCCATTCACTACTGCAACCAAACCTCATTGCATCATGGACAAGGTTTACTCCAGGATCCTTAGGAATGGTCATCAATATCAGAGGAGTGGACGTCCGATTGAGGGGTCCTCAGTGCTTAGTCCAGGTAATGTACCCCATGCTTCACCCTGATACCCCTGTCCGTGCTCTCTATGGGGGTATAATTGTGGGTGCCGTCCTTTGGCATCTGGTAGACTCCTGTATGACCCTCATATTAAGGACAAAGAACTAACAACAATTTAGCCCCACGAATTATCAGCTCCATCATAAGGAATTATTGGCATGTTAGCTCTCGGGGTGGGGGAGGGGGGAGATGAATGTCACCATTGTTTTGGTTGCACCAATCTTATCACCACGAGTCAATGTTTGCTCCATTTCCTTTGAACCAATTATAAAGCCATTAGAAGACAAATAAGATCTGACAATGGTAAATTCTATTGGGTTTAATGGTTGGTGTGAATATTTAGCAACTAATACACAAACTTATCACAGAACACACAACCGTAATCTTTCCATTAATTCACCGGAATAAAAATAAAACATTTGACAAACGCAATTTCCTTTAAACGTTTCCAACAAGGAGACGACGAAGAAAGGAGCAGTGTGACCCCTCCCCCCCCACTACTGATAATACCAGGGAGTAGATGAGAAAGAGACCGTAATACAGGAGATCAAGGAACACTGGACCAAAAATACACAAGCAGCTAAAATACAGGAACACAAACAATCTGTGAGCGGAGTCATTAAAGCCGCCGCTGTCTGCGAATAATATCCCATCTGTAACCACACAAGTAGATGGGAGAATACTGAAGCCCTTTTCTGTAAGATTAGCAGAATGTTCAATCCTTTACACACAGCAACAGTTTGAAGACGCGTGTGTGCAGGCTGTGAGGAGAATCAACCCCTCCCCTCTCCATTCACTGTAGGAAGAGAGAAAAGAACCTTCCCCTCCCCCGCTCACTGTGATCTCCTCTTGCTTATCTAATGTATCTATGGACCAACCCTGGCTAGAGACAGGGAGCGAACTGCAAATTAGCTGCAAGGGAGACCCCTAGTGGCAGGAACATTACAGAGGTTTTTCAGGCAGAAGACAGACACATTTTTAATTAAAGTGAATTACATTTTGGTCCAGAATCACAAGATCTATGAAATGAAACTTCAGCTGCTTGAAAAGTTAGTAACAGTCTCTTGTGCTGTAATACTAAGCGCTGCAGGAAGGTGGCACCTATGGAAGTAGCAGCCGTCTGTCACTCGCTGAAGTTCTGTCACTATTACATTTTGTCACATTCATGTAAAGCAGACACAACAGTGACAAGTCGCGTTAGTCATGCACTCTGACGTTGCACCACCATCATTGGATATATAGTTATTGTAGTAAACAGGGATCTGTAGTAAGAATAACAGGTCAGTCAGCAGCTTACTGATGGTTTCCATCTAATGACAGGAGATTTTTTACACTGCATTGACTTAATAGGGCCGTCCCTATTCTACACCCGCCACTAGGTGGAGCTCACTAGTCATGGATTTATACAGTATAGCATCACCAATTGCATGCAGTGAGCTCCACCTAGTGGCAGGTAAAGAGAATGTGAAGGCCTGTGACTGTTCCCCATAGGCCCCATAACAATACCCTGGTGGGTATATAGCCAATATAATGTGTATAGCTTCAAGCACTAATATTGGGTTTTTGCTGGCTGCAATGTGCTATACTGATCATTGTATATACCTGAGCGGCCATTCCCATCCCTTTTTTTGGGTTATTTTTCAGTATTTTATTGCATTCACTCCCCTATATCTATTGTATTACCTCTAACTAGCCAACGAACCTGGCAGCGTCTTACAAGGGACCTCTGCTGTACATAATAGATGAACCCAGGGATCAGAGGAACAATGAAGCGGAATATTTAAGCTCAGTTCATTATGTGCTAAAACTATTTAGAATTCATGTTCTCTCCACCATGCTGCCTTGAATTAAGTGGGCTCGCTGTCCCTTTATGGCTTCGGCTGCCCCAATGGGCCAAGGAACTTGGCTTATACATGTTTAATGCAGACCAGCACATGGAAATTACAGCCAGTAGGAAATGTGATGAATAATTGCCGCCATCTAGTGGTGAAAAACTGAAAGAGCAGCGCAAGCAGAATTGGGGAATCAATTTATAATCCTAAATGCACCGAATGGCCACTTTATTAGAGATACCCACCTAGTAGGGCGTTGGACCCTCTTTGTTCTTCAGAACCACAGATATCATCCACAGCTATCAGAAGACACTTAGTGGGCTAAGACATTCCACCAAACGCTATTACTCCGCCTGCATCAGCCTGACCCCCAACACCTGCTTTATAGGGTCACGGATTCCTGTTGCTTGCACCAGATTCTGCCCCTCCCGTCAGCAAGGTGAACAGAAATCTGGATCCGTCTGACCAGGTTGTGTTTTGACCAATGACCAATAGCCATTCCACTGCCATACACATGCACACTTGGTGTGACTGAGTATTCATGTCTTCTTAATAGACCCAGGTCATACCTCCCTATCATAATAGATTCAGCGGGACAGTCCTGATTTCTATGTGCTGTCCCATTGTCTTGGTCAATAGGAGGTTTGTCCTGACTTCGGCACATCTGCATCCTCTGGTCCCGTCTTCACCACTCGGCTCCTGTCTCTTGTCCTGATGCCTTGGACTCAGTAGGTGCAATGTGGTGACGTCATGTGTCGGACATCCCTGTGCCAGAATGGAAATTCACATCAAGTAGGAACTGCCCTGATCCCTGCCCTGCTCTGCCTACAATGTGACAGATGAGACACGGATCGTGGCTTGTGGCCCAAGTTTGGCACCAGAAAGGACCTTTACCAAACCTGCACCTCAATATCATCCCGGTGTCGAGGGAATGAGGAATTGCCACCAGCGTGCACAATATGAAACTGGGATGTCGAAGCTACAGATCGGATAACTGTAGCTGAAGGGAATTCTACTTTCAATGGTCTTGGGGTACAGGAGGGGAGTCCTCAATGTGACACAGCGTAGACCCGCACCACCCACTCTATGATGCTGCCTCCTACTTATGGGATGACTAGTTACAGCCTTGCATCTACTTACAGATTACAATTCTACTGGCACTGCAATTGTTAACCATGGTGAGAGGTTTGGGTGGCCGTGGGATCTCCATGATATTTGGGCGGCCACCCAGAATGACCTTATTATAATCTGCTACTGCTACTGTATATGGCGGCGTAAGACTGCACTGTATATAGGGGACTGTATAAATTTGCTGCAATGACAAGTGACCCCACCTGGCCCGGATCTCCATCCTATATGTTGCCCTTACATGCTGCCATTTATACAGAATACTAGATCTTCTTGTGGCACGAGATCTAGTGGCCCTGGGGCATTAGGTTGTGATGGGCAGTTGTCCCACTTTTACCTTGCACTGATATTAATAAATCCCCATCATAGGTCACAGATCGCAGAAATGATTCGTCCCAGGAAATGCAATAAAAATATTATAAATGGTGAAAAGTCTAAGAAACAATAATAAGAAATCCATGTGTCAAAATAATTTATTATGTGACAGGACTGATCCATAACCATATAATTGTAATATAGTTACAATGTATTCACAAGGCGTGCATTACTGAATGACACGGAGAAGAATCAGCTGGAGTTCTGCAGCTTCCTCTTCAGGGCCCTCAGTCTGGACATCACCACGTCCCAATCCAGGTAGGAGCCCTCCAGGTGACGGGACACTTCTCCTCCTGATTCGTAGCTTTTCCGTCCGTGTAAGATCCGCCAGTTGTCAAATGTCACCACTTGGCCTGAGAACAGACACTGATGTTACTACAGGACACTGATGGTACTACCAGACACTGATGTTACTACCGGACACTGATGTTACTACAGGACACTGATGCTACTGCCAGGCACTGATGGTACTACAGGACACTGATGTTATTACAGGACACTGATGATACTACCAGGCACTGATGGTACTACAGGACACTGATGTTATTACAGGACACTGATGTTACTACAGGACACTGATGCTACTACCGGACACTGATGTTACTACCGGACACTGATGTTACTACCGGACACTGATGCTACTACCGGACACTGATGCTACTACCGGACACTGATGTTACTACCGGACACTGATGTTACTACCGGACACTGATGTTACTACCGGACACTGATGTTACTACCGGACACTGATGTTACTACCAGGCACTGATGTTACTACCAGACACTGATGATACTACCAGGCACTGATGGTACTACAGGACACTGATGTTACTACAGGACACTGATGTTACTACCAGACACTGATGTTACTACCGGACACTGATGTTACTACCAGACACTGATGTTACTACCAGGCACTGATGGTACTACAGAACACTGATGCTACTACCAGACACTGATGCTACTACCGGACACTGATGTTACTACCAGACACTGATGTTACTACCGGACACTGATGTTACTACCAGACACTGATGTTACTACCAGGCACTGATGGTACTACAGGACACTGATGTTATTAAAGGACACTGATGTTACTACAGGACACTGATGTTACTACCAGACACTGATGTTACTACCAGGCACTGATGGTACTACCAGGCACTGATGGTACTACAGGACACTGATGTTATTACAGGACACTGATGTTACTACAGGACACTGATGCTACTACCGGACACTGATGTTACTACCAGACACTGATGTTACTACCGGACACTGATGTTACTACCAGACACTGATGTTACTACCGGACACTGATGTTACTACCAGACACTGATGTTACTACCAGGCACTGATGGTACTACAGGACACTGATGTTATTACAGGACACTGATGTTACTACAGGACACTGATGTTACTACCGGACACTGATGTTACTACAGGACACTGATGTTATTACAGGACACTGATGTTACTACAGGACACTGATGTTACTACCGGACACTGATGTTACTATAGGACACTGATGTTACTACCAGATACTAATGTTACTACAGGACACTGATGTTACTACAGGACACTGATGTTATTACAGGACACTGATGTTACTACATGACACTGATGTTACTACCGGACACTGATGTTACTATAGGACACTGATGTTACTACCAGATACTAATGTTACTACAGGACACTGATCTTACTTCCAGACACTGATGTTACTACCAGACACTGATGCTACTACCGGACACTGATGTTACTACCAGACACTGATGTTACTACAGAACACTGATGCTACTACCAGACACTGATGTTACTACCAGGCACTGATTTTACTACAAGACACTGATGTTATTACAGGACACTGATGTTACTACAGGACACTGATCTTACTTCCAGACACTGATGTTACTACCAGACACTGATGCTACTACCGGACACTGATGTTACTACCAGACACTGATGTTACTACCAGGCACTGATGTTACTATAGGACACTGATGTTACTACCAGATACTAATGTTACTACAGGACACTGATCTTACTTCCAGACACTGATGTTACTACCAGACACTGATGTTACTACAGAACACTGATGCTACTACCAGACACTGATGTTACTACCAGGCACTGATTTTACTACAAGACACTGATGTTATTACAGGACACTGATGTTACTACAGGACACTGATGTTACTACAGGACACTGATGTTACTACAGGACACTGATCTTACTTCCAGACACTGATGTTACTACCAGACACTGATGCTACTACCGGACACTGATGTTACTACCAGACACTGATGTTACTACAGAACACTGATGCTACTACCAGACACTGATGTTACTACAGGACACTGATGTTACTACCAGGCACTGATTTTACTACAAGACACTGATGTTATTACAGGATACTGATGTTACTACAGGACACTGGTGCTACTACCGGACACTGGTGCTACTACAGGACACTGATGTTACTACAGGACACTGATGTTACTACCGGACACTGATGTTACTACAGGACACTGATCTTACTTCCAGACACTGATGTTACTACCGGACACTGATGTTACTACAGGACACTGATGTTACTACCGGACACTGATGTTACTATAGGACACTGATGTTACTACCAGATACTAATGTTACTACAGGACACTGATGTTACTACAGGACACTGATGTTACTACAGGACACTGATCTTACTTCCAGACACTGATGTTACTACCAGACACTGATGCTACTACCGGACACTGATGTTACTACCAGACACTGATGTTACTACAGAACACTGATGCTACTACCAGACACTGATGTTACTACCAGGCACTGATTTTACTACAAGACACTGATGTTATTACAGGACACTGATGTTACTACAGGACACTGATGTTACTACAGGACACTGATGTTACTACAGGACACTGATCTTACTTCCAGACACTGATGTTACTACCAGACACTGATGCTACTACCGGACACTGATGTTACTACCAGACACTGATGTTACTACAGAACACTGATGCTACTACCAGACACTGATGTTACTACAGGACACTGATGTTACTACCAGGCACTGATTTTACTACAAGACACTGATGTTATTACAGGATACTGATGTTACTACAGGACACTGGTGCTACTACCGGACACTGGTGCTACTACAGGACACTGATGTTACTACAGGACACTGATGTTACTACCGGACACTGATGTTACTACAGGACACTGATCTTACTTCCAGACACTGATGTTACTACCGGACACTGATGTTACTACAGGACACTGATGTTACTACCGGACACTGATGTTACTACCAGACACTGATGTTACTACTAGACACTGATGTTACTACAGGACACTGATGCTACTACCAGATACTAATGTTATTACAGGACTCTGATGTTATTACAGGACACTGATGTTACTACAGGACACTGATGTTACTACAGGACACTGATGTTACTACAGGACACTGATGTTACTACAGGACACTGATGATACTACAGGACACTGATGATACTACAGGACACTGATGCTACTACCAGACACTGATGTTACTACCAGACACTGATGTTACTACAGGACACTGATGCTACTACCAGACACTGATGTTACTACCAGACACTGATGTTACTACAGGACACTGATGTTACTACAAGACACTGATGCCACTACAAGACACTGATGCCACTACAAGACACTGATGCTACTACAAGACACTGATGTTACTACAAGACACTGATGCCACTACAAGACACTGATGCCACTACAAGACACTGATGCTACTACAAGACACTGATGTTACTACAAGACACTGATGTTACTACAAGACACTGATGCTACTACAAGACACTGATGTTACTACAAGACACTGATGCCACTACAAGACACTGATGCTACTACAAGACACTGATGTTACTACAAGACACTGATGCCACTACAAGACACTGATGCTACTACAAGACACTGATGTTACTACAAGACACTGATGTTACTACAAGACACTGATGCCACTACAAGACACTGATGCTACTACAAGACACTGATGTTACTACAAGACACTGATGTTACTACAAGACACTGATGTTACTACAAGACACTGATGCTACTACAAGACACTGATGTTACTACAAGACACTGATGTTATTAAAGGACACTGATGTTACTACAAGACACTGATGTTGACATAATTTAGCTGCCCAATCCTTAAAGGGGTTTCCTAGTCCCAAATCAAATTTTCAGACTTATGACTTATCCACAGGATTGGCTGGAAACGGACGGATGAACCTCAAAAGATTCAAGTTTGGATTGTTCAACCTAAGGATTCGTTTTTGGCCAAATATGTTCATAGAGGACCGGAAGTCAAATGATTATACTCTTCATGACATCATGACCTGGAGCACCCCATGTGACTGCTAAGGACCAATCACAGGTCACAGCGCCCTAGAGGTCACTAGGAGGCCCAGAAGAGGTGAATCCAGTTCACTCCTCTCTAGGGTCGGACAACCCCACTATTGGCACCCACGTGTCGCAGCTACTCCTACGTTACACTTGCTGGCCTCTTATATCTGTATTGTGTTTATACTGAGGCTCTCTCAAAGTCTTAAGAATCTTCAAGATATCGAGACAGAGACAGGACAAGTTCTCTTGGTGTCCAAAGTAGAGGGTTTTAGAATATGCCCCCCCCCGACTCCTTATTATCAGCAGTGCAGCAACCAACTGGTTAAAGAGGTTAATAACAATTAATAATAACATATTTATATTGCACCAACATATTCTGCAGCGCTGTACAAATCATGGGAGTTCATGATCTGAGATATTACATAGAATGGGGAATCCTCACTCCAGGCCAAGCCAAGCAGACCAGCGGGGACCAGCAGGGGGTTAGAATGGGGAGGGATTTACTGACCTGGTCTCATTTTGTAATAAAAGGTATTTTCTGGCTGATTCATCAAGTCCACAAATTCCTTCAGAGCAGAATAGAAAGGCTGAACCTTCTCAGGAGGAACATTCAGAACAGAATCCCTGGTGGCATTATTGAAGTTAATTCGTAGAAGTTCCCCTGAAGGATCCAACCTGAAATGGAACATTAGCATACACATATTATTAATGTTATATCACTCCAGCCCTGCAGATAGATAGGTTACTGTCACCAGAACCAGCATATCACCCCAGCCCTGCAGATAGATAGGTTACTGTCACCAAACCCAGCATATCACCCCAGCCCTGCAGATAGATAGGTTACTGTCACCAGAACCAGCATATCACCCCAGCCCTGCAGATAGATAGGTTACTGTCACCAGAACCAGCATATCGCCCCAGCCCTGCAGATAGATAGGTTACTGTCACCAGAACCAGTATATCACCCCAGCCCTGCAGATAGATAGGTTACTGTCACCAGAACCAGCATATCACCCCAGCCCTGCAGATAGATAGGTTACTGTCACCAGACCCAGCATATCACCCCAGCCCTGCAGATAGATAGGTTACTGTCACCAGAACCAGCATATCACCCCAGCCCTGCAGATAGATAGATTAGTGTCACCAGACCCAGCATATCACCCCAGCCCTGCAGATAGATAGGTTACTGTCACCAGAACGAGCATATCACCCCAGCCCTGCAGATAGATAGGTTACTGTCACCAGACCCAGCATATCACCCCAGCCCTGCAGATAGATAGGTTACTGTCACCAGAACCAGCCTATCACCCCAGTCCTGCAGATAGATAGGTTACTGTCACCAGAACGAGCATATCACCCCAGCCCTGCAGAAAGATAGGTTACTGACACCAGAACCAGCATATCACCCCAGCCCTGCAGATAGATAGGTTACTGTCACCAGAACGAGCATATCACCCCAGCCCTGCAGAAAGATAGGTTACTGACACCAGAACCAGCATATCACCCCAGCCCTGCAGATAGATAGGTTACTGTCACCAGAACCAGCATATCACCCCAGTCCTGCAGATAGATAGGTTACTGTCACCAGAACCAGCATATCACCCCAGTCCTGCAGATAGATAGGTTACTGTCACCAGAACCAGCATATCACCCCAGCCCTGCAGATAGATAGGTTACTGTCACCAGAACCAGCATATCACCCCAGCCCTGCAGATAGATAGGTTACTGTCACCAGAACCAGCATATCACCCCAGTCCTGCAGATAGATAGGTTACTGTCACCAGACCCAGCATATCACCCCAGTCCTGCAGATAGATAGGTTACTGTCACCAGACCCAGCATATCACCCCAGTCCTGCAGATAGATAGGTTACTGTCACCAGAACCAGCATAACACCCCAGCCCTGCAGATAGATAGGTTACTGTCACCAGAACCAGCATAACACCCCAGCCCTGCAGATAGATAGGTTACTGTCACCAGAACCAGCATATCACCCCAGCCCTGCAGATAGGTTAGATAGATCCTACTTTGACCTTTCTCAATAAATAGCTAGTGGATTTTCCTATATAACACAGTGACACATCTTTAGCACACATATATCTAGTGTGGATGCGCCACTTGTACACCAGTCATCAGAGTCTGCAGAGTAACCTGGGAAATTGGTGGCAGAAATTAGGAAAGACTGGGAATCAGAGAAATAGTGTTTGAAAGATGGAAAAGAAGGTCACTGGATATCGCCATGTTATATTATATAATTATTGTGATTATTGGGTCCCTTTAATAACAGACAATATTTCACCCTACCACGGTAAGTCTATAATCTACAGTACTTGTCCGGATGGCGATTTCACATGGCAGCGTCTTCCAGCCCCGATAGACTCGGTGACTTGGACCATATATAACCATATGTGGCCGTATATTCCGTCACAGTCCCTCCTGTTACATCTCATGTTGTTCACTGGCAGGAAATAAATGGAAACCTCCACCATTGATAATATCAGGCGCTGACGTTCCTCAAAGCTCCGGCAATTGTACAGCAGCCGCTCTGTCCCCAGGCAGGTCACGGTCCTGTCCCGGATTTAGTCCCCGGTGTCACATATGTAAATCATTATCCTTCAATGTCTTCAGAGACTCGGAGATCTCTTGTGGTTACTGAGACGCCGCGTCTTATGTTCCTGCTTCACATTTCTCAATTAACAAGTTCATTACTTCATTTAGAGAGAATTTTGATGCTTTTTGTTCAAAAAAAAAATCTGCATTAGTCACAACACTGTCTTAGGGGTCATGCCCATGTCCGAGTGTGTCCTCTGAGGGGATGTCCAAGGGTCAATATAGCAAGTCCTATGGAATCGGAAGCCTCCATAGAGGTAAGTGCATAACAGAATGTCCTCGGTCGGTGCTCTAAGCGTCATCCTACTATATGTCACTGCACTTGGCCTTACCTTGGGTGCACACTTGGTCATGTGCATGGGGTCGTATGAGTGGTTTGGGACTTGCTATAGGGTATATTGGGTTAGAGTAGGGGTAGGGAACCTTCGGCTCTCCAGCTGCTGTGAAACTACAACTCCCAGCATGCTCCATTCACTTCCATGGGAGTTCCAAGAACAGCAGAGCAAGTATGCATGCTGGGAGTTGTAGTTTTGCAACAGCTGGAGAGCCGTAGGTTCCCTACCCCTGTATTAGAGGTTCCCCAGGTTCTTGGAAATCGCTGAATGTTAATTCTACCTACCTATTTCCTGCATCGCTTTTCGCTGCAGCCGCTATCTGGGGCCTTAGGTAAAGCCCCAATCTGGTGGAGCAGAATGTAGTGATACTTCACGAGATAGTCAAGTCATACAGTATGGCGGACCCTGCGCAGGATAATAGGCTCACAATGCCATAGAAGAATTTTCTGATGAGATGGAGACTAAACTTTTGGTGCTTTTTCTACAAAGGAAGAACTTCCCATAAAAGGATCCGAGGGTAGATTTATATACAGACTAACAATGCGACCATGTACTACTGTCCAATGCACAGTCATTCTTGGGGTGACTAAAGACCCAATCACTCTTCTAACACATTTACATATATTGCAAAAATTGCATCAGGGACATTATAAATCTGGTATTGTCCCAAACACAATACACTTCAATGGATGAATCTGTCTGGACAAGCAGAGTAACCCAGACAGATTCACCCTTCTAGCTGTTGTCAATGTAGAACATCTTTGGCAAAGCTCTGTTGCAACTTTGTACATCTTTGATCATCTGGTTGACTTGCTAGACATGTGGGTGTGGCTTCTTAGTGAATGGGGCATGGCTTAAACATGTCAAGATGCACCAAAAATTAAAAAATTGTGTTAAAAAATTGTGTATTAAAGTTACCCAACTATAACATGGACTAAATGTAGACCAGACAATGTAAAGATTTATCATCCAGGATCGGCCTCAGTGACGCCATCTAAGCTGATGCTGCTCCAGTGTCTGCAGGAATCCTTGTGCGGTCTCCAGTCGTATCACCTTTCTGGGCCACAAGGGGGCAGCCACTTCCTTTTTACGTAATTCCTTGTAGCGATTCGCAGACATCCACTAATATAATGACTTACTCAATAATCTGCTGCTTGGACTGGAGAGAGAAGTCACAATAATCGACGCCGGTGTCTGTGAAGTCGATCTCGGTGGACGTGAGGATGTCATAGGCTGCTGGGTTCTGTTTCCTCAGTTTGTTGCAGACATTGAACCCGTCTACGACTTCACTCTCCCCTCCAGATTCTGCTTGTTTTAAACAGTGAAGGAATTGGACCTGAGAATCACATGTAGAATATACCGTGTTATATACAGTACAAGAGAGGAAATATCACACAGCTCAGCTTCTCTCCTCTATCATATAACCCTATATATCACACATCTCAGCTTCTCTCCTCTATCCTATATCCCTATATATCACACAGCTCAGCTTCTCTCCTCTATCACATAACCCTATATATCACACATCTCAGCTTCTCTCCTCTATCCTATATCCCTATATATCACATAGCTCAGCTTCTCTCCTCTATCCTATACCCCTATATATCACACAGCTCAGCTTCTCTCCTCTATCCTATACCCCTATATATAACACAGCTCAGCTTCTCTCCTCTATCCTATACCCCTATATATCACACAGCTCAGCTTCTCTCCTCTATCCTATACCCCTATATATCACACAGCTCAGCTTCTCTCCTCTATCCTATACCCCTATATATCACACAGCTCAGCTTCTCTCCTCTATCATATAACCCTATATATCACACAGCTCAGCTTCTCTCCTCTATCCTATACCCCTATATATCACACAGCTCAGCTTCTCTCCTCTATCCTATACCCCTATATATCACACAGCTCAGCTTCTCTCCTCTATCCTATAACCCTATATATCACACAGCTCAGCTTCTCTCCTCTATCCTATACCCCTATATATCACACAGCTCAGCTTCTCTCCTCTATCCTATACCCCTATATATCACACAGCTCAGCTTCTCTCCTCTATCCTATACCCCTATATATCACACAGCTCAGCTTCTCTCCTCTATCCTATAACCCTATATATCACACAGCTCAGCTTCTCTCCTCTATCCTATACCCCTATATATCACACAGCTCAGCTTCTCTCCTCTATCCTATACCCCTATATATCACACAGCTCAGCTTCTCTCCTCTATCATATACCCTATATATCACACAGCTCAGCTTCTCTCCTCTATCCTATACCCCTATATATCACACAGCTCAGCTTCTCTCCTCTATCCTATACCTCTATATATCACACAGCTCAGCTTCTCTCCTCTATCCTATAACCCTATATATCACACAGCTCAGCTTCTCTCCTCTATCCTATAACCCTATATATCACACAGCTCAGCTTCTCTCCTCTATCCTATAACCCTATATATCACACAGCTCAGCTTCTCTCCTCTATCCTATACCCCTATATATCACACAGCTCAGCTTCTCTCCTCTATCCTATAACCCTATATATCACACAGCTCAGCTTCTCTCCTCTATCCTATACCTCTATATATCACACAGCTCAGCTTCTCTCCTCTATCCTATAACCCTATATATCACACAGCTCAGCTTCTCTCCTCTATCATATAACCCTATATATCACACAGCTCAGCTTCTCTCCTCTATCCTATACCCCTATATATCACACAGCTCAGCTTCTCTCCTCTATGCCTATATATCACACAGCTCAGCTTCTCTCCTCTATCCTATACCCCTATATATCACACAGCTCAGCTTCTCTCCTCTATCCTATACCCCTATATATCACACAGCTCAGCTTCTCTCCTCTATCCTATACCCCTATATATCACACAGCTCAGCTTCTCTCCTCTATTCTATACCCCTATATATATCTATCACACAGCTCAGCTTCTCTCCTCTATCATATAACCCTATATATCACACAGCTCAGCTTCTCTCCGCTATCATATAACCCTATATATCACACAGCTCAGCTTCTCTCTTCTATCCTATACCCCTATATATCACACAGCTCAGCTTCTCTCCTCTATCATATATCCCTATATATCACACAGCTCAGCTTCTCTCTTCTATCCTATAACCCTATATATCACACAGCTCAGCTTCTCTCCTCTATCCTATACCCCTATATATCACACAGCTCAGCTTCTCTCCTCTATCCTATAACCCTATATATCACACAGCCCAGCTTCTCTCCTCTATCCTATAACCCTATATATCACACAGCTCAGCTTCTCTCCTCTATCCTATACCTCTATATATCACACAGCTCAGCTTCTCTCCTCTATCCTATACCCCTATATATCACACAGCTCAGCTTCTCTCCTCTATCATATATCCCTATATATCACACAGCTCAGCTTCTCTCCTCTATCCTATATCCCTATATATCACACAGCTCAGCTTCTCTCCTCTATCCTATACCCCTATATATCACACAGCTCAGCTTCTCTCCTCTATCATATAACCCTATATATCACACAGCTCAGCTTCTCTCCTCTATCCTATATCCCTATATATCACACAGCTCAGCTTCTCTCCTCTATCCTATACCCCTATATATCACACAGCTCAGCTTCTCTCCTCTATCCTATAACCCTATATATCACACAGCTCAGCTTCTCTCCTCTATCCTATACCCCTATATATCACACAGCTCAGCTTCTCTCCTCTATCCTATAACCCTATATATCACACAGCTCAGCCTCTCTCCTCTATCCTATACCTCTATATATCACACAGCTCAGCTTCTCTCCTCTATCCTATAACCCTATATATCACACAGCTCAGCTTCTCTCCTCTATCATATAACCCTATATATCACACAGCTCAGCTTCTCTCCTCTATCCTATACCCCTATATATCACACAGCTCAGCTTCTCTCCTCTATGCCTATATATCACACAGCTCAGCTTCTCTCCTCTATCCTATACCCCTATATATCACACAGCTCAGCTTCTCTCCTCTATCCTATACCCCTATATATCACACAGCTCAGCTTCTCTCCTCTATCCTATACCCCTATATATCACACAGCTCAGCTTCTCTCCTCTATTCTATACCCCTATATATATATCACACAGCTCAGCTTCTCTCCTCTATCATATAACCCTATATATCACACAGCTCAGCTTCTCTCCGCTATCATATAACCCTATATATCACACAGCTCAGCTTCTCTCTTCTATCCTATACCCCTATATATCACACAGCTCAGCTTCTCTCCTCTATCATATATCCCTATATATCACACAGCTCAGCTTCTCTCTTCTATCCTATAACCCTATATATCACACAGCTCAGCTTCTCTCCTCTATCCTATAACCCTATATATCACACAGCCCAGCTTCTCTCCTCTATCCTATAACCCTATATATCACACAGCTCAGCTTTTCTCCTCTATCCTATACCTCTATATATCACACAGCTCAGCTTCTCTCCTCTATCCTATACCCCTATATATCACACAGCTCAGCTTCTCTCCTCTATCATATATCCCTATATATCACACAGCTCAGCTTCTCTCCTCTATCCTATATCCCTATA
This sequence comes from Leptodactylus fuscus, assembly GCF_031893055.1. NCBI lineage: Eukaryota > Metazoa > Chordata > Amphibia > Anura > Leptodactylidae > Leptodactylus > Leptodactylus fuscus. The sequence continues at coordinate 4,935,935 of NC_134271.1, read as the reverse complement.
TATCACACAGCTCAGCTTCTCTCCTCTATCCTATAACCCTATATATCACACAGCTCAGCTTCTCTCCTCTATCCTATACCCCTATATATCACACAGCTCAGCTTCTCTCCTCTATCCTATAACCCTATATATCACACAGCTCAGCTTCTCTCCTCTATCCTATACCTCTATATATCACACAGCTCAGCTTCTCTCCTCTATCCTATACCCCTATATATCACACAGCTCAGCTTCTCTCCTCTATCATATATCCCTATATATCACACAGCTCAGCTTCTCTCTTCTATCCTATAACCCTATATATCACACAGCTCAGCTTCTCTCCTCTATCCTATAACCCTATATATCACACAGCTCAGCTTCTCTCCTCTATCATATAACCCTATATATCACACAGCTCAGCTTCTCTCCTCTATCCTATACCCCTATATATCACACAGCTCAGCTTCTCTCCTCTATCCTATATCCCTATATATCACACAGCTCAGCTTCTCTCCTCTATCCTATACCCCTATATATCACACAGTTCAGCTTCTCTCCTCTATCCTATAACCCTATATATCACACAGCTCAGCTTCTCTCCTCTATCATATAACCCTATATATCACACAGCTCAGCTTCTCTCCTCTATCCTATACCCCTATATATCACACAGCTCAGCTTCTCTCCTCTATCCTATACCCCTATATATCACACAGCTCAGCTTCTCTCTTCTATCCTATACCCCTATATATCACACAGCTCAGCTTCTCTCCTCTATCCTATACCCCTATATATCACACAGTTCAGCTTCTCTCCTCTATCATATAACCCTATATATCACACAGCTCAGCTTCTCTCCGCTATCATATAACCCTATATATCACACAGCTCAGCTTCTCTCTTCTATCCTATACCCCTATATATCACACAGCTCAGCTTCTCTCCTCTATCCTATAACCCTATATATCACACAGCTCAGCTTCTCTCCTCTATCCTATAACCCTATATATCACACAGCTCAGCTTCTCTCCTCTATCCTATACCCCTATATATCACACAGCTCAGCTTCTCTCCTCTATCTTATAACCCTATATATCACACAGCTCAGCTTCTCTCCTCTATCATATACCCCTATATATCACACAGCTCAGCTTCTCTCCTCTATCCTATACCCCTATATATCACACAGCTCAGCTTCTCTCCTCTATCCTATACCCCTATATATCACACAGCTCAGCTTCTCTCCTCTATCATATACCCCTATATATCACACAGCTCAGCTTCTCTCCTCTATCATATACCCCTATATATCACACAGCTCAGCTTCTCTCCTCTATCCTATACCCCTATATATCACAGAGCTCAGCTTCTCTCCTCTATCCTATACCCCTATATATCACACAGCTCAGCTTCTCTCCTCTATCCTATACCCCTATATATCACACAGCTCAGCTTCTCTCCTCTATCATATACCCCTATATATCACACAGCTCAGCTTCTCTCCTCTATCATATACCCCTATATATCACACAGCTCAGCTTCTCTCCTCTATCCTATACCCCTATATATCACACAGCTCAGCTTCTCTCCTCTATCCTATACCCCTATATATCACACAGCTCAGCTTCTCTCCTCTATCTTATAACCCTATATATCACACAGCTCAGCTTCTCTCCTCTATCATATAACCCTATATATCACACAGCTCAGCTTCTCTCCGCTATCATATAACCCTATATATCACACAGCTCAGCTTCTCTCTTCTATCCTATACCCCTATATATCACACAGCTCAGCTTCTCTCCTCTATCCTATAACCCTATATATCACACAGCTCAGCTTCTCTCCTCTATCCTATAACCCTATATATCACACAGCTCAGCTTCTCTCCTCTATCCTATACCCCTATATATCACAGAGCTCAGCTTCTCTCCTCTATCTTATAACCCTATATATCACACAGCTCAGCTTCTCTCCTCTATCCTATACCCCTATATATCACAGAGCTCAGCTTCTCTCCTCTATCCTATACCCCTATATATCACACAGCTCAGCTTCTCTCCTCTATCCTATACCCCTATATATCACACAGCTCAGCTTCTCTCCTCTATCATATACCCCTATATATCACACAGCTCAGCTTCTCTCCTCTATCATATACCCCTATATATCACACAGCTCAGCTTCTCTCCTCTATCCTATACCCCTATATATCACACAGCTCAGCTTCTCTCCTCTATCCTATACCCCTATATATCACACAGCTCAGCTTCTCTCCTCTATCCTATAACTATATATCTAGTAGTCACATAATAGACATTCGCCTCTCCGGCCTCCTAGTAATAGTCTATTAGAGATGATTTTCTGACTCTCTTCCAGTTGCACACTTGGTATAATGAAGTACATGTGCGGACCTGCTAGTCCTGGATGTCTATACTGGGCTCTTTGTAATCACTGGAGCTCCATTGTTTGTAGCAATAAACTCTGCAAATCTTAATTGAAAGAACATAAATCACAGATAGAACATTTGCAGATGACATCATAGTCAGAGGCCGCGTCCAGGCTCATCTATACGGTTGTGTTTGCATGAATGGCTTGGACCGGACACAGCTCTGTAATCCTATGGGTGTATGTAATCCTTGGCATGCACACGTCCGTGACCTCACACACATCTGTTCCCCTCCACTCACTTCTTTTTACCTGTTTTTTTACTTTGATGTTTTACAATAGTCACAATTAATGGTATGTTCATTATTAGCCTCAAAGACTTAATGAGTTTTCAAGAACTTGTTATTCTAGGAAATCTCCTTCCAGATAGTTCCCACCGATGCTTTGAGAAATGGGATTTAAAGGGGCATTGACAATCAAGAATTTGTCCTATATGTCTGACAGATGAGGATCCAACCTCTAGGACAGGGGTAGGGAACCTTCGGCTCTCCAGCTGTTGTGAAACTACAACTCCCAGCATGCTCCATTCACTTCCATGGGAATTCCAAGAACAGCAGAGCAAGTATGCATGCTGGGAGTTGTAGTTTTGCAACCGTTGGAGAGCCGTACGTTCCCTACCCTGCTCTAGGATCTGCAGCTATCTCTAGCATGGGGTCCCTGACATCTGGCTTACTGCTCCAGCTGCTGTGACTGCATAGTCTATAGGGAGCTCCTTCCTAAAGGTGGCGCTAGAGCTTGTTCCCATTTTCCACCAATAAGGTCTTATTTGCATGTTCCTTACCCAGAATTCTCAGCAAGACATGTATGGTCTTATAAGTCCCTGCATTATCTCTCCCTAACAAGACACATTGTGTCTTCTGACCCTTGATCAGAGTACAGTGTTGTTACAAAGAGTGTCTTTTGCTCTGGAGAACCTGTCTGTCCTGTCCAGTTTGGTCCTGTCCTGTCCGGTACAGTCCCGCATTGCACAGGCAAGCCATTCATTTTAATGGTCATTTTGTAATGCTTCATTTCACCTGCGGAGGCACTGCAGGAAAAGTGAACACCTACCAGCTTTCCCCATAGATTGCAAATGAGAATTTTTTAAAGCCCTTTGTCAAAGGACCCTTGTAAGTATTAAGGATTTTTCCAAGCTGAGAAAACCTTTAAGGAATGAAAGTATCCACAGGCGGCTTGCTAGTGTTGTATAGCCATTCAGACACCGTTCCCAATTAGATAACCTCATCTAAGGCACAGGAAATAAAGGTCTCCCCATCAGGTCCTGTCTCTACAGTCTCCAGTATAAGCTTTGCCACCTATGACTTATTGATGTAGGAGATGATGGATTGTAATTTGAAGCTTCTGATTCCAAGCAAAAATCAGCCCCCACCTCTAGAGGTCCTCCTCGGGCACCCCCGGCCAATGTGACTGCTACACTCCTAATGTCCACCAAGATCCTGGATGACCCAATCAAACAAATGTTTTATAAATCTGGACAGAAAACACAAAGCTTGGCCCTCATGTTGCACCTCAGTAGTATTCGGGTACTTACCCCCGGGGGATACTGAAGAGCAGGGTAATCGGTATGTAGACTTAGCTTCCCAGACGTGTAGGCAACATTATTGGCGTCAATCTTATCTTGAACTTGCCAGGTGTATCTGAAAGATATTGGAGACATTAAGAAGATACTTTAACCCCTTCCCGACACGGCCATGTATCAATTGCTTCTTCCAAAGACCATAATCCTTTATGTTCCTGTTGATGGAGCCGTAGGAGGGCTTCGTGTTTGTGGGACAGATTGTACTTTGTAACTATTTAATATTCTTTACAATGTATTAAGAAGCTGGACATGAGATCACAATGAGGTGGAATTAGAGAAAAACCTTCTTCTTGGCTTCTATATCGATCACTGTGCAGTCACAATGACACGTAACCTGTATTCAGCGCGATTATGGCGATACCGAAACTTGGAGTTTTTGTTAATTTTTACCACCTTGAAGAGAATCCGAAACTTTGAAAGTAAAAAGCTATTTGAGTGGCCAGAATCGGACACGGGTAACTTTTTTATATTTCTGCATTAATATGGGCACTGATCGCAGCATTGTCGCCGGGTCTCCGCTCCTGAGTGCCGCCATATTAAACACCCAACATTCACCCTCATAGAGAGATGGATGTCGGGAAAGGGTTAAATGAGCAGTTGCAACTTCTTTTCTCTAGTCCCCACCATACCGAAGTAACCAGTTCAGCAAGTTTTGGTGCCTGATAGGTTAATTAGGAGTCTACTGTCAGGTGGGCGGTGTCAGACAGGAGCAGGTAAACGAGTGGCATTCATAGTTCCAATCACTGGTGAATAGTATCAAAGCTTTGAATCCTGCCCCATTGTCTGCTCTTGCCCAAGACCAACAAAGCCTAATGTAATGTCCCGGTCCTGCTCATCCAATTCCCTTTAATAGTCCTTGCAGACCGAGATGGCTTGGACATTTGCATATAAGGTAAAGAGGTTCCTCCCCCATTCCTTCTATATATTTACCAGTATTTCTATTTCCCCATAGCCAGCACACCTGTGCCTGTGCTCCCTATTTCCTCTCCTACATACGTGTACCCAGTTTGTTGAGGACTAACCCCCTGGATACAGGCCATCTTTACAAGTATATACAAGTTTAACTACCCAAGCAACTACTAATTAAACTATCCAAAGCATTCCTGCTCCAAGCTCCATCACCTGCTTGCCTGGACACTCCTACAGGCATCACTGTATTGTATGTGAAGAATTACTCCATATGTACATTTGTATTACCTTGTCCTGCTAGTAAAAGAGAAACGACTACCCCCGAGACCTGGTTGTCTGTTGTCATTGTCAGGTACCACGTGGGGGTGGGTAGTCGGGGACATCAAAAAGG